>NW_024044459.1:482500-843139 GCF_014851395.1 Micropterus salmoides | reverse complement strand
ATGTGTTCGTGTAGAGTAACTCAAAGAGATCTAATCTAGTTAGAAATATTCAACACAATGCATAAAAAGAATCATGTTTGCGAGTAGCCTAAATGTCTTCATTTATTAATCTAGGCTATGTAAGTAAGTTTCTAAATGCATTTCTGAACGATTGGGGGCTTTTACCTGATGCATGGTCTCTCAGCAGCCCTTTCACTCGCTTTTGTTATGTCCATGTCAGGTTAGGTTCCTGTCCTTCAGTCACATAGTATTCCTCAACGTCCACTCCCATTCTCTCTTCGCTCCACTGAGTTTATTTCCCTTCCTACGTCGTTGTCCTTACCTTCTCCGTATGCCCCGTCCCCTTTCACTCACTCCTCTCTTTCTGTTCCTCTTTTCTTTGTATGGGTGCCATCTTTTGTGGAGCCTAGTGGATTTAAGAAATTACCAACCTGAAATTTGATAGTCAGATACATCCTCTTACCAACAACTTTTAAATCTGCTTTTAAATCTAAAAAATGCTGCACTGTGCTTACTAGCATGTCCCACTCAACCTGAAGTGGCCTCCCACTTTATCTAACACAGGGCTGTAAATCTAATTTATTATTTGTATTTGATCCAGTTACATCCTTATTATTAATCTCAGGTCACTTTCAAATCAGTTGTTCCATATGTAGTGATTTCATACATATACAAGGCAAAAATAAAAATATAAATTTAAAACTGAAAAAAAGACCTTTAAATCTATGGTAACTAATGTGAGATGGTATAATTATTTGTGGAACATCAAATGGTGTCAAAATGACATTCATTATCCCTACTAGTTTGTAGTCCACTTTGCCATTACCCTTCCAGCTACTCTAACGTCGTGTCATCTTAGCTCTACGTTCACGTGTTGACAAAGTGATTCATTCAATTCCCTTGACTTTCAGTTCATCTCGAACTCGGCTGAGATAATCCGATCTGGGTATCCATAGCTGAAAAGACAATCACAGAGTTAGTGTGCTCTGTGAAATCATGCGAGACCTGTAATGATGATTACATTTAAGGTGGTACATCATGTAATGTGCCAAATAAGAGTCCTTACTGAGTTGGTCCTCCGTGTGTTGAGGTCTTGTGGTGAATATCATTCCATGTCACCGTGTGCTCCTGCCACTGGTGGTGGACTGACCAACAGTGAAGATGAGTCTCTGATTAAAGGCTTGCTTCAGCAGTTTCAGGATCCTTCTGCCTCTGAGGAGTCTGGGAGATAGGCTGTGCGGGATACACCTTCATACGGCTGCCCGGGGTTTGGATGCCCCTCCTGCAGACACAGCAGAGGTTTCCCTCTTTAGTGATGTTCTGTCAAGTTGAACATGGGCTTTCAAGTGACTGGGGGTCCCCAGTTCTTAGGCAACAGTAGCTTTTTTATTTGACCAATTACATTTTAGAAGAAGCACTAACATACAACATCAAAAACTTATAAATGTGGGAATCCTGTTGTTCTAACCCGTCAAAATAAAACATAAAAATAACAAAATAAAAATGGCCACTTGAAGAAAAATTATATGGCAGCAGGGGCAACACAGTTTCTTAGGACTGGTAAATGCCTAAGACCCGCCCACCCTGAGCCATGGTTCTGCTCGAGGTTTCTGCCTCTTAAAAGGAAGTTTTTCCTTGCCTCTGTCTCCTAGTGCTGCTCTTGGTGGGAACTGTTGGGCTTCTGTAAAATCACATCATAGAGTACAGTCTAGACCTGCTCTTTTATGAAAAGCGCTGTGAGATAACTGTTGTTGTGATTTGGCGCTATATAAATAAAATTGAAATTGAAAATTAAAGGGACAACCCACAAATCTTCATTTTACTTTCTACCCCTCCCACTTGGAGTGTGAGCTTTCCATCCACATTCTTCCTCTGTGAGAAGAACTTAGATAGACAGACAGAGCTAGATAGACAGACAGACAGACAGACAGAGCTAGATAGACAGACAGACAGACAGACAGAGCTAGATAGACAGACAGACAGACAGACAGAGCTAGATAGACAGACAGACAGACAGACAGAGCTAGATAGACAGACAGACAGACAGACAGAGCTAGATAGACAGACAGACAGACAGAGCTAGACAGACAGACAGACAGAGCTAGACAGATAGACAGAGCTAGACAGATAGACAGACAGACAGAGCTAGATAGATAGACAGACAGACAGAGCTAGATAGATAGACAGAGCTAGACAGACAGACAGAGCTAGACAGAGCTAGATAGATAGACAGAGCTAGATAGATAGACAGAGCTAGATAGATAGACAGAGCTAGATAGATAGACAGACAGACAGAGCTAGATAGATAGACAGACAGAGCTAGATAGATAGACAGACAGAGCTAGATAGATAGACAGACAGAGCTAGACAGACAGACAGAGCTAGACAGATAGACAGACAGACAGAGCTAGATAGATAGACAGACAGACAGAGCTAGATAGACAGACAGACAGAGCTAGATAGATAGACAGACAGAGCTAGATAGATAGACAGAGCTAGACAGATAGACAGACAGACAGAGCTAGATAGATAGACAGAGCTAGACAGACAGACAGAGCTAGACAGAGCTAGATAGATAGACAGAGCTAGACAGATAGACAGACAGACAGAGCTAGATAGATAGACAGACAGACAGAGCTAGATAGATAGACAGACAGACAGAGCTAGACAGACAGACAGACAGAGCTAGACAGACAGACAGACAGAGCTAGATAGATAGACAGACAGACAGAGCTAGACAGACAGACAGAGCTAGACAGACAGACAGACAGACAGAGCTAGATAGATAGACAGAGCTAGACAGATAGACAGACAGAGCTAGACAGACAGACAGACAGAGCTAGATAGATAGACAGACAGACAGACAGAGCTAGACAGACAGAGCTAGACAGACAGACAGACAGAGCTAGACAGACAGACAGACAGAGCTAGACAGACAGACAGACAGACAGACAGAGCTAGACAGACAGACAGACAGAGCTAGATAGACAGACAGAGCTAGACAGACAGACAGACAGAGCTAGACAGACAGACAGACAGAGCTAGATAGACAGACAGACAGAGCTAGACAGACAGACAGACAGAGCTAGATAGACAGACAGACAGAGCTAGATAGATAGACAGACAGACAGAGCTAGACAGACAGAGCTAGACAGACAGAGCTAGACAGACAGAGCTAGACAGACAGACAGACAGAGCTAGACAGACAGAGCTAGACAGACAGACAGAGCTAGACAGACAGACAGAGCTAGATAGATAGACAGACAGACAGAGCTAGACAGACAGACAGAGCTAGACAGACAGACAGAGCTAGACAGACAGACAGAGCTAGACAGACAGACAGACAGAGCTAGACAGACAGAGCTAGATAGATAGACAGAGCTAGACAGACAGACAGACAGAGCTAGACAGACAGACAGACAGAGCTAGACAGACAGAGCTAGATAGATAGACAGACAGACAGAGCTAGATAGATAGACAGAGCTAGACAGAGCTAGATAGACAGACAGAGCTAGACAGATAGACAGACAGACAGAGCTAGACAGACAGACAGAGCTAGATAGACAGACAGACAGAGCTAGATAGACAGACAGACAGAGCTAGATAGACAGACAGACAGAGCTAGATAGACAGACAGAGCTAGATAGACAGACAGATATAGATAGACAGACAGAGCTAGATAGACAGACAGACAGACAGAGCTAGATAGACAGAGCTAGATAGACAGACAGACAGACAGAGCTAGATAGACAGACAGACAGACAGAGCTAGATAGATAGATAGACAGACAGAGATAGACAGACAGACAGACAGACAGCTATGGCAACCAGCAGCGCTTGTAGAAGCAGCAGCCGGTAGCTCAGCTTCAAACTTTTCTACCCTTTTGTTTTTTTATCTGTTTTTTCCGACGGGGTTTTTGGGTTACTGAGCAGCAGACCACAATCCACCTGGCCCAAACAACTGGACCAGGCGCCACAGCGGGTGCGGTGATCGCTCAAAGGAGAGGAGCCATGCTGGATAAAATGGGAGTCATATTGACCAGACAACAAAATTCATAACTAATGAACAACCTTCTACCTTAAACATTAGTATTCCGTGGTGTTCGGTTTTCCACTCATCATCGGGTTCTGGGTTCCACATTTGGCTGCTCATCTCTGCCTAAGTGTCGACTCCAGTAATTGGTGCTGTGTGTTTTTATTTATGAAGCAATATTGGGCAACTTTCCACCTTCTCTCTGCAAGCGTATTTCACAGTCTTATGAAGACTGAGGGCCTTCATGCTGTGTTGGGATCCTCTTACAGATGGAAGATAAATTGAGGACTGATATCTCCAGTCTAAGGACTATTATAAATTCTATGGTAAATGAGTCCTGTCAGTTCTTTGCTCATTTTAACCCCCTTAGTATTGTTATCTGTGCTTTAATACCGTTTTAGCTGGTTTGTATAGTTTTGTCGAGGGCTGCTCTATTAGTGAAATACATAAACACAAAAGCGTGTGTGCACTCGTCTCTGCACTACAGTCTGCTTGGTCTGCCCCCCCCTCCCCCCGAAGTTTGCCCAGCAAATTTTAAAATAGTGAACAATATGATTATTATCAAGTTAGTACTCAGCTTTAACAAATTAGAGACCGATGTAGAGCCAGGATTTAACTGGTTAAACTGGTTTTAATATTCCACTAGTGGTAAAATAGTATACTATTAACTGAACTTATATTTAATGTTATATTATAATAATACACTCATGTGTACTAATTTCTCCTCCAGGTTGCGGATAGAGCCTCTGCAGTGAACAGATGCCGGGATGCCATTGGGCCAATATGTGCTCCTCTGTTTTTAGTTATTGTTCTAAAAATCGTTCAGTAATCATGTAACCATAAAGTGTGCACGGGTCGTGTTAACCTGTTTAAAACCTCTTTACAATGTGGCAAAATCACTATTTCTGGACTGGTGGCAAATGTATTTCTTCTTATGTGTTATGAAATACACATTTGAAAAGGTTTTCCTTAGAGTTTTTCCAATATGGTCTCCAAGGTGGAAAGTGAAAATGAACTTGTTCAGTGTATCTTACCTTTTGGATGCCACTTGGAATGTAATAATGGATGGTTATTGTTCCATATCTCTCATATCCAGGCAAAGATGAGGAGCTGTTAGTGGCCTTCATTGTGCCTCCAGCAGGTTGCGTCCCTGTCAAAATGCCGTATAGCGCTCCACATGTCGGACATACAGGTTTGTATTGAAAAGCTGTTTGTAGACACTTCCTGCAGAACGAGTGCTTGCACCGCAGAGTCTCTTTGTCTGTTGTTACCATTGGTTCCATACAGATTGGACATGACTCATCTTCAGGATCTTTAGCAGGACCTGAGGTTCTGCCGCTTGGAGTGTCTACTGGGCCTTTATTCACCGGACTCTTGAATGAGCTTTGTGTATTTTGTAAAGGAACTCTTTTAATTTAGCAATGTGCACAAAAGGCCCCGTCGCTGTACATCTGTTGCGGCTGGCTTTGAAGAGGAGCTGTGGAAATCTCCTCTGCAG
Source organism: Micropterus salmoides (assembly GCF_014851395.1). Lineage (NCBI taxonomy): Eukaryota > Metazoa > Chordata > Actinopteri > Centrarchiformes > Centrarchidae > Micropterus > Micropterus salmoides. The sequence continues at coordinate 837,609 of NW_024044459.1, read as the reverse complement.
GTCTTTGTGGTCCTGTGCACTCACAGGGACAGACGTAACCTGCAGGTCAGAGGCGGTTCTCTGGTAGAATGTGATGAATCGCTGTCTGACAAAGTCCCCATGAACAGGATTTATGGGGACCTGGCGTGGTCTGAAGGTCACCTGCACTGTGCTGCTGGGTTTACTGTGTACTGTTCTGGGGTCAGGATGGGTTTCAATCACAAAACTGTTCCCTAGAATTTTGTTAAGTTCTTTGGCACATTTTTGCTCAATGTAAGCCATAACAACTCCAGATACATCCACGGGTTTGATAGGAGTTGAAGCACGGCCATCTTGTCCATGAGTGTTTGGGCTGGAGTCAGGCCTCAGTTCTAAAAGTTTCTTTGAAAGGTTGTCCAGTTCCTCAAAGGTTCCTCTCACTTCATAGCAGGAATCTTTTCTCTTATTACTGTAAGGCTGAAGAATCTTCAATACTTCAGGGTCTTCTTTGTAATAAGCTTCATCAATGATTACTGTGATATCTGTGATAAACTGCAAGAAGAAATGACAGCTGAAGGTTAGCAATCAGCGATGATGCAGCAGTGACAGCGCATAGGCATATTATGCCTGCGCTGAAGAACTCAGCAGCAAAACAGACATTAATGTCTGTCCGAGCTGGAAAACAAGAAAAACTGACCAGAGGAAAAGCAAAATGAGGAGACAAGTGAAATGCCATAAACTTGGGCCAACGTCCATCGCCGATGGCTGACAGACATCACAACGTTGAGCCGGTGTTCTGTCGATTTATGCTACCTATCCAGATGTGCTACTTAGCGGTTCTGCGCATGCGTATGACTCACAAGTGCGGTCTGTTTCCACGGCCATAAATCTGTGCAACCTTGCTGTTGTGCATGCCGTCATCAACATCAAAACAAAAAATCATTATTAGTCTATCAGAATACGCTACCCTGATATCTTAAATAAAGATGGCATAATATAGTACAGTATATAAATATAGTATTTCAACATGCTCCCCATCTCCTTACAGTACACAGGGAGTGAGCAGTGGTGCAATATAAAATGATTCTGTGGTGGGAGCATTATTTGATTTGACGCTGCCCCTGAAATGATGTTACAATATAATCAAAAAACAGAAGATGTCATAATACTGTGAGAGTTAACTTTATGGGATTGGAAAAGTGCACACATAAGGTGGCATTTTTCGACAAGGCAGCATATATCGTCAGAACACCGGCATCATGATTGTAAACCCCGCCCCCCCATCAAAACAAATCTCCAGCCTGTGAGAGCAGCCTTTACTGAACACGAACATTCTTATTATTGTTTTGTTGCACTCGGAGTTCTCTCTTCCCACTATGACACACACACCTCAGGTCTCTCTCCCCTGTCTGCTCCATTTCTCCGTCAGCAGTATGTTTTATAAAGTCGCCTAAAAGACTGAGAACTTGTCTTTTTTCCGTACATTTCCACCTGCGATCTGTTATCCCGGCAGCAGGTGAGCGCCGCAGCCCAGCAAACAACTGAAACCAACATCTGCTTTACCTGCTCCGTGCTACAATATCCACCTGACTTGTAACGTACGTTTAAAGTCTACCATTTTTTTTACGGAGTGAAGTCTGTGCGAGACCACATGCACAGAAGAGAACGTGTAAAAAGGAAGTTCCAAATGTAACATGACCCACAATTTGACAGAAAGTAATCTGCAAACGTGCTAAAACTGTTTTTGTGTAGAAGTCACTCTGTATTTTTGTGGATATGACAATACACATTTGCAGATAGTGAAATATTTGTGGATTGTTTTCTGTGGGTTACAAATATTAACGTCCAATTAAATCTTCCTTCTTCTCCCCGTCTGGAATCCAAGCTGTAAAATGTGGACTGTTTGTTTTCTGTGCCTGAATCAAATAACGTTAGAGAGATCAACTGCCGCAATGTGCTCCGTGTTTTTGAGAAAAACAAACACACCGACAGTAAAATCTGTTGATACTAGCTAACCCTAACCCTAACCCTAAGTAGTTTGATTTGGAAGTCTATGGAACCTACCTCCATACTGCAGAGCTCTATCTGGGAGCCAGTAACACCAAGTTTCGTTTCGCTTCAGGTTCAGCTTCAGGTTGGGTCTTTCAGCGAACCCCGACGGTGACCAACAAGTACATCACTTCCGCCCCGTGACGTCACCCTTTGTCTTCTTCTTCTTCTTTATTGAATGATGTTGGCGGTTAGCACACAGCGGGTTGGTGCATTACCGCCACCAGCTGGTGTGGAGCGTGGATCACAACGACTGGTCATTAGTTTAAAACAGAACAAAGAAAAACAGCCTCACATCTTCTCAATCATATTGATTACTCTAAGATAATGCTAAATAATCCCATAGCACTTACCTCTTGAGTTCTTTATAGAAGATTATCTATAAATCAAGTGTATTCTTTCCATTCTAAGGTTTGGGATCATTTCCCTCTTGTTCCCCTCATACTTCTGACAGTGTACCATGATGTGCCGGACTGTCTCTTGTAGTTTTTTCGAAAAACAAAAAGGGAAAATACATATTAATGAACATTTTCACAAATGTAAATATGCCAGATTGTTGCCTTAGGCTAATTTCCATCTGCAGACCCCCTGACAGGTTGATGTTACACACAAATTAATAAATACATACAAATACACTATACACAGGCTATATACAGAGAAACAAGGACAAAAACAGTGATCACATCATGTCAGAACAGACAGTAACAACAAGAGTGGAAAACAAAGGACATATAAAAATAGCAAAGCATCGACTATATTACACAAGCCACAATTTTGCACATGCCCTGTCTAACCTGATATTGCACTGACCCATTTTACACTGAAATCCCTTATCCCTTTTTAATAATGCACTAACTCTGTTTTATGTCTGATATATAATAATTAACTAAACATGATCACATGTTTGTGTGTCCCTCAGCCACACTTTTAAACGACTCCTAAAGGTAGGAAGACTTGTGCTTCCCCTCACTGACAGTGGAATACTATTCCAGAAGCTCACTCCCTGATATGACAGAACGTTCTGTGAAAAGGCAGTTCGCCTAAACGCCAAGTCACAATCACCTCTCATAGTGGCTCTGGTCACTCGAGTCCCGGCAACACTGCTAGACTTTTGTTTAATAAAATCACTCAGTGGTGGAGGCGCCAAACCATGTATGACCTTATAGATTAGACAGGCTGATTTAAATAATTTGAAATTAGCAAAATTTAAAAACTTGTATTTATCTAAAATTTGACAATGGTGATATGACGAAGGTTTCTTGTCTAATATTTTCAATGCTCTTTTGTAGCATACTTCGATTGGCCCAATAGCAGCATGACTCGTATAGGACCAACTTGTGATACAGTACTCAATATGAGCCAGTATCAGAGTGCAGGAATGTAATCGCTGCTGTATCCGTTAATGATGTACGAATCTGTCTAAAGTTCCGTATATTAACATTTACAGTTTTCACTGAGGGACACCTTGTGTATAGTGAAGACTATTCTTTATTACCTGTTTACCTACTGTGAATAAAGTGCTGTTTAATCCAGTGTCTTGATAGAATTGTCTCTTCTCTCCTGTTCCTGCACATCTCTTTTCTCCCACTCTCTTCTGATTTTTGTAAAACCACCGCCCCTTTCCTCTCTTCCTACCATAACTTTTGCCACCTTTTCCTTCTCTCTGTTTAATAACGCTCTTGATTTCTGTCTTACTGACTGCCACATCGATGTATTTATCTGCCATTTTGTTTCCTTTGATGCCAATATGTGCTGGGACCCACAAAAATATGACTGCAATGCCCATCATTACATTCAGCCAACACTTTTATCAAAAGCAATGTACAATTGCTGTACACGCCAGAGGTCATACACCTCTGGACCAATGAGAAGTTAAGTGTCTTACTCAGGGACATAATGTGGGATTGAACCCAGGTCTCTCACACCAAAGGCAGGCATCTTATCCATTGCACCATCATCACCCCTTTTTGTTTGCTCTATTTCTGACTGGACCTGCAACAACGGATGCAATTGTGACAAACTACTTTTGAATGGTTCACTTCTGATGATTGTTACAGTTGAAATTAAATGCATTATTTTTTGTTTGATATTGACAGCTGTTTGGGGGACTTTTTTTTTTTACTTTACTGTACTGATGTCTACTTTATCTGCTTTATCACTGTAAAGTTTAAATAAATCAAGTGCAAAATAGAAATAAATGTGTGTATACAGGCTACTACACGATAAAATGTTGTATTAATTGGCAAATTTGAAAAGTTTAATTGCATCCCTTATTGCAGGTCCAGTCACTCCCTCATTCTGAGATCGCCTCCTAAAAGCTAAAAGCTGCTCCCTGAACTCTGAATGATCCTTATTTTAACTATTGGACAACACATTCTCAAAATATCCACAGTGTATCTGTGAATAATGTGCATTTGTTGGTTTTTCTTGGATTTGTTGTGGGTCAGACTGCTTAAAGAAATTGAAAATGGAAGGAAATGTTTCTGTTGTTTTATTGTGCATTTTCTGTCTCTTCATGTATGGGGGGGTTAGGGTTACAGCTGTATGGTCTTTGCTGCCGTGCTGCAGCTCAGTTTCAGGGTCTTGGCAGTCTTCTTACAGCCTCGGCCATCTTTATGTAGAGCAACAATTTTTTTTCAGATTCTCAAAGTTCTTTGCCATGAGGTGCCATGTTGATCTTCCAGTGACCAGTATGAGGGAGTGTGAGAGCGAGAACACCAAATTTAACACACCTGCTCCCCATTCACACCTGAGACCTTGTAACTCACATGACTCCGGGGAGGGAAAATGGCTAATTGGGCCCCATTTGGACATTTTCACTTAGAGGTGTCCTCACTTTTGTTGCCAACGGTTTAGACATTAATGGCTAATACAAGCTGCATGCTCACTATTTTACACTGTTATACAAGCTGTACCCTCACTACTTTACACTGTTATACAAGCTGTACGCTCACTACTTTACACTGTTCTACAAGCTGCACGCTCACTACTTTACACTGTTATACAAGCTGCATGCTCACTACTTTACACTGTTATACAAGCTGTACCCTCACTACTTTACACTGTTATACAAGCTGTACGCTCACTACTTTACACTGTTATACAAGCTGTACGCTCACTACTTTACACAGTTATACAAGCTGTACGCTCACTACTTTACACTGTTATACAAGCTGTACGCTCACTTCTTTACACTGTTATACAAGCTGTACGCTCACTACTTTACACTGTTATACAAGCTGCACGCTCACTACTTTACACTGTTATACAAGCTGCACGCTCACTACTTTACACTGTTATACAAGCTGTACGCTCACTACTTTACACTGTTATACAAGCTGTACGCTCACTACTTTACACTGTTATACAAGCTGTATGCTCACTGTACACTCACTACTTTACACTGTTATACAAGCTGTACACTCACTACTTTACACTGTTATACAAGCTGTACGCTCACTACTTTACACTGTTATACAAGCTGTACGCTCACTACTTTACACTGTTATACAAGCTGTACGCTCACTACTTTACACTGTTATACAAGCTGTACGCTCACTACTTTACACTGTTATACAAGCTGTACGCTCACTACTTTACACTGTTATACAAGCTGTACACTCACTACTTTACACTGTTATACAAGCTGTACACTCACTACTTTACACTGTTATACAAGCTGTACGCTCACTACTTTACACTGTTATACAAGCTGTACGCTCACTACTTTACACTGTTATATAAGCTGTACGCTCACTACTTTACACTGTTATACAAGCTGTATGCTCACTGTACACTCACTACTTTACACTGTTATACAAGCTGTACGCTCACTACTTTACACTGTTATACAAGCTGTACACTCACTACTTTACACAGTTATACAAGCTGTACGCTCACTACTTTACACTGTTATACAAGCTGTACACTCACTACTTTACACAGTTATACAAGCTGTACCCGCACAACTTTACACTGTTATACAAGCTGTACCCGCACTATTTTACACTGTTATACAAGCTGTACGCTCACTACTTTACACTGTTATACAAGCTGTACGCTCACTACTTTACACGGTTATACAAGCTGCACGCTCACTACTTTACACTGTTATACAAGCTGCACGCTCACTACTTTACACTGTTATACAAGCTGTACGCTCACTACTTTACACTGTTATACAAGCTGTATGCTCACTGTACACTCACTACTTTACACTATTATACAAGCTGTACACTCACTACTTTACACTGTTATACAAGCTGTACACTCACTACTTTACACTGTTATACAAGCTGTACCCGCACTACTTTACACTGTTATACAAGCTGTACCCTCACTACTTTACACTGTTATACAAGCTGCACGCTCACTACTTTACACTGTTATACAAGCTGTACGCTCACTACTTTAAACTGTTATACAAGCTGTACGCTCACTACTTTAAACTGTTATACAAGCTGTACGCTCACTACTTTACACTGTTATACAAGCTGCACCCTCACTACTTTACACTGTTATACAAGCTGTACGCTCACTACTTTACACTGTTATACAAGCTGTAAGCTCACTACTTTACACTGTTATACAAGCTGTACGCTCACTACTTTAAACTGTTATACAAGCTGTACGCTCACTACTTTACACTGTTATACAAGCTGTATGCTCACTGTACACTCACTACTTTACACTGTTATACAACCTGTACACTCACTACTTTACACTGTTATACAAGCTGTACACTCACTACTTTACGCTGTTATACAAGCTGTACCCGCACTACTTTACGCTGTTATACAAGCTGTACACTCACTACTTTACATTGTTATACAAGCTGTACCCTCACTACTTTACACTGTTATACAAGCTGTACGCTCACTACTTTACACTGTTATACAAGCTGTACCTGCACTACTTTACACTGTTATACAAGCTGTACCCTCACTACTTTACACAGTTATACAAGCTGCACGCTCACTACTTTACACTGTTATACAAGCTGCACGCTCACTACTTTACACTGTTATACAAGCTGTACGCTCACTACTTTAAACTGTTATACAAGCTGTACGCTCACTACTTTAAACTGTTATACAAGCTGTACGCTCACTACTTTACACTGTTATACAAGCTGCACCCTCACTACTTTACACTGTTATACAAGCTGTACGCTCACTACTTTAAACTGTTATACAAGCTGTATGCTCACTACTTTACACTGTTATACAAGCTGCACCCTCACTACTTTACACTGTTATACAAGCTGTACGCTCACTACTTTACATTGGAGCAGTGTCACATGAAAAGAAATATTTACAAAAATGTGAAGGGTGTACTCACTTTTGTGAGATACTGTACATCCTTTGAAGTTTCACTGAGTTGGTTTGTCATTATATTACAGATCCCATTCATTCATCATCCCCAAAACTAACCAATGAAGGATAAAGTCAAGGGTATCTGGACTTGGTTGAAGATACTGGAAGACGTTTTGTCCCTCATCCAAAGGACTTCTTCACTTCTGACTGACTGGCAGGGAAACTCAGCGATTTAACCTCGTTTGCCAGGATTGTCGATACCGCTGGTTCGTTACTGTTCCTTGTTGCTGTGACGACAGTCGTTACAGTCGTTAAGACTACCTGTGGCCAAGACTGAACAACCATTGTTGGTATCTTCACCTGAGGCCAATAGGTTACGTTTGTTGAGTTTCCTGGGAAGTGATGAAAGGACAGCATTGTAAGTGGGGGATAAGTGGTGGCGTAGACCCCCTCCCCTGTTCAATGACGGCTTCTCAACCCTGGTGTAGATGCTTCCTTGACACCTTTCAAACCATCCATCTTCTCTGTCTAAAATGTGCACCTGGTGGTCCTCAAACGAGTGTCCTCTGTCCTTCAGATGTAAGTAGACTGCAGAGTCTTGACCTGAGGAGTTGGCCCTTCTGTGTTGAGCCATGCGTTTGTGTAGTGGTTGTTTAGTCTCCCCAATATACAGGTCTGTGCATTCCTCACTGCATTGGACCGCATACACTAGATTGCTTTTCTTGTGTTTGGGTGTGCGGTCTTTGGGGTGTACCAGCATCTGTCTTAGTGTGTTCTTGAAAATCCTCCTGAGTTTCTCTGATACTCCAGACAAGTATGGAATCACAATGTTGTCCATACGTATCAGAGAAACACAACAACAGTTATCTCACAGCGCTTTACATAAATGAGCAGATCTAGACGTGGTGTGGTGTTATTTACAGAAGCCCAACAGTTCCCACCAAGAGTAGCACTAGGCGACAGAGGCAAGGAAAAACTTCCTTTTAAGAGGCAGAAACCTCAAGCAGAACCATGGCTCAGGGTGGGCGGCCATCTGCCTCGACCGGTTGGGGGTGAAGGAGAGAGAGAGAGAGAGAGAGAGAGAGAGAGGGAGAGAGAGAGAGAGAGGGGAGGGAGGCAGCCTACACAATATCCACACAGAGGTACAGACAGTAAAGGTAATGTTGCTATAGACTAAATGAAAAATGGTACAGATATTTATAGTAGTGTTAATGATAACAATCGTAATGTTAATGATTATAATAACAATAATAACAATAGGACTAGTAACAATAGTCGTTGCAGCAGAGGGTGTCGAGCAGGAACACGGGAGCAGCAGGTGACCCGCAACCACAGATCCAGACTCCACAGCTCCAGAGCCAGAAACACCTGCAGGAAGTGATAGGAGGAGAGAGGAGAGAGACGAGAAAGCACAAGACTACCGGAAAGGGGAGAAGTTGTATTAGTAACATGCAATAATGGGATGAGGTTGCATACAGAGGGAGAGAAAGTAGAAGAGAGAGATGGTTCAGGACTCACCTGAGCCAGCCCTAACTATAAGCTTTATCAAAGAGGAAAGTCTTAAGCCTACTCTTAAATGTGGAGATGGTGTCTGCCTCCTGAACCCAAACTGGAACCTGGTTCCACAGGAGAGGAGCTTGAACCACAAGTAACCCTGCATTCTGGGAGCGCAGTGCTCTGGTGGGGTAGTAAGGTACTATGAGCTCTTTAAGATAAGATGGTGCCTGACCATTAAGAGCTTTGTAGGTAAGAAGAATGATTTTAAATTCTATTCTGGATTTTACTGGAAGCCAATGCAGAGAAGCTAAAACAGGAGAAATATGATCTCTTTTCCTGGTTCCTGTCAGAACACGTGCTGCAGCATTCTGGATCAGCCGAAGAGTCTTAACGGACTTTTTCAAGCAGCCTGATAATAAGGAATTGCAGTAATCCAGCCTAGAAGTAACAAATGCATGGACTAGTTTTTCTGCATTATTTTTAAACAGGATGTCCCTCATTTTCGCAATATTACGTAGGTGAAAAAAGGCGGTCCTTGAAATTAGCTTAATGTGAGACTTAAACGACATGTCCTGATCAAAGATAACTCCAAGATTCCTCACAGTGGTGCTGGAGGCCAGGGCGATGCCATCATGGGAAACTATATCTTTAGATAATGCGTCACGGAGGTGCTTAGGCCCCAATAACTTCAGTTTTACATTAGAAAATTACAGGTCATCCAGGTTTTAACACCCTGAAGACACATTTGAAGTTTAGGTAACTGATTAGTTTCATTTGGCTTGATCGATAGATATAACTGAGTATCATCTGCATAACAATGAAAGGAGTGTTTCCTGATAATATTGCCTAAAGGAAGCATATATAAAGTGAACAGGATTGGTCCGAGGACAGATCCTTGAGGAACTCAATGACTAACTTTGGCGTGCATGGGGGACTCATCGTTAACATGTACAAACTGAAATCAATCTGATAAATAGGACTTAAACCAGCTTAGAGCGGTTCCTTTAATGGCAATGAAATATTCCAGTCTCTGCAATAGGATCTGATGGTCAATGGTATTAAATGCAGGACTAAGATCCAATAAAACCAGTACAGAGACAAGTCCTTTGTCTGATGCAATGAGGAGGTCATTAGTAATTTTCACCCGTCCTGTCTCTGTGCTATGATGAGCTCTAAATCCTGACTGAAAATCCTCAAATAAACTATTGCTATGTAGAAAGTCACACAGCTGTTTAGCAACTGCTTTCTCCAGAACCTTAGAGAGAAATGGAAGGTTAGATATAGGTCTATAGTTGGCTAAAACATCCAGATCAAGTTTGGGCTTTTTCAGAAGAGGTTTAATTACAGCTACTTTAAAGTACTGTGGTACATAGCCTGTTGATAGAGAAAGATTGATCATATCTAGTATAGAAGTGCTGACTAAGGGTAAAACACCTTTAAGCAACCTAGTCGGGATGGGGTCTAAGAGGGAGGTTGATGGTTTAGATGAAGAAATTATTGAAGTTAGTTGGTAAAGATTGAGGGAAGCAAAACAGTCTAAACATGTATCTGGTTCTACAGCTGTTTCTAAGGTTCCTGAGTTTAGAGATAAGTTGGTGCCAGTTGAGGGCAGGTCTTGGTGAATTTTGTTTCTAATAGTTAGAATTTTATCATTAAAGAAGCTCAAGAAGTCGTAACTACTGAGAGCTATGGGAATACTTGGCTCAATAGAGCTGTGACTCTCTGTCAGCCTGGCTACAGTGCTGAAAAGAAACCTGGGGTTGTTCCTATTTTCCTCTATTAATGACGAGTCAATTAGCATAGGAGTCCTCCGTTACTTTGTGACTTGATAATGAATTTAGAGCTGATGGAATCACATCCTTAAATTTAGCTACAGCACTATCAGACAGACATCTTGTATAGAATTTTTTGCCCAATGAAGTGTAGTTCAGCAATACAAACTCAAAAGTTATCAAACAGTGGTCGGATAAAGAGGGATTCTGTAGGAACACCATTAAATGTTCAATTTCAATACCATATACCAAACAAGGTCGAGGGTGTGGTTAAAACAGTGAGTCGGGTCATGAACACTGAGAGAACCCAATGGAATCTAACAGAGAGATAAACGCAGTACTAAAGCTGTCATTCTCAACATCCACATGAATATTAAAATCCCCTACAATAATAACTACTAAAGTTGACAAAAACTCAAACTCGGATAAGGACTCTCAGTGCTCAGTGTATCTTCCACAAAGGTTAAGAGTCTCTTATCTTCTGTTATATTTGTTCTTGTTTGAAGGCATCAACTAATTTATTAATTTTGTTTCGTTGTTTTGTTTTGGCAAATTCTAACTTTATCAACCTTAAAATTGTTTCTCCAAATGTTAGAGGCATATGAAATATCACTAAAAGGATGATGTTTTTTTGTTCTGTAGATGTTCTAATGCAGAAATTTAGGAAAAATGTCAGTGGGGAGACCAGATGTATCTAAGCCATGCCTCCAATCACTCAGCAGGAGTTGCTATTTTCTTATATAAATGTATAGGAGGGGTGGTAGACTCTCACTTATTTAAAGAGGGTAGATGGATCATCTATGGACATAAAAATATTGCTTTAGCAAAAAAACATGTTTGTACTTCTCGCAACAGAATTAGAGATAAAAGATTAAGAAGAAATATCAAAAGGCTGATCTTATTATTGGAAATGGATAGATTGTATTGTGTAAAAAAAATTGAGACTTAGGCCAGATAAGAAAGCTTGAACTTTGACTAACATTTTAATTCTCAATAGAAATAGACACCAATTAGCGTAAAAAAGTTTCACTGGAGAGGGCCAGAGATCGATGCAAAATTGAGTCGGACTCTGTTATTCACTATAACTGGGTGTCTCTCTTCTCTCTGTTTTCCAATCTTTCAGCATTTGTGGAATAAGCTGGTGTCTTTTGTGCTGTGTGCTATTTCTTACTGTGCTCCCTCACTCTGCTGTGCCCTCCTCTAACAACAGCACACATATTTGCTCACACACACACACATGCACACGCACACACACACACACACAGAGCTATAGTTTCAACACTGTGAACTTGACTTTAGCTGTCTATCAGGAATATATTGGTGTATGTTTTTTAACACAGTTTTCACATACATCTGCTTCAAATCTGACTCTACAGTTTCCAGCAAGGATAACTCCAGATTCAGGGTTTACAGCAATATCACACCTATGTGAACAACTCAGTGTCATTGATGTCTGGCATGATATGCACATGTACCAGACAGAATAGACGTACATGGAGCAATGCTATTGGTTCTCTACAATCTAGAATTGACCTTTGGTTATTAATTAACATCTTCTGGCTCCATGAAACATGAAAATACACACAGAACATTCTTTTAACAGTACAGTGACACTTTTCTAAATACTAGCCTGCAATGTGGAGAACAAAAAAAGTCACACTTCAAGCGTTGGCTAAGACCTATTTGTTTACCAGATTTCATCTAAATCTCTTTTTAAGAGGTTTTTGAGATATCTTACAAATCAACAAATGTAACTTTGGCCAAGGATAATATTAATTGTAGGACTGATCTGTCTTTGCCTTGATTTATAAAGATCTCAACCTCAAAGCCAGGAACCAAGATCTCTGTGCTGGTTTCACATTTATGTCCTGTGTTCAACCGTTAGCCGACTGCCTCATCCCTCCACGATTATCTTTTGACCGATCTGCAAAGCGGGGCAGGTGCAGTGGACTCCATGAGGGCTGATACATATGCTAAGGAAAGGAAAACATGTTATATATAACACCATCACAGCAACCTCTTTGCTACCATCATGGTTGAAATGCAGAACTACTGAGAGAAACGTGTAGAAAAGGCGGATAATGCAGTTCACAAGTTGTACATGTGTGAAAAAACCCAGAAGTAGAGACAACATATAGGACATTTGTAAAATCAAATTTTTTCTTGTATTGTGTGAAGTGTTGAGGCAACACTACCACCTTGTGACTAAAAAGTGCCATTAGCTTTTGATTGCACAGAATATCCCCGTACAGTAAATACCTACGTTCTGTTATTAGGTACACCAAGCTAAAACTATTGCAGTAAAACAGCCGTGCAATAAATTATATCTTTATGAAGTTAGTAATGTTTTTTGTAATTTATAACGTCTTGTTCACGTGTTTTTACTCTTAATCTCCAAAATGGCTGGAAAAGGATTGCATGGTTTAGAGTTACTGTATATGATTATGAGATTGTGTTACGTCCCAAGGTCTAGGGGTGTCCTGGATCTGGATGTAACATAAATGTGTGGCCTCCCACTCTTCCCATTCCCAAACAAGGCCAGCACACAACAAATACAATTTAGCAGTTTTTATTATACATCGGAGATGAGCAGTGCCCAAAACAACAACCAAAACACTAAGAAAACCTAAATCTTTCCTAAACCCAAAACCAAAAGGTAAAGAAAAGACAAAGCTCTAAAACTAGGCTTCTAAGTCCAAAAACAGGAGAATACGGTGCAAACAAAAAAAGGGCTTCTCACTCCTACTCACTGCTAGTAGCTGACACAATATAGCTACGACAAAGGAAATTGCTTCATAGCAACAAAAATGGCAAAGCCAACAAAACCAGGTTGTCATAAGACAATCAGAAGGACTACGATAAACTACTTACAATCTAAGTTGAATATAGTCACAACCGTTCACTATGTACCATAAACACAGACATAACACACAGTCCTCAGGCAGGTTGGGAATGGCAGAGAGAGGGGGAGAGTTCCTGTCAGTAGGGCTTAAGATGGCTGCTGTCATCCAGGTGCCCAATCAGGAGGCTCCAATCAGCTCAACAGGACCAATCCAGTGTGTCCACCTGTTCTCCAGTACCTGCATACACTCACACACACACTCTAATGGAGGAGAACAGCTGACAGTGCCAGGAGAGATAAACAAACAACAAAATATGACCCCAGGGTCATAACACCTCCCCACCCAAGATCAAACATTTTCCTCTTAAGAAAAAGGTTTGATTCAATGAGACCTAGAGAGAGCATCAGCCATAACATTTTCTAAACCCTTTTTGTAACGAACCTCAATATTAAAGTCCTGCAGTAATAGGGACCAGCGCATGAGACGCTGGTTGCTATTTTGCATTCGAGTCTAGAACACCAGGGGGTTGTGGTCAGAGAAGACGATGGTTGACACATGGCTAGACCCAAGGTACAATTCAAAGTGTTGTAATGCTAACAGTAATGATAAGGCCTCCTTCTCAATGGTGCTGTAATGCAGCTGGTGTCTTTTGAACTTTTTGGAAAAGTAGCAAATGGGGTGATCAATGCCTCGCACATCCTCCTGCAGGAGCACTGCACCCGCACCAAGCGCACTGGCATGTACTTCCAGCTTAAATGGACGAGTGAAGTTTGGGGCGGCGAGCACAGGCTCACTGCAGAGGAGAACTTTGGCAGCCTCGAAAGCCATCCGACATTCTTCTGACCACTGGAAAAGAGTTTTGGGACTTGCCAAACTGGTTAAAGGAGCTACCACATCAGCAAAGTTTTTGCAGAACGCACGGTAGTACCCAGCCATCCCCAGAAAACGACGGAGCTCACGACGTGTCTGAGGAGCTGGGAAATCTAAGATTGCCTGTACTTTGGCAGTAACTGGGCAGACACGACCTTGACCTACTTGTTTACCTAAGTAGGTAACAACAGCCTTCCCGAACTCACATTTAGCCAGATTGAGTGTAAGGGAAGCAGCGCACAAGCGTTCAAAAATCACACTGAGGGTCCTCATGTGATCAGACCAAGTTGACGAATAGGCCACGATGTCATCCAAATAAACTTCACAATTTGCAACCCCACATAGGACTGTATTCATCAACCGCTGGAAAGTTGCAGGGGCATTTCTCAGACCGAATGGCATGACTGTATACTGGAGGAAATGATCCGGAGTGACGAAGGCACTTATGTCAGAGGCGCGTTGAGTAAGTGGAACCTGCCAGTAGCCTTTTAGTAGGTCCAATTTGGTGACATATTTTGCTGACCCTACTCGATCCACACAGTCATCCATGCGTGCTCACTAACATCAGTCCTAGCAGAATCAGACAGATGCACCAAATGTGTGTCTAAGTCTGTCAATATTTCAGAGTTTCTAAGGCGCACACAGGAAACAGAACTACGCCGGTCATCCAGCCCATCATCACTGGGACTGTATGTAACGACTGACACTAAGGCCATAGGTGCAACCATGAGGGGTGAACTAACAGAATTATTACGGTCAACATAGGTTTTAAGCATGTTGACATGACACACACGAGTTTTCCTTCTACGATCAGGGGTCCGGATTACATAATCGGTGTCACTAAGTTTACGATCGACCACATAAGGACCAGAAAACTTTGCTTGCAAACCAGAACCAACGACAGGTAACAGAACTATTACGCGCTCACCGGACTGAAAGGTACGCACCACAGACTTTTTGTCATAAGTAACTTTCATTTTTGTCTGGGCACTTGAGTGTCACGGGCAACATCACACGCATGATGTAGCCTCTCCCTGAACAAACTAACGTAGTCCAGAATGTTGTCACTAGGACTAGTGGTACCTGAGAGCCACTTCTCTCTCAATAGGCCTAATGGGCCTCGCACAGTGTGACCGAAAACTAGATCAGCCGGGCTAAAACCTAAGGATTCCTGTGACGTTTCTCTCACAGCAAACAACAACAGCGGCAACCCCTCATCCCACTCACTGTTTGACTCAGTGCAAAACTTGCGCAGCATGCCTTTTAGAGTTTGGTGAAATCTCTCTAATGCGCTCTGGCTTTCTGGATGGTAAGCGCTGGAGGTATTGTGTGACTCTGATTGTGTAACTCTGCCATAACCTGGGCGAAGATTTTGGACATAAAGTTTGATCCCTGGTCACTTTGGATGCGTTTAGGAAGACCAAAAGTGGAGAAAAACTTAACAAGTGCTTTCGCAATGACACGGGCCTTCAATGAGCGCAACGGAATGGCTTCAGGGTAACGAGTGGCAGAACACATAATGGTGAGGACATACTGGTTACCGGACTTTGTTTTAGGTAAAGGACCAACACAGTCAACAATAACGTGCTCAAACAACCCGTTCTCACTCCCAAGTCGTCACATATGGACGCTTGGTCAAGAGCCATAATCGTCAGTTTGTGACACACTAGGGATCCCTTTGACGTCATAGTTCGACGTATTGAGGGAAGCCCTGTTGTGTCAGTTTTTGATGGTAAAGGCAAGTATGATATTTAAGAGAAAAGACAAAGTAAGGAGGTGATTGGGGTGGATAGAGGGCCAGAACCCGGACCTTGAAGCAGGAGAACAGGGTTTTGTCCCGTGCGAAACAAAACATTAAATGTTTTTATTTAGGCGAGTGAGGTAAATTGACATTAACGTTAGTTAACTTAAGTCTTAATTGACATACATAGCTATTTGAACCCAAACCATGATCTTTTCCTAACCTTAACCAAGTACTTTCTGTGCCTAAATGTAACGAAACTGCAACATTTGACTTTAATTATGCGCGTTTCAACATGGCAATGTATCGAAACGTTACGTTTTATCTTGAAAGTGTAACCGGATATTGCATATTTATTGTTGCTAAGCGTTGCTAACTTGACCTGGAATGCACAGACGAGCAGCAGTACACAGACACACACGGCTCAAGGGCCGTAACACTCCCCCCATAAAATCAAATAAATCAAATCTATGTTGTGGAAAAAGCTATATGCTGATGCTTAATGAGCTAAATGTATGTATGTGTTGTTGGTCTGAGGTTGCTTAATGTACTTTTGGGTGAAATCCATCCATCGTCAACCGCTGAAATAAGTATGTATTTTCTTTTCTGGGTTTATTTAAAGGTTTTCACCTAATGGCTAATGGCAAATAACTGATGATGAATTGCACTGATGGGAGCTCAAGATAAAAAAGGAGCTACTGAATCTGCAAGAATAAAAAAGGAGAAAAATAAACAGCTGTTCAGTCATTGAGTGGAATCCAGATGCACATATCTAGAAGGATAACTTGGCAGGCTCCAACCAGCACCACTGAAGACTGGACTGCTAATCATTTTTAACCACAAACCACACAAGGGACGTCGTAACTGCGTGCTGTGTTCATGGACGTTCACATCTTAGTTAGAGTGGAAGCTGCAGTCGAGTACAGATGTTTAATAATGGACTTCCTTTGTGTAAAAAAGAAAATGTAATTATAAGAAAAGCCAATCTAAGACTGGTGTTATTACATTTAATGGAATTGGGAATTGCTCTAAAAGGATGAAAATATGTCTTTGACTTCCTGTCGAGAGTGTGAAGGCTGTTGGAAACTCCTGCCGCTGTCTGCTCTTGTACAGGTGAGGCACAGCTCATCTCCAACAAGCGTATTGATTGCTGTTCCTTTTGATACTGAGCTTGAATGGTGTGCAAAGCTTTGCCTCACTCATTTGCAGGGCTCTGTCGCTGGGTTCTGGGGTGGCTGCCTGCTGCGGAGTTGTGAGAATTTTTAATCCCAGGTCTAATAATTTGCATCTAAAATAAAGGCTTGTATGTGGTTGTAGCTACTGGCCTAAAAATCTTTGTGGGGAATTTTTTCTTGCCTCACTGGACACCGGACCAGACTGGGTTAACAAAGGGGGTGGCGGCATCACTCTATCTTTCACAACACAACTGCAAGAGAGACCATGGGCTCTCTTCTCTTTTCTCAGTTTTGTGTGTCTTCGTCTCCTGTTTCCTTCGTCCTCCCGCCTGTGACCTGGAAATCGATCTCAGCCTGCCAATTTGAAGCAATGATGTTGTGTCCTCCGCTTGTCTTTTTTTAACACCGTGCCCTGATATTTAAAAAAGGCGTGGCACACAGCTGGAATGTCTCCACCTGTATTCCTTTTGTATTAAGAAGTTGTCTTAGTTATTTATGATGATCAAATGTGCAATGTGTGTTAAATAAAAAATGCCACGTTGTGAATTGAATTAATAGTAAATATATAAGTTGTCATGAACCCTGTCATGCTTATCCAACAGAGATCATAAAATACAGCCCTAGGCTGTAACAATGTTTATTGATGTTGCCTCGACTCCTCTCTCTTGTCTCTTCCTTCCCTCCTTGTCTTGCATCCCTGGTGGGAGGGGCTAAGATGCAAGGCAAGGAGGCATTGAGGTGAGGAAAGGAAAGGAAGTACAAACTGAAAAATAAGAAAGGCCTCATTATGCCCAGTGAATACTTTCAGGCTTCACACTTTGCTGCTAATCTGCATGTATTTTGTAGGTATGGGCGGCTGTGCTCAGAGGGTAGAGTGGTTGTCCAGTTTTCAGTTGGTGGTTTGACCCCCAGTCTGCATGTCGAAGTGTCCTTGGGCACGACACTGAACTCCAAATTGCTACAGATGGCCGTGTATGAATCAGTTCATTTCAGTTTCTGAGAGCAGTTGGCAACTTGCCCTCTGTTCCTCACTGTGTGAGTGTGTGTAAATGGGCTGAATGTGATGTAGTGTAAAGCGCGTTAAGTGTTTAAAAAAACTTGAAAGACATGCACTATACAAACTACAGACCATTTTCACATTAGTACAATTCTGAATACAAAACCTTTAGGCTACTTGTACTAAAGTTTTGACTCTGCTTTGCTACTGAAGCAAAAGTTCTGAATAGCCCACTTTTTCCACCGCGAGTTCTGCAAATATAAACAGTCTACTACCATTTGCCTCCTTTTTCTTTTTTTTCTCCAGCTACAAGAAGTGAAAGCTTTGAAATGTAGATGTATAGAAAGTCCTTATATACGTAGGTAAGTCCCACCACTCAGCAGCCATTTTGGTAAAGCCTCTGGGCGGTTATTTCAGCCCCTCTCTAGATGAATGTGGAGAGAGCCATTTCTACACCTTACCTGGTCACTAGGACATGAAATCTGCATGGATAGAATCACGGGTAAAATGTGATAAACACTACTGAAACACTTGAAACCGTCTCAAACCTCAACTGTGCACTGATGTCAGTGGAACCGCAGGACTTGCCTATAGGCCTAATGTTTAGGGGAGAGCCGGGACGATTGAAACACTTCATTTTAAAATAGAACGTACAGACAGAAATCATATGTTGTTCTCTATACCAGCTGTTATCTTGTTAAAATGTGAAACAACTTCAGTATAATTTCACTTTGAAGGAAAGGTGCGCATTGTTTGTCGATAGACTCGACTCTACTCGACTCTACTCGGCCCTGCTCCGTTTTCCATTGCAGATAGTACCCAGAGATAGTACGTAGCTTGTCGTCATAGCGACGCCACACACAACTGCCGCGACGTAATGTTCAATGCGACACACACACCAGCGATCCACACATCTTTCTCTTTTTTACGGTAAAACGTTGCAACATTCCTCAGAATGTAAAGACAGATAAGAAATTCTATAAGAAACCTGTGAAATATAAAACCTTCTGTTGCTGGCTTCTGTCTGGTGCAGCAATGATGATGCAGTGAATAGTGAATATTCTCTCTGACCAATCAGCAGTCTGTCGTGTTTTCACGTTACATTTTAGTATCCCTCAGCTCGCTTGGAACCTCGACGGAGATGAGGTGATACAAAAAAAAGTACCTGGAAGCAGGTACAGGTACAACATTTCTACAATGGAAACCCAAACAAAGGCGAGTCGAGCCAAAGGACCTCCGCTCAGACTAGCTTGGTTTGAGGGCGTGCCTGACCCCGCTAGACGCTTGGCAAGCTTTATGACGCGTTTTCATTGTAATGTCACAAGTAAAGGAAGTGAAGGTCTGGACTACAAACGAGCTGTTTTCAAGCGGTTCAGAGCAGAGCTTTCTGTGGGAGATGGGAACTCCCTTTGGGCTGGACTTTGGGCTTTTTCACTTTGCAAACCTGTTACATGCACAAAAAAGAGATATAACTCAATAAAGGAGAAGGAAAAAGCCAAAAAGCAGAATACCACCTCTTTAAGTTATTCTTGTTTTCATTTAGAAAGCTTGACACTGCCCTTATGTCCAAACTCATTATGTCCTTCTTCTTAATAAAACATAGTATCAGTATAACTTAGCTAGCTAACTAGAAAATCTAACAGCTAATGCACATTTGGATTAGATATGGGCTGCCCGTTTTATTCACATCTGCAGCCTGTTTTCCTGGCCTACTGTGAAGACCCTGTTATTTGGCTGTGAGTATACTGGTGGTCCGGCCTGCTGCCTGCTGGGCTCTGCCCCCCTCCTGCAGTATCTAAGTAAGGTAGAACGGCTGCGTGTCATTGGTGTGAAACCCAGCATGACAGTGACGTTTAAACTTCACTCGCTTCTAAACTGTAAAACTTTGACATTTAAAACTTCAGGATGTGTTAAAGTACTAACTAATATTTTATGTGATCACGACCACGGCACATGGAACAATAAACACAACTCATAAAAAAAAAAAAAGATCGCTTGAGTGAATTTATTTTCCGTGATTGAAAACAGCTTCTTTCATGTAACTCCGTGAAAGTGTGACGTATCCACCTGATTTTTCCCGGCTCTTTTAAGTACTGTGGACTGTATGTGCTGAGGTGGTTTGGCATATCAGACGTATGTATGGTCTCTGAGAAATCGCTGTGTTTCATTCGTCCCGGCTCTCCCCTACTGTTAAAAGGCAGATGATTGGCTTTCTTGCAGGAGATATGTGCATACAACTATTTTACTTTAGGCCTACTGGCTTCCCCCATAGATTTCTATTCAGGATTCTTTAAGTGGAATGTCTCTTTCTAAATCCTCTCTGATGTAGCCTATACAGCCCAATAGCAGAAAAACAAAATACTACCACAAGAACCAGGCTACAGTTATGGCGCCATGCCCAAATCATATTGCCTATGACAATGCTGCATAATGGTACATAGTTAGCTTAAAAAGGAACACACAAGTAAGCATATAAATTGCATTTTACTTGAGCCATGGTAACCTACATGATTATACCGGGATCGTCCCTATGGCGCCTAACGAGCCTTACAGATGTAGGAAAAAAAGTCTTTGATCATGAATGCAAAGTGAAAGTGAGGTTTCCGAGCAGCTCATGAAGGCAGCATGCCTCTCATATTGCAGTGACAAAGTTTGTCCAGCAGAGGTCAGTGACGCTCCACGCACCGTCAGCGGATCCACAGCAGTGACGCCGGTGGCCACCACGTGACCGCTCTCACACAGCTACAACAGCTGGTTTCCTATAAAGCGCCTTCTGCGTATTGACACTGCGCCCTCTGTGTTTGCACAGCGCGTCCTTTCATTCATCATGTCTACAGGGAGCTTGTCGGTAGTGAAGGGCGGGCTGGAGCTGGTTCCGCGCCGCCGGCGGGTTTTCATCCGTGATTTTACTTCAAGTTGGTCCAGCCGGTACAGTGGGTGCTCCCGGACTCAGCAAGTATGTAGGACAGCTATCACACAGAACCAGTGGCTGGAAGCCGTAGGACGGTTGTAATTTGCCTCTCCTGCAGGTTTTATATAGGCTGTGTGTGTGAAGGCCTACAGTTTTTGGAATAAATATAGGCCTATAGTCAGTGTTTGAACACAGATTGCATTAACGTGTGTGAAGTGAAATTCCTCTGTAACCGTCTGGTGAAAACGGAAATATAAATAGTATAATAATACAATAATATAATATATGTATACAAACACAACTAAGCCGAGAGAGAGAGAGAGAGAGAGGAAATAAAGAAAAAAGCTTAACGAATATGTTAATTAATATGTTATGTTATATATATTTTATGGGAAATTACTGTAAGGAGATGAATTTGTGCACATTAATCCCTTGCTGAAATTCAGCAGTGTGTCAGACTAAAGACTAAAATAACACCAATCACAATTTGTAAAAAACAAAGAAACAAAAACCTTGTCAACCAATCATAAAATAGGATTAAAATAAATGATTATGCCATTTGATTGAAACATTTCTTCCTCACCATATTAATCTGAAGTTTCCCACCGTCAGTTTGATTTCTGTATTTTCACCTGGTGTTTCAGAACAAGTCAGCGTCCTCCTGTCTGAACCTGTTTCCCCTCAGTCTTTAGATTTAAAGAGTTGCATTTAAAGAGTGATGCTTTCATGGCAATCAAAGCGTCACGCGGGTCTGATGGACGAGCTTTAGACATGTGTCAGTTCAGCCAATAGGCTACACATTAGTGATATGGAAGCACGTGCTGTGGGCTCAGATTAAGACCAGGTTCTAATCTGACCACAGAAGCAGAACATCACGGAGAGCCCAGGGAACATTTTAATTTGATTTATTTCATTGAATCAGTTCTGAGTTAGAATGTTTGAATGTGTTGAAGCCAGCCTCCTCTGATCTGTCACTATTACCTAGTCTAGTCCTGCTCTATGAAAAGGTTTGTAGCTTTAGGCCTAGAAATTAAAGAAAATAGAATTAAATTGATCTGAAAGGTCAAGCTGCGTCTCACTGCTGTCCGATGAAAACCTCCTATGTCAGCTGAACTCTTATTATGAGTTTGGAGTATGCTCCTACCTGTCATCATTAAAACAAGAAAGCCTGTGTTTTCCTCCTTCCAGCTGATCTGTTGGCTCCCAGACGTGGCGCTGCTGTGAGCTGCATGTCGCAAATTAGGACAATCCAGTTTTAGCGTTTAACTGTATACAGAGGTTTTCTATTATTAACATATCGTGGGTCACAGTTTTTAGATTTGTGTTAGATGTCCTTCAGACAAATGTAGATTTTTTTTTAGTAAAACACAAATAGCCTACCATTTGACTGTTAAACCAAATATGAGTTTTACTTTTACCACGTGATTTGGAATATTTTAGCTTCCTGTCAATAATGAGAAGTAATGCACCTGTTAATTACTGCAATATTTATTTGATCCATTCTGCCACTAAATGGAATAAAGCCTTTGTCAGGCTCCCTTGGCCTGTGGTCTCTCTGAACTGTGGCCAGGAGCTCCAAATGATTTTCTACAGTAGTTTACAATAGTGATTTATTATTCACTATTTCCACCCTCCTATACCACAGGCTCCTGTGGAAGTGAACCCTGTTCACTATTTCATTTCTAATTAGCAATTCTTTGCTCATATTTCTCTGCAGTCTCTGTCTTTTTTCCTCTTTTGTTTTGTAAGTAGCCTCTGTGGTATTTACGTGTGTTGTCATAGGACCTTCCTCAGAATCAGAATCAGTTTATTATTGTATGTGTACACATTTATACACATGTAATACCTCAATTTGATTAAAGCTTTGTTTCCTAATATTGAGGCTTACATGATCTTAGTGCCATTGTCTATGTGCTAAAATCCTCTGAGCCTTGAACTGCTTTTGGGGAATGAAGCCCAGGTCGTTAGTGTAAAAGAGAGTTTACAGGTAACTAAACCTGTTAAATAAAATGAATAAAATGTAGAACTAGTTTTAATTTTATAAAAATGAATGGTAAGTTTCAGTGGCATAAGAACCATGTAGCTACATGTAGAAAATACTGGATCTGCTGAAACAAATCATTGTCTGCTGTTTGCTCACACTGTGAAACAGCTCCACTGATATTAAAGGTTAAAATCTCAGAGGCAAAGCCGGTGCAGAACGACACTGCACATAATCAAGAGCTCTGTGTTAGCCTTTTATGTACTGGAAAGAAACATTCCTTCAGCATATCTATTTAAAAAAGTAAAAAAAAACATGGAGATACATGGTTTTCACTGGACAGAAATAAAAAGAGACTGAAAAACACAGAGAAAAAACATTAACATGTGATGTGATGACGCCGCTGGCGTCTCTTAAACGTGTGGGCTCACTGACCATGGCGAGCTGTAACACACATTTGGGTTTTTGGTTTCTTTATACATTCTGCGTTATTTAGGTTAGCAGGTAATCTATTTCTCAGCTAATTCAAAATGATATTTGTTTTACTTACATTACTGACGTAAACAAGACTTTTCCATCATCAGCTGTTAGTTCACATCCTGATTATTTAAAGGCTGCTCAGTCAGTGTGGTGGAGCTGCACTGCGCCTTAAATGATCTTTTGTGTGTCTCATTAAACCCTCCAGCTTAACACACTGTCACGGTTTTATTCCATTGGCTGTTAACATTTAAGCCCATAATTCACTCTTCATCCCTGTGTGTCCAACTTAAACATGCTGCTGTTTCACAAGGACCCATCTTTATTAGTAACTGTTTGAGAGGACTGTATATAACAATATTCTGTGTTACTGTCATGCAGCAATGATGTAACAATAGTTTCCCCTTTTTTGTCGGTAGCATCAGAGACAGGGTGACTAACAGGCTGCTGTTTGTTGCCGCAGGCAGCAGCCATTATTCTGAAGTGTGGCTGCACTCAGAGCTGCTCATTAACTCTTATTCACAGAGCACTAATTGATGTTGTATGGGTATTTGTTTACAGTGTGGGCCACATGGGTGCTTGTTGCACATGTTTTTGCAAACTTGGTGCCCTCCCACCAAAACACACGGCAGCGCTTAGATCAACCAGAGACAATGTTAACGAGCTTGTGCTGGAGTCCAGTGGTTCCGTCCATAGGTCACACAGAGGCAGGATGTATGACTAGTTTGGTCATAGGTTTTATACACTAAAAGCTAAAATCCTGTCAGATGGGGGACCCTGGGACAAAATCTTATCAAATAGGTGTCTGTCTGGGGTCTAACACGCAGACAGAGTGTTGTTAGCAGTGTTGAGGACCAGCTCAGCATTTGAACACACCAAAGTGAAACTCGAGTTGCTTGGCAGGCTGCTGTCTGGCTCTTGGTCATGACAGAATGCTGACGTTACTGCTTTATGCAAATATGGTTGAAAAATAAGCAATTTCATTGGCTGTATAGAAACAACAGTTAAACGGTTTCCCCTGAAATGAATGCAAAGACCTTATTGAAAAAAAAAAATAAAGATAAAATTTTGCACAAGACAGGTGATTTACAGAGCAGCATGTAGCTTAGCAGCAGACAAAAAACTCTTTCAATAATTTGATTTCAGTTGGACTTGAACTGTAGAGGCTGAAGGGTCCACCTGGTCTGGACAGAAAGACCAGGTGAAAGCCCTCTGCCCTTCACAACACTGCTGAGTAGGGCTGCACCAAACCTGGTTTACCAAGTGAGTAAAAATGGCAACTGGCCCAGGGCCCCTGGAAGACTCCAGGTTAACTCATATCAATGACTCTCTCTCTCTCTCTCTCTCTCTCTCTCTCTCTCTCTATATATATATATATATATATATATATATATATATGTATATTTTTTCTTTCCATCCTTACCTATTTGTTATTAATGGCTGTGTTTTATTAGATTATATAAACAATGGTTACATAAAATAGATGTCATAAAAAATAAAGAACAATTAGAAATAATGTTTTATTAGTTTCTATCCTGTTATTAGTAGTAGTAGTATTGTAGTTATTAGGGTTGCTTTTGTTTTATGTATGTATTTTATCTCAGATTCACTCACTGTTGTATCTGTAGAGAAACTTTAAGGTCAATAGGGGCCCACATGCAGCTCATGTTTCCCCCTCGGTGCCCCATACTAGATTAATCTGGCCCTGAGCTGTACTTTCCATAAATCTTAGTCAACTAATGGGAATTCTGTAACTATTGAATTACTTCAATGAAACACAAGTTAAATTCTTTCCGTGGCATTGCAGAGAGTAGTTCATTGCCCAAAAAGATAATATAGCTAAACACTAATAAAAGTACAAATTTCACCTTAGTGTCTGATTTGATAGGTAATCAATTTGCAAACATTATTAAAATGTAATTATAGGCTACTTATCATTTCAGACTACAGAGAAGTACTCACCCACTACTTGATAGTGCAATCCAAAGAACACAGGTGGCAGTGTGAAGGTTAACATCTGTCTCCCAGTATTATCAGCTGCTGGAAGGAGTTTGGGTGTCTGAGAAGTCTTCTAATGTTTGCATCTGGATAGGTTGAGGGATGCAACCCTGTAGAAAATACATTTATACACTACTAACTTTCTTTCCCTGATTATGTTGTTATGATGATATGCTCAGGCAAAAGCTTGTCGAGTCACTGAGCCGCTACATTCATGCACTGCACAGGGGTCATAGGGAGGTGGTTGGGGTGGATGGTGGGAAGGACAGAAATGTACAGAGTGCAGGACTTTTACAGCGTGGGCTTAGGTTTAAGCAAGAAAGACAAAACCACGACCAAGTAGCTAAAAAGTTTAATAATTGACCCATCACTAAGCCACGCCCCGAATACTCAGCTGGCCAATTGCAGCGCAGTATAGGACTCACTCTAACTGAGGTCCGACACTTTCATGGCTGCGCTCCATTGACTTGTATGCGAAAGGAGTCGTTTTCTAGCTAACTGGGGCACTTGTAATAGCTGCAGTCACTACCCAGAGAGGCTGAAAGGAGAAACACAAATCCAGGAATATGTTGTGCTTGTTATTTCTAATGTAATGTTAGTTAGCTAACGCTAGCTACTTACTACTGAATGTAACGTTAAACAGCAGTACTGTTCTGCTTTTTAATGATTGTAATAGTGAACAGAGACCTACCCAGCTGTACAGGAACAGTGTTGATCCTTAATATCGTTGTCCTCTTTCTCAATAGTCAATAATAATGCGGTGGTTCACTTTTACTCTGTGATCAGTAGCTTCTGTCTTTATTTTTTTCATGTCAGTTTGAGCCTGAATAAAACCTTCAAATGCACAATGCAACTGTCTGCTTCTTTCTGAGATCACTTTTTCCCAACAAATAGACAATATTTCTCCAGGGAGTGCAGTGATAGACAGTGGCAGCGCCGTGACAAAGCTCCAACAGTTTGTAGGACTTAGCAACAGTAACTAAGGGGAGCGTGACTTAGCAAAGGGTCAGTTGTTGTAGCTGCTACCAGCAGAGAAAGACCGTTTGACATGTCATAGCAGAAAAAAGACCAGCTGTATTCACTAACCTTAATTGCGGCTGCATGCCAATTCCATTTATGTGAGCAAGTTCCAGGGTGTTGGTAACACACATGCTGGCTCACTGCCTTTGCTTACTGGGACACTTAATGGAACAGAGCCATCGTTGATGTTTTTAGTGACACGTGTGCTTTTTTTGCAACTCAAATGCCTGTTGTGAAAAAGGTTTATTCTAAAATGCATAACATTTTCCTGATACATTCAGTATCACCATTTTGGGTATTTCATTAATGAACATTTAGTTATTATGTTAAAAAAACTGAATTCTGCTGGTGTTACATTTCCTTCAAAAAGTATTTGCTGTTGCAAAGTAGTTTCATGTAGGCTATATGTCATTTCTAGGAGAGGGCTAGTAGTGGACCGTGCCCACAAAACCGTGGGCCTTGAATGTCCTAATACCTTAGCGCTAAATCTCTCACACTGTTGCATTCGGTGTATCATAATTATTCTACAATCAGTGCAGTGATCCAAGTTCCAGATCCTGAATTTCAGTAAAAACCAGAGCGCTGCTGTTCCACATGTGAGCCCTGCTGTACCCGCTGAAGTCATTTGTGTGATTTGTTTGTGCAGACGGAGTAATAACTGATCATTTGTTCATTAGAAGAACAACAAGCCAGACAGGAGCTATTTATTTCTGCCTGCCAGTGCTGAGCCACTGCTAATTAACATGTTCACAAATTAACAGTTAACACTCATTTCTTAGCTCCCAACTTCCAGTGAAGCTCCAGTCTGTAAAATAAGTTCAATCCACGCTGTTAAAAAAGTGTCGTTAAAACAACGGCAGTGTGCTGGCACCAAATAGTCAGCAAGAGTCTGTAATTCATATGCTTCTGTTTCATACATTGTCATTTTATTTATGCTGTGTAGTGAAAACTATGGGTCATTGGCAGCCATTTTAAAATGTTGCCATTTAACATAAGCAACATTCTCAGTCTGACAGATGGACGCATGGTCAAGACCCGTTTTGACCGCTAAAGGTGGGTGTAGGATATTTAACAGAGAAGTCAGAGGGGTGGACGGTGGACCAGAAACTTTAACCAGCAGACAAGAGTTTGTTTCCCGTGTGAGACACTGAATGTTTTTATTTAAGTTAGGTAGGTTATGTAAGTTATGTAACTCACGCAAGTAATGTTACTTAGCTGACGTACGTAACAGTTATTTTAATCCAAACTATGATCTTTTCTTGAACCTAACCAAGTAGTTTTGGTGCCTAAACCTAACCAAATTGCGAAGTTTCACAACGTTAACACATACTATTATTTTGACAGTGCTACTGGACATTGCATTTTCTTGTTGCTAACTTGACCGTGGAGCCCTAAACGTTGAAAAATTATGCTAAGGGGTTACCCAGGGCGTTAACAAGCGACACCAAGGGGTCAATTGTCCTATGTGACGAGCTGGGAGTGAGAGAGTGAGTGGTCCCATGTAAATATTCTTCCTCTCAAAACTATCCCCGTTGATCCACTAGCTGGATGTAGATGCTCTTGATATATTTCAAAATATGTGTTGTTTGTTTTTTCTCAACTAAATATCTTCAGCTTGTCAAATCAAATCCAGTGAACTGCTCTCATTTCGTTTACCAGGTAAATGAAGATGAATGACAGCAAAACTGTAGAGACTAGACCCTGGTTCATCTCTTTCATATTCCTTTGTACATATATTACGTACACTCTAGGTTTTACTCTGCTTTCAGACTCCATTTAGTTTTGACACTAAACAGACTTCTCATCACTTACCCGGGGTTTGGCCCAGCCTAAAGAGAAGCCATTCTTCACGAGCACTAAGCCTCTGCCTGAGGAAACTTGAAGACATCACTTAAAGGTGGCAAAATGACAATCTGACAGATGCCCTGTTTAGACTGCTGCCCTGTATGCACTGATACACATGCACTTCCTTAACAGGCAGAAGATACAGTTACTAATGGACCTCTGTCAGGTAACTGCTTTAGCAAAGACCAAGTAGATAGTTACCATGGCAACAGGCATAAATTAAACCCCTTAAATGAGCGGGGGGGATGTCCTTGTCCTTTATGCTCTGCTTGTTCCCCCTCTAAAAGGTACCAAATTTATGACTGTCTAAGAGAGGAAGTAACTTTTCAAATAACATTTGACGTTTTGGGCTTGGATAGTGTATAAAGATGCCAAGACTGACAAATTGAAACAACAGCCAGTGCAGACGTTAAGGAAGGCCTCGAACACGGCACAGCACTCACACTGACAAACACTGTGAGAGCTCAAGAGCCCTTTAGAAACTGCAACAGATAAAATAGGAAGTTTTGAAAGAGTGTAAATAGCTCTCATTATCAAGTCCGTGCTCTCTGCCAAAAGGGCAAATAGTGTTTTGTGTGAGAGAAGAGAACGTTGTTTACATGAAAGCTGTCAGCCGCTGCTGTTAATCATCTCTCCGCACAGGATGTGCATGCTTGAATGAGTGTGCTGAGGTGTTTTCATTTTTAGAACGTCAGCATGTAAGGGAGATCTCTCCACAGAAATGCATCTGCTTATTGAACAAAGTTAAACTGCTAACTTTGTATTCAGTGCGCTGCTTTAGACAAGAGCATCTGCTAAATGAATGGGATATAATGTGATTTCAGTTTGAGCAGTATAGCTGCCAAAGGAAATGTTCTGTGTGGAGCTTTTTCTTCTGATAAATCTCTTTGAACTAATTGATTCTTTGTGATTTTCAAGTTTGTTTAAGTCAAGAAAATATTTTTAGATTTTTTTCACACCAGTCCTTGTTTATTTCCTGGGGGCCCACCCATCCTCACCGATCGCCTCCCTACGTGGACTTTGACGCTCTTTAAACTACGTCACCCGACACTGACCTTTTTGTACACTAGCATTGAAAACTGCCGCTGATTGGTACCCTCTGCATCCATATGTGACAACTGAGGAGTGAGAATGGGTTGGTCTAGTAGAGCATTTATTAGTTCCAACTCTCAAACTATTTCCATCTTCACTCTATATTGGTTTTATCAGTAGCTAACTACTTACTGCTACTATAAAATATAAAATGTTCAGCTCTCTAAGGATAATAGTGATGTCATTTAGATTTCCATACCTCTTCAAGATATTAAGCTTTTTCAGCACATTTTTACAATATTAGTTAGACAAAATGACACATTCACACAGAAACTGTTTTTTTTAATCTTAGTGGGGATTTTTACTGACTCACACACACAACAGGAACATGAAACTAAGGATATACCTAGTTTTTCAAAATAAAACCCCCAATGATCACTGTATTTTAACAATCTAGTAGTGAAAATGTACTCTCCATTTTCTTTGTACAAATTTTACAAGAACATGAAATTCAAGGACACACATTTAGTAGAAAGGACTTCCGTAATCACTGAAAGTAACTTCTTTATGGGGAAGGAAAGCTGAAATATCTCTGGTGAATATCTAGGTCACTGCATGTGTAATGCAAACAGACTTTGCAACCATGAAACAGTATTTGTTTTTCCATTCACTTTAGTTCCATATCCCCGTGTTCTCCATGTTGTCTTCAGTGTTTCTTTCTATTTTGTCTGTCTGCGTCTCACTTTTCATGGAGTCTTTGAATTTATTTGCCTCTAGTCTTCCTTGTCCCCTTGTTTATCAATTTAAAACTCATATAATCCTACTATATAAACTAACTATATGGTATAAACTAAACTAAATAGTGAACTATAATGAGAAATTACATAATGAAGCTCTACATGTTAAAAGTCTGAGCCTAGTATTGTCAGGATACATTGTATTATTGCTCCTGTTTTCCACCAACTAAACTAGACAACACACCAGAGACAAATTCCAATAATTACAAGTTTCATTCATAAAAGATCAACTACTCCCATTGAAGCTAGTAGAAGAAATTCACTATTTTTTTCATACTCTTATTGTTGTTATACACACACACACACACACACAGGATCTTACACTCATGCAACAACGACACATTGTACGGCGCCCCGTGAGGTTGGGGGTTCAGGGGCTTGCTCAAGGCCACCTTCAGTGAACTGGCACATCTCCAGATTCCAGTCCACACTCCCCATCTCTGGATATAACTTGAACCGGCGACCCTCCGGTTTCCAAACCAAGTCCTGATAGACTGAGCAACTGCTGCTTCGAGTAGAGACAAAACAGTAGAAACAAGCTTCACTAAAACTTCAAAACAACAAAAAGCACTTTCTGTCATGTCTCGGTATGCCGCAGCCACAGCGTCGTTACTGGAGGTCAGTCGACAAAGCTCTGAATGTTCATGTGTTTTAGACACTGCACCAATGGGTTCAAAGTCTCATCTTTGGCACACTAATGCACAACCCACAAAACATATTTTTTCTCCACCTCTGACGCATGTACAAGGTTTTGTGAGTTTCCAAGCACCTTTAGCCCCTCAAAAATGCGACGGGTCGGTGCTTGGGCTAATGATGAACCTTGACTATCAGAAACCGAGATACTGTTAGAATCATGCTCCATGGAAACGTCATATCCTGAATTTATGTCCAAAACCAGGATACTAGTGTGCATGTAAACAGACTCTCTGTTAGACTTCAATTCATGACTTTAGTTTGCTTTGTGCTGACTCTGTAGTTTTGTTATTAAATTGTCATTCCATATAATTCCACTTATTGTGATATCTGTGGTTGTTTGACACTGACTTGCAGACAGGATGTGGGAGGTTTCTAGTTCAATTAATTAGTTATCCTTAAAGATTCCTGTGGATAACATGATAGCAGATGACATGTTTATTTCACAGCTGCAATGAAAGGAGGATTTTTTTGTGTAGAATGTCTTACAGCTAACAGTCGCCCTCAGAGGCTCCTCAGCTTTGTTCAGCAGCTTTGACTTGTCCCAGATCGTGTATAAGCTTGCCCTCAGTAACAGTGAAGTCTGCTCCAGAGGAGGAGAAAGCAGCCTTGACCAGCCACCCTCAGCCTTTCACATGGACGTGTTGCCGTGATCCCTAACTGGAGCAAGACACTGCATCTATTCAGCTGGGAGCCGGGCTTTTGATTTGGTTCATGGGGATCACTTCTAACTGCAGACAAGCATTAACACTGAGTGGGTCATCATCTTTGACTTGATCAACCAATGATAGGGGAGCAGCGGCGCTGCGGCTTTAAAATGAGCTGAAGTAAAAAGGGTCTCTGTGCCACCAGCGCCCGGCTGAATCAAAATGTTGTCTTTTATTCCAAACCCATTAGCAACCTCCCGACACATGCTATAATAAAAATACACATTTATTTTGGTCAAAATGGGATGAAAACAGCACTTCAAAGCTCTTGGAGATTGAAGTAGCAATTTGGATGTTTCATTTTTTTCCTCTTTCATTGCATTTGTGCGGTTTTGGTCATGAGGAGACCTATTCACAAAGCTGGGGATTGTCCATTCAGAAAATGATTCTTTAATGAAGAGATATCATTTCTTCTGTTAATGTACAGACTCGTGTGGGTGTGCTCCTGTGTGTGTGTGTGTGTGTGTGTGTGTGTGTGTAGGATTTAGACAGTTGCCAGTCAAAAGAGACTGAAAGCAGGCTAATGGAGGTTCAGGCTGCTAGACTCTCATTATGAACTCATTTTACCATGACTTAAAAAAACAACAGAAACAAAAGAAAAGGAATGTTACTGTGTAACTTAGTATAGGATCAATACTTCACACATGAGAAACATTGAAATAAATAACATCTCATGAATGCTATTAAGATTCTCTATTGCAGGTAAAAAAAATGACTCTTGGCACACAGTAATATCTCCAAATTCCCTCCCAGGTCACTGGAATATTTTTAATGTTTAAACACATTTCCTACTAAAAGTCAAAGTTGAGTTTTTTAATTACCACAGTCTTTCCTTAACCAATTAGTCTTAACTGCATGCCGTAGTTAAGGTGATGACAAATAAACTGTTTTGTCTTGTCTCGTTGCATCAATGCTAGGTTTCTTTGTCAATGATAGTGAACATAAATGAGTTTATTAAAGGACTTCAAGTTACCTCAAAGGGAAGCCAGAAGAAAGAGATGGTTGTAGCTACCTGTTGTAGAAGCCTGGAGTCAGGTCTGCAAGGATTGCCTCTTGTATTGCTCATGAGTTTTTGGTGTGCTTTCATGGAATTCACTTTAATGACTATCATTTAGCCTTTACTGTACCTGCAATATTTGATAAAAGCATTGTGTACTGTGCAATTTGCATCTCTGGTTAGAACATGACAACTGCAAAAAACTAGAGTTGCATGCAGGTTTTTCCCCAACAGCAGCTATATGCATGTGCACATCTCCTCAGCTGCACTTTGGCAGTGCCAGGCGATGGTAGTGCATACCTTTGAGTCCTGGTGTACAACAGCCATTTTTACAGCATCAGGGTGATGTTAGCGTATGTAGCTTTAAGTCCCAGTGGGTCTAATTCAACACTTGTTTGTGGCACTGTGGCACCTAGAGACCAGCAGTCTGATGTCTGACATGCTGTTGCCCATGGCTGCTTTCCAGCTCAGCATCAGTCAGGGATCAGCAGCCGTGCAAAACAGGCCCACGCGACCTGAAACTTTAATGCCGACACAAAGGCTACCAGGATCCTACTCATCCCCCATCCTGATGTGCTGTGGGACGTCCTCCATGTCAGAACTAGTAATCGGCATCCCAGACCTGGATGGTGCAAGTCATCAGGGTTTAAATGTGTGGGGGTGTGGGGTCCCACCTTAGCCTTCATCAGAAGGACATGGTAATGAACAAAAGGGACTAATTCTCAGATGTCGCAACAAGTAAGCTATATCACCCCCCCCCCCCCCACCACACACACACAGCGCTCATGCTGTACACACACCCTGCTCCTAGCTTCTGCCTGACTTCCTCCACCACACCAGCAGCACTATGTGAGCAGCACGCAGTTAATTATTGAGCACCTGAAGAGCAGCACAGCTCTCTGCCTTCTGCAGTCTGGCTGTTTAAAATAGCTCCTCATCTGTTCTGAGTGCAGCACACACACTGTTTACACCAAATCACATATGATTCTACATTTTCACCATATGTCACTATGTCCAACGTCTACTATTCAACTTACATTAGCCTAATAACTGCAGTTATCGACGTGGCAACTTTGGAATTCAGATGAAATATCATTCATCATTTTCATTCTGCATGCCAAGTAAGAGGAGTATGTCAGGTGCCCCGAGTACAGGGATTCATAGTGAGCATTGATCGGCTGGTTGAGCAGGAGATAAATGAAACATTGTTGTGATGGTTCAGTCCATCCATCCATTGTCAACTGTTTATCCAGCGTACAGGGTCGCGGGGGGGCTGGAGCCAATCCCAGCTGGCATTGGGCGAAAGGCAGGGTACACCCTGGACAGGACGCCAGTCCATTGCAGGGCCACACATAGACAAATTAGACCATAGACCATTCACACCTAAGGACAATTTTAGAGACACCAATTAACCTAGACTGCATGTCTTTGGATGGTCGGAGGAAGCCAGAGCACCCAGAGAGAACCCATGCGGAGAACATGCAAACTCCACACAGAAAGGCCCGGGAAACCGGGGTTTGAACCCACGACCTTCTTGCTATGAGGTGACAGTGCAAACTGCTGCACCACCGCCCCGCTCCGCTTGCTTGTTTCAAGATTCAATGTCTTTAAATAGGACTATATTATTCTCACAAATGTAAAAGGATTCAATGAGTCCTACAACAATTTTGGTATCAGGGTAAAAAAGCCTCCTAAACCTCACCCCATCACATTACACTAAAATTCCACTGTTAGCCATTCAAATGATGTGATGCTTTTGGGCAAGCAGCAATGGGATAAAATACAATATGAAAGCTGGACAGACTGAAAAACATAGTGACATTTTGCTGTTCTGTTCCATGTGGTGTGGTGTACCAAAAGAACTGCTACTACTATTAAGCAAAGCTTAACAAACAAATTGTGTGTGTGAATGTTAGTTCTATTCTGATGAGCTTCTCCAGTCAGTTGCCATTTACTCCTGCCACTGGCACAGATTTGGAGCTGGCCCCCGGGCGCTGCACAGTGGCTGCCCACTGCTCCCTTAAGGGATGGGTTAAATGCAGAGATAAATTTCACTACATGTATGTGCAAGTATGCCTGACCTTACCTCTGCCATCAGTGTATGAATGTGTGTGAATGGGTGAATGTGACATCTAGCGTAAAGTGCTTTGTGCGCAGACTATTTGCATTTCTGCCTCTGTGTTTGGGTGACAGCGGCAGCAGGTTAATAAAGGTAGCCCAGACGCCCCTGTGCCACTGGTGAAAGGTGAGCGGCCACGCTAAGAGTGATTCTAATACTTCTATGAATCCTGAATCTGCATCTTCAGAAGAACAGGAACGTCACCTAGAATAGGGAGACTGGGGTCAACCTCCTGGAGCGAGGCTTGGAAAGGCTGCTGGTGAGCACCTGGTGGCCAGGCCTATAACCGCCAATCATGGCTGCTCAATACATATATATATAATGTTCACAGGGACACTGTTGTCTGTGATAATCAGAGCTCCATGTCTAAAGACTTTTTGTGTTTACCTTATGCTCTTTTGTGTTTCCAGGATCATTTGTGTACTAGTGTGTTTGTGTGTGTGCATGTGCATGCATGTATGTGTTTGTCTCTGAGGATGGTGCTGTCAGTCTCATGTTTTAACTAGATGTGACACCCAGTCTATTCCAATCAGTGTTTCCAGTGGCTGCTCTACAACATGATGTTGTGTGTGTTGTTTGTGCATATATCTCTATATATATATATATATATATATATATATATATATATATGTATATATAGATAGATATATATATCTCAATATATATGACAGCATCATGCCTGCAGCCTCCAAAAGGAAGGATCTTTAATGTTGCATTTAGAGTAAATCAGGCAGGCAGAGAAACAGGCAGGCGCTCCCCAGTGACCTGAATAGGGAGTCATCAGAGAATACCCATACGAGCTGCTCTCCGCTAAATGCACTCTCATATTAATATTTTATAACCACCCATAATGCTGCTGGAGAAAAAAGAGGAGGAGAGATCCAGAAGGAGGAGAAGGAGGAGACATACATCAATTTGCCCAAGGCCCTCGCTCCAGGAACTTGAAATAGAGGGCTATTTTGCCATTAGATGAAACAGTTCATATAAACCACCAATCGGCCCTCTCTCTTCCACACACACACACACACACACACACACACAGACACACGCACTATCTGCATCAGCTCAGCTCCATATACTGCTCTGATGACTGATTGTGTTCTTGCGGTCATGTGAACATGTTTGTGTGCCATTCTTTTTTCTAAACAAAAGCAGGAAATGATGATGATGTGGATGATTATATATATTCTACATTAAATGTATATTGAGCATGTGTCCATATGTCAATCAAGATATCAAACAGCATCTCGGACTCCTGACTCCACAGTTTACAGTGTAATGACCAAATGTGTCACTTGGCCCTGCCCAACCCTGTCTTCTGAAAGGACAAGTGCAGCACTTGACCAGAATTGGCGTACTGAGTCCCACATCGGTTGAAACTGTTGAAACACATTAGGTTAGGGAACGTTCAGGGTAAACAAACACTAAATTAGAATGGTTAATAAAGTGAAGAATATCCTTAGTCTTGTGATTAAAAGTCCGAGCTGACTGGAATTTCACTTCCAAACCTTTAATTGTCATGAACAAGCCATGTAACCAACAAAGGCTTTTAATCAAAACTCCAAACCCTCCTCTCTGCGTAAGGTTGCTCTATTGCTCATGTCTGACTTTGTCAATATTAAACCAAGACTACCTTGTACTACCTGATCATGTTTTAGTTATCTGGAGCAGACATTATAGGAAAACTGATCATCATGTTAATGCTGTGAAGGATTTGCTGGTGTGTTGAACATTACAAACGTTATGTATACATATAATGTTAAAAAATCTATGTATAAATGTATACATGTTTCTTTATTATTGTATTTCCTGCTGTGAATTAGATTTAAACCAGGGTTAACCAGTAATATCCCCATTTATGTAATATTTATTATTGCGTATGATATGATGTTTTTCTACACTCTGTATGGTGATAGTCACAGCTCGGTCACCTGTATCTGAATGCTGGAACAAGTAATAATAAGAGCAAATGTATTAATAATGCTATTAATCATTATGGCAGCTGCTAATGCTAAAGAGAATGTGGGGCTGTTTGATAAGATCCAGGGCAACTAAATGAAACGAGTGTCCTTTCAGTGTGTTAGCCCTCCACCCATCACCTTACTGGATAGTTACTTTTACACGCTTCATGTGAAATTCATTAGCATATCATTGACGGTGACCGTAATTGTTTAATGAGTCGTTAATAACTAACACAGTAATTAGCATCAGTGGCATAATTATGTGTAGTGTGTGCAGCATTTTGTTTGGAATAATTATCACCACTGACAGTTTTTTCCACAAACAACAGAACCCTGAGAGGCTGTGGAAGGTGTACACATCCCGCTGCTGCAAACACAAACAACACACACCATCTGAGAAGCAACGTGACACACACAACAACAATCCCAAACATTCTAAGCCCGGTTCAGGGCCAGGGTTTTACTAACACTGTGGTCAGGAGTCCAAATCTAGTACCCCATGTGCTGACCACTTTGAAACCAACATTTCTTTAAAATAAACGGTGACATTTTTTCTATGAATCTAGGTTTTTGTACAGTTAGTACTCCGTTACATCTTCCTATACAATTTATTATTTACTTTAATGCAGCAATGTGTCTCTGAGCCCTCCGCTTATTTATTGTGTGTATGTATTAACATTCATTTGTGCATTCACATAAACATTCACAAATAGTCAGAATAAAAATTATTGGTCTAAGCCTCAGCTAGCGATGTGTTGGCTCCTTTAAGTGAACGATGGGATTTACCACAACTTGCAGTAAAAGAAATGCATGATGATGAACAAATACAATTTTTGAACAGAGTTTATTTTTTGTTTGAATTTCATTTAACAGTGTGTGTCTCTATAGAGTTGTGTAATTATTTATTAATAATCAAAATAACCAAATATTTCAACGTATTGCAGATGAAGAATCTTGGATATTTATTTCTTGCAAGAAATAAGAATGTAATTTAGGCAGTGGCCAACAGAAATGGTACTAAATAAAGAGCCGTTTGGGAGCTGAAAGAGCCGGTTCTCAGAAGGGAACGGAGCCATGAGATCCGGCTCCCTTCAAAGAGCCGTAATTCCCATCACTAGCCTCAGCAATAAATGGATGGCCCTGTGCAGAATAATAAAAAATAATACAATTATTTGAGGAGAAATGGATAAAATAAAAACATGATACATTAATAAAACATTTACATGAAAAATGCACAATTAAGAAAAAACATGAACCACAAGTAATGAAAACAGATCATCCATCTGCATGTTGGCCGATACTTTTGATAAAAATGTATACGATGTGCCATCACCTGAACTCTGCTAATGCTATTTGATGAATAAAACAGAATTTATTAATCACTTAAATTGTTTTTGCATTGTAAACGCATTTCCTTGTTTAAAATGAGCCTGTTTTATGTGATATATTGTTGTGTGTTTCATTTTGTATTATATGTTCTGTCCTGGGCTTGAGTGTGTGTTTGTGACGGACCAAGGGACTGCAGCCTTTTTAGTTCCATTTAAATAAATGAAATAACATTGATGAATAAGCCCAGTGTATTTTTTGGAACATAATTACAGATATTGTACATGTTTAAGGTTGAAAGGAAGAAAATCTATTTTTGATTTGTCATGTGATCATTTTGAGAACATCAGAAAACATGAATTGGGATTTAGTTGGTGTTTACTGTTTACTTTGCACACGGTACATATGTAAGTAAGTGAAGTTTAGTACTTTCACAGAACAAAATCACAAAGTGTTTCAGCGTGTTAAAAATAAGACCAAAAAACAGTACAAAGAAACAAACAATAAAACATAAGCAACAACAGAGCTTAAAAAGACACAAAATCACAAACACTCGACACCACAAGGCGAGCCAAAGGCCAGTTTGTGTCACATGCACTCAAACATATGCAGACATGGCTACAGTATACATGCATACATACATAGATCCAATACTAAACATGTAGGACTTCTCTTTAATTGTAGTCCACTGCAGTCTATGCATTAATGGCCATGTCCATACATTTGGGATTAATAGCAGAGCTTGAGCCCTGGTTGTTCTTTTGTCCTACAGACTATGCCTTTAAAAGACTGGAAGCAGCCTCATGTTCACATGATGAAGCGAAGGTAGTTGAACAGCCTGCTTTATTTCAGTGGGCCTGACGCTCTGCGTGATCTGTGAATGTGAAATTTATTGACCACAAAAAAAATTTGTTGGAAAATGAAAAAGCCATTTAGTGAAGAAAGGCCCTACTGTAAACAGATGAATACAAACACCAGGATGTTGGCTGAGCAGACAAAGACATTGGAAACATTCTATAAAACCCACAGCACTTCAGCTCAGTGTGTCTGCTATCTGCCTCCTCTCCTCTGAAACACAATTATGTGACCATTGGCAAACACTGGCGCCAAACACAGCCATTTTTCCTCCTTGCCACCAGATGGTTCCATTGAGAATAGATGCACGGCCACTGTTTGTCTTCTACTTAGAGCTGGGGTCGTAATGGAGTCGCTAATGATGATAAAACACCTGCTCTGAAAATAAAACAAACAGAAACACTGGCCAGGGCCGAGAGCTAAATACCTATGTGATCAGGTTGAAAAGGTGCTGGGCTCGTGCTCGGTTGGTACTTATCCAGGGACACAAACCCTCAGCAGATGTCCCACCTATAGAGGTAAGAGGCTGCAACCTCATCCACAGAAAGCAGACACACACACACACACACTCACAAACACACACACACACACACACAGCTAGTCTCCATAAAAGCTAATTGGCTGTTTGCTCAATGGGGAGAAAGGCTTGTTTCCACAAAGGGGTCATGTCTGTGATGGTCTGTGGTCTCTTCAGATGCCAGGCTAGGGTTTCATGTGGTTTGGAGGTTATCAGTGCCCCAAAGCTGCCTTACAATAGAGATGTTTGTACAGTGGTATGACAAACACGAGACGACTGTCATGAAGGGACACAACAAGCAGAAGGGCTGAGCCTTACAGTGACATGCTGCAGCCAGCAGTCATCTGTTTATCATTGCAACACGTTAGAACACTTCTACATCACTGTAGCAAGGTAAGAAGTTAAACTACTGCAGTTCAGCAAAACCAAAATGTGAAACTATTCTTAAAAGTTTGTGTACACCGGGAATGCTCATAGATATTTTCAGTTCGGATTAAAAGAGAAATTTCAGTCTACAGTATCTACAGTAACTTTATGAGGTCAAAAACATTACAGGTTACTGTAGATTTTTTAATTACTTTTATGTTTCAATTCTTGTTTTGGTCTATTAAATCTTACAAACACACTCCACCGATTTTCATCAGTTATTATTCAGGCATTCACACTGTCGGCGATTGTCTGGTTTCCTGCATGTATTAGCAGCTGTGCTACTCAGACTATATCGTAGCCTATTTATTAATATTACAGTTTGCTCTTTGTTTGTAAAATATGCTGCTCTGCTGCCAGTAGACTTGTCCATGTCTGCGATCTGCTGCTAACTCCGCCTCTTATATGTGAACGCGCTGATGGATTGGATTGGATGGATGGATTGGGAAACCTTGAGTTGACTAACAGAGTTGATAACCAGCTTCATGTGACCTCTTATCCCGATCCCGATTGTTAGGGTTAATGAAGCCAGATTTCCTGGGTATCTTGAACTTGCTTCGTTGTACAGGCCCCTGGTGTGCTTATATGACATCAGCTGACCTAAACAAGCAGGAGAGGAGCAGGAATGAAGCTAATCTGCTTGAATATAAACACTGATTTTCAGGCTGTTAAGAACACCGAGCTAAATACAGTCAACTAAAACAGAGCTCTACAGAATCCGCAGCTAGCTTTGGCTTTGGACTGGTTTAAAGCATTATATCATCGAGCCTCCAACTAGTCATTTACGAAATGTAGACATCTTAACATATTAGTCCAGACGATCCAAAAGATTTACTGAAATAGATGTGGTACGGTATTTAGATGCACTTTAGACACTTTAGTCAAAGAGGGGATTCGGGATCTCAAACCGGACTCATTCATCCTAATGTGACGAGATCAGTAGAAGCAAAAAAGCAGGGACACACACGTCTTACAGCCTCCACAGCCTGAGACTCACTGCCACAAGCTAGGCGAGGGAGATCATGGCGGTCAGTGGGCATAGGTGAGATGCTTTGAACATCCAGAGACTACCATGTGAATTGTGAATTATTTTGAGTCACGGATCATAAAAAATACCAACCAAAAACGTTGTAGGTCTGAATTTCTTATTGCAATAGTTGCACAATAAATGGAAACAAACAGATAAATGTATACGATACAAAGTGAGTGGCCTGCGGTGCACAAAGTAGCAAGGTAGGGTTGCACTGGAGAAAATCTGGTATTTCCAAATACCTGGCACTGGTATTCATTTTTAAGCATGAAAAAAAATGTTTTAATGTCGTTTTGCTGCTTAAAAGTGTTTAAACAATGCAAATATTAAAAAAAAAAAAAAGTAAACAATTAATTAAATGGGGGGTAGTTGGTAAATTGTTGGCAACAATGTGCAAACGTGGAACATGCCATAAAATCACAACATGCTTTTAATTTAAACGAGACTAAACCAATTTAACTTAAATGGAAAGCCCAATGTTTATACTGTGAAATGACCTTCATTATAATGTAGTTGTAATGTATGTCAATAATAACATTGGAAAAAGACAGTTACACCTGTAATAATACATGTAGGCATGATTTTCTTGATTTAAAAACAATTTATTCCATGTTTAGTTACCTTAAATCATTTTTTACTCAATGTTAACCTTTTCATTTTGTCATCATCCACATATTTTGGCAACAAAGTCATATT
This sequence comes from Micropterus salmoides, assembly GCF_014851395.1. Lineage (NCBI taxonomy): Eukaryota > Metazoa > Chordata > Actinopteri > Centrarchiformes > Centrarchidae > Micropterus > Micropterus salmoides. The sequence goes on along the minus strand of NW_024044459.1, from coordinate 796,004 downwards.
ACACCAGTTTCTCCTCTTGTGAAAGTCCATGAAGCAGTTCTGCTCTTGGGTAATGCAGGGGAACACATCACATTTGGAGCACCTGTTTCTCACAATGCCTTTACTTCCAGGCCTTTTGCAGTAGCTAACTCTGCCCAGCTCACTGGGCCTCTCCCATGGAAAGAGTTGGCTTGCATGTTCTATGGATAAAATCAACATAAGTAAGCAGACTAGGGTAAATACTACTACCTACAATTCCAATTATTGTACAATAAGAACAATATATCAAAGTGTTTTCACCATCTGTGAAGCATCTACAATATATTATATTCCAACAAGAAAACATTGTCTAAACTGTAAGTGCATATTGACAAGAAAATGACACAGTACTGGACTAATATAATTTAGGTGACATTGTGATTCCACTGTTAAAACTAATTTTAATTAACTAATAATTAACTAATACTCCAGCTTACATTATAAAATTACAGAATGTCTGAAATGTCAAAATATTAATACAATAAATACTTTCCCTTTTAAATCTAATAAATAATTGCAAACATTATAAGAGTAGCCTTGCAATATGTAACTCAATTACAGTCCAGTAAGTTGAATGAACACAGTTCACCTCCATATTTGCATATAACCCTAACCCTATGGCAACAAATTAATTTCAGCATTTTACAAAAAAATAATTATATCCAAAATGGTTTGAATGATGAAAATTGAAAGTTTACTTGCCCCAGAATAAGCTTCAGGAATTCTTCCAAAATATTGAAAAATTTGTCCATTTTAGCTTACCTCAGATCACAACCTTTGCAGTGTCATAGGTCGGTGGGAAAGGGGTGGGCAAACAGGAATTCCTGCTTATGTGATGTAATCAAATAGTAATAATAAAAAAAAATAAAAAAAAACATTTTCACCTTTAAAAAGTAAAAGCATGTATTTTGAAGTATTTCCTACTAAGAAAATGGAGATAAAGTAATTGTTACCACATGGCAACGCCATGGATAGAGGGTTAAGTACATTATTATGTGAAATATTGTTTTAAGGAGACTTCCTCTACTTTCTTAGCCATTGTCAGTTATGCATTTTGATAGAAATATATTTTAGATTTGATAGATAGATAGATAGATTTGATTTATTGATTCATCAAAATGCATGAATAATATGCAATTAGAATTCCTAATGTAAATTTTGAGCCTACACAGGATCAGCGGGTATAGAGACTGGAGGATGAAGAACAAAATCCCATCATTTAAAATCATTAATATATGACATTTATTTCTTAGAAAAAGAGGAAACCCGCTCCCTTTGAATATCTTTTGTGGCTGAAAACAAAGCCTCCCGGGTGTCTGCAACCACCAAACATACAGATTAACAGGCTGCAAATCTACATGTGGGTGGGGGTAAGGTGGTGCTGGAGCTCTCCCTCCCCTCTGGTCTTCAACATCTCAATCACGTCCCCGGGCCCCGCCCCATTGTATTAGCCCCCAGAAAGTGATGGAAATCCTTTCACTGGCTGCCTGACCTCTAGTAATCCTGTTTCACAGACCAGCTCCCTGCTGAAGCCAACACAATGGCAGGCGCTCAGCCTCCTCCCAGTCGATATTCCAACAGACTTGATCGAGCAAATTAGTATCCTTTGGTAAGGGCATGACCAAAGACCTTTTCAACACCCTACCAGAATCAATAAAGACCAGTGAACAGCATGTCTCTTTCTTTTTTGTCCTTTTACTTCGCTTGCACTGTGTGTGTGTATGACTTCTACCAGGGTTCAAGCTCCTGTGTGTGTTTCCTACAAACTGCCTCCACGACTGGGTGGAGATCAAAGGTTAAAATGGCTGATGGTCAATGTGTAATCAAGATTTTACCATTGCTTGTAGTAAGAGAGTTGTTACATGACGTGTGACTGAGGTTGGTGTGGGGTCAAAAAAAGAAAAAAAGACATCAAAAGTGAATTTAGAGACCAGGTAACTGCAAATGATGCTGTGCATATTCTTTATTTTTTCAGGTTTCTTTAAGGGTCTGGTGATGATTTTCTTTTTGCCATTAATCTCATGAAAAAGTTACATCCTGCAGTGAATTGAATGTAGTACTGTGTATCAGAGCCTAAATATCTTATTTTTTATTGTTGTCTATAATTGTCCAATTATTAAAATATTGAAATCATTTAAAACACTGTTTTCTAAAATAATAATAAAATAAAATACATATTACACTGTAGAATAGGGCTGATTTGAAAACAAAATCTATGGGAATTTTTATTCATTTTTACATAATTTCATTAAAAAAAATTTGTGGGGGTCTGTAGCAAACAAAGTTGTTTTCTTAAGTCTGCAGAATATTATGTGAAGGCCAGGACTCCTCTGCAGCAAGACAATATTTAATTTAAAATTGTGTTTTGATACACATTTTCTTTAATAAATACTGCACCTTCTGCAATTTGAAAATTGTAGTCGGCCATATTGCGATTTCGGTAAGATTTTGATCAGTTGTTCTGCCCTACAACATTTCAGTCTTCGTACTGTCACTGACTGAAGTTTTAAGATCATTTAAATGCCCAATGAATAACAACTCATTTGTCTGTATTCATGCATGTATTTCTGTTCAATGTAAATGCATTCACTGAATGTTTGCATATGTCCACTTTTTCTGTGCTGTATGTTTAAAGCATGCTCAATAAATATTTTGATTCAATCAAATACATATGTACGTTTTTCCTCTTTCTGTTTTCACTTTCACATTTGTAGTTTAACTACTGTAGAATTGTAATGACTCAGCTATAAAAGTCAAGCCTAAAGTACAACATCTATATTCATAAAGAAGATACTGAGAAAAGACAGACATCTAAATTTTATTTAGTGAATTGTATCAGCAAAAACAAGAATAGCTCACATGTAAATGCAAAAAAAACTGTAAATGCTCGTACAGCGCCTTTCCGACCACTCAAAGCGCTTTTACACTACATCTGCATTCACAAGTCACACACTGAGCCTAAGTGCTCAAACGGAAACTAACATTCACACTCACTCATACACATATACAAATCGGGGTTCAGTATCTTACCCAAGGACACTTCGACACGCAACCAGGGGGAGCCAGGGATTGAACCGCCGACCTTCCGATTAACGGCCAACCCGCTCTACCTCCTGAGCCACAGCCGCCCCATGCTGCATGAACATGTAAATTCAAATATAGGCAAATAACCACATCACTACTGTAAAAACATTCTTAGAGCAGGGAAAGCTGCCACATAAAATGCAAAGACAACAAGCGGGTTCCACATGAGAATATGTGATTCCTGCACTACTGTGTTAATGTAGCTACTCTAAATCTGTAGAAAACAGACTTCAGATCAAGCTGCTGCCTGCACATGGATCCCCAGCTCCCTCTCCTCCGTGTGGGCTAATCCATTTTCACAGAAATGTATCTCTCTGCCATTTTCAGTAACATTAATTACGTCGAGCCTATGTAACCAACACATCACCAGCAAGCTATAATTGTACATTAAGTGCAGTGCATGCATAATTTTACTCTGTGTGGTAAATAGCACTCTGTCGCTGAAGCCACAGCTGTTGTTGTAAAAATGTTTCAGTGTTAATTAACACTCTGAACCGTCCAACATGCATCGATTATCATCTGTTATGTTTAAGACGGTGAGGTGATGCAATGCAGCAAAGGACTAAACAGGTTTCTGATGCACAAAGTTTCATTTTTCATTCATTTTTGATAATAAATAAAGATATTAGGAAAAGAGGGACAGGTGTCATAATGTCAACCAGTTGTTGAGCAGTTAAATAACATATTCACCAGAAATGCAACAAATCCATAGTATATATAAGTATAAATATAAAGTATAAAAGTATAAAGCAGCAGGAATCATACACTGTGTTGTGTTCTGCATGTTGTTTGTGAGTCAAAGTCCAAATCGTCATCATTTCACAGGGAAACAAAATCAAGTGAGTTTAAAAACTTTAATAATAAAACATGCAACAGAATATAACAGAATATAAGAAAAACACAGTTTCCTAAATTAGCATGAAATGTTGACATTGGATGTAAATTGCAGAACTGATCAATGTGAGCATAATTCTCAGAAAACCCCCCCAGTTAAAACAGTTCATAGTCTGCAATCATGAAAAACTGATCATGAATTTTTATATGAACTAAAACATACAATGTCTTGGGGTGAAGGGGCCACTGACGTGCTGAAACAAGATTTCTAAACTATGATGGTTTCAATGGGACCAATTACACACACATTGGCCTTCCTGACACATTTATGACACCAAGATACTCCCCTCTCACTGTTGCTCTTTTGTCTCTTGAGGAATGTGTCTTAATTGTCAATATTCAATAATCACCAGCAGTACCCTGCAGAGACTCGCTCTCTCTATCAGTCTGTTCTCTGCTGAGCACAATGTTCAACCATGCAGCTCCACCAGGCCCTTCTGTCCAAATAGCTACATCACTGGGAAGTTGTTTCAGTGTCAAACAGTGTCCTCTAACTGTTCAGCTGCTAGAATCCAGATGAGAGATAAGAAGAGCTCTTCAACATGTTGATATCTGAGGCACCTTCAACTATTACAGTGCAGATCAGTGCTATGACTGTAAGTGAATATTGGCATGTGGATGTGTTCAGGGCGGGAGCATTATCAAGCATGCCAAGTTTGGCACAGATTCGAGCATGAACAGTGAAATAACAATGACTTCCTGTTTCATGGTGAAGCATGGAGCTTTGCCACTACGCCACGGACAAGCTGTGAAACCAAAACTCACAAGCTTCAGAACAAAACATCAACCATGTCTTAAGGGTTGTCTAGGATAGTTTTGAAATGAATGTCATAGCAAAGTGAAAAAGCCCAAAGGGAGTTCCCATCTCCCACAGAAAAACTCCAGTCCAGTCCAGCTGCTTCCCTTTCATCCCTGTGACGTCACAGGGATGAAGCAGCTACTCCGACACACCCTCAAAAACAGCGGTGGAAAACCACTGAGCTGCAGCACACATCTCTCCTCTCCCTTCCAAACACTAGCTACCCTCCAGGCAGTCAGTGGACAGGAAGTTGTTCCTGTGATGTAGAGACAGAGCTCAGTTAAAACTTTATGGATGAAAGATACTTTTGTTACAGATTAATAACTCACCACTCTGAAACTCCAGTTCATGTTGCCAAGCTGGTCAGCAACATGTACAGCTGAACCCAAGCTTCTCGCTGACCCGCCCTTCTCTGCTTCTGATTGGCTACTAGTCCTTAACTAGGAACTGCGCATGTGCAACTCCCAACAAAGATCATTTAGAGACAAGATGTATCACTCCATAGCTAAAACGAAACCTTCAGCAAAGGCTGAAAAGAGGAGCTGCAGCAATGTGCAGTATGACAAAAATATGGTGTTTTTGGAAAATGAAACCATGTAAACCTGTTCTAGTACAACCCCTAAATAAGAACATTAGCATAATACCACCTCTTTAAATACGGAGCTTGTAAAAGGCCATAAATGGACTGAAATTGCATGTTTAAATTGAAATGACTGACTTCCTGTTTGGTTTTAAGTATGGCTGCAAGAGGCTTTTTAGTGCGTCTTGGGATGATACAAGTGCCACAAATGCATCTAGGTGAAACAGGGTGTGCTGAACAGTGACTTTCTGCTGCCAGTAGGTGGCGCTATGAGTAATTTGAGTGAATTTGGCCTGTTGATGTGTTCAGGGCGTGACCCTCATCAACATGTGAAATTTGATACAGATCTGAGCATGTACAGTGAAGTTTACACAACTTCCTGTTTTATGGCGAATCATGCATTTTTTACGCATTTTTTACACGCCCATTGATGAAAACTTATTGATGAAGAAATTTTTGTGCTTTTTTGTGTGTCCTGATATGATACATATCACACAAAATTTTGGGCATGTGGGTTGAACGTGGCGCGAGGGCTAATTTCTTTCAGTTTTAGTGATGGAGCCATTTTGCCACACCCATGCACGTGACCTATATGACACATAATGTTTTGCCACTTCTGACTTGTGTGCAAAGTTTCATGAGTTTTTGTGAGTGAGAAAGAAAGAAAAAAGGAAAGTAAGAATTCTTTCAGTTTCAACAGGGTCCTCACATTTTTCATGCTCAGGCCCTAATCAATAAAAACCTAGACAACATCACAAGGTGGCCAAAATGGCCAATCATAAATAAGCAGTAGTGTGTGAGTGGATCACCAATTAAAAATACACTCAGTTATAAACATCAGGTATATATACACAGGGTCACAGCGTCACTGAAAACAGGAGCAGTCCATGTCAAATGGAGGGGGACGGACACATGGATCTAATATCAACAGGTAAATTATTCCAATGTGCTGGGACTTGCTCTTTTTTTTCTTCAACTTTATGCAGAGTGTCATCATTAGGTTATTACACAAGAACCTGAGTTTCTGTCCAGTACCTACTTTATTATGTAAGAGCCAATCTTCTAAGATTTTGAAATCAGACTCAAGAGAAGACTGGATTTGTGGTAGATCAGGATTAGATGTATAAATAACAGTGTTGTCAGCATAATGTTGATAACAACAGTTTTGAAAACTGATGGTAAATTGCTTACATAAATTACTTAGCTGTACTAAACTACCTGATTAGGAATATATGATTTAAAAGCATTGACTTCTGACCTGAGATGCCTGCTCAGGATCAATATGTACTTTATTACCTTGCCCCACTAGGCTTTTAATATAATTAGAACTAAACAGATAAAACGTAGTGTGGAATTGTATTAGGTATTGTGCATTTTTTCTATTATAGGTAAAGGCCCATTTATACTCCTGCGTAGGGTCTACGTGCGTAGCTATGCCGTAGGCTAAGCACGTAGCCATGCATTTACTTGTGTGTAGGTGTGTCCATCATTCTGCAATTTCACCCCCAAACGCTAGTCGGCAGCAGCGCCACAGCGTCCACTGTGTTGACTTTTGCCAGGCGAGAATGGCTAACTTCCCGTTTAGCCCTCCGCTAACGTAAATGGAGGTAAAATTGTAAACGTGCAGCTGGTGTAGCCTTTGCAAATGTTAGCGACCGAATGGATCACATTCTGAAAGTGAAATGAGTCATTTTGCTCGGGTTGTGACGGTAAAATATATTAATCCACCATATGTTACAGCCGCTGTTTTGGCCAATAGTAAAAGTTACTTCAAAGCACGGGCACTTCCTGTCGGCTCGGAGGCATTGCGAGGCTACCCAGCTGACCAATCACAGAGCTTACGGTTCGCTTCGACTCGATGTGTAGTTACATTTTTGAGGAGGTGCACATCAGGCTACAGCGTAGGTGACGGTGTAGGGTATGGGGCTACGCTGCCAGTATTAGACGGCTGATACAGCACTGTGGCTCAGTGGATAGCACTTCACAGCAAGAAGGTCCTTGGTTCAAACCCTGGCCGTCCTGGGCCTTTCTGAGTGGAGTTTGCATGTTCTCCCCATGTCTGCGTGGGTTTCCTCCAGATGCTCCAGTTTCCCCCACCATCAAAAACATCAGTACCATTGACCAAGGCAGTGGCTCAGATATGGAGTTGTGTCGCGGATGCTGTGGCTGCCCACTGATCCCTTGAATGATGGGTAAAATACATAGAATGAATTTCACTACATATATGTGATAATAATGTACCTTTACCATTCTGGTTTTAAATCCACTAGGATCTTGTACATGCACGTTGCTCTAATACAATAAGCTAAATCGTGGTTTAAAAGGGAAACCAGTGCCAGGTATTTGGAAATAAACAAGCTGAAGGATGATTGTTTTGAAGGAGCACACCTGTCATTAAAAGAAATACTAAAATAACAGCTAACTATTGTACAGTGTGACCAACAGGCAAAGCTTGTTGGTAGCACAGAGGTATCCCCTTGATGCCTGAATGTATTTGCAATTATATTTCCAAATGTTTAAAAAAAATATGCTTTGCTTTCAAGATGACACTGAATTAAGTGGAGATTATTAATTTGTCTATAGCACATAGAATAGATATAAATTTAGGCGTAATGCAAATTAGCGACAACAGGCATAAACCAGTGCTTGCATAAAGTTCCTACGTACGTATCAGATATGCCCTAACTGGCGTCTGGGGAATACATCAGTATGTTGCAGTCTGGATGGAAGCGGTGTGATGCAAATTTGCGACAATCTGTATTTAGGGGTTAAGTTCTGTATGTGTGCATTGTTGCACTTGGCTGATTGGATTAAGTGTATGGTGAATGCCACTTGGTCAGATATTTGTGAAGACAAGCAGCAGAACATTGGCAGTGTTTAGTGGCCATACTTTTTCACAACAGATAAATGACACCTTTCCCTCTGAGCAGCTGGCCTCTGTGAACTCGTCTGCTCTGATAAAGAATCAATAGTGTTGTTGCTCCTTACAGGAGGCCGCCTATAGACTGATCACTGTCTTTTTGTGGACAGCCATGCTGTCCATGTCAGTGTTAGACTTATTAGGTAAACAAGACGCCATTACTGTCTTTGTAAACCTGCCCAGTAACGGCCATTCATGCATCCATCCATCTGTCCATTTTCTGCTGGGTCATGCAGCAGACTACACAAGGTAACCCTGAGAGCCTTCTCTCCATTCTCAATTCCAACACATTCCATTCCAATCTGATAGGCAGTCCACCATAACTGACTCATTTCAACCAGACGGAGCAGCAGATATACTTGACTTGACCTCTATTGTGTTATATGGTAAATGGTAGATGGACTGTACTTCTATAGCTCCTTTCTAGTCTTTCGACCATTCAAAGCGCTTTACACGACATGTTCACATTCACACACATTCATACTGTACACTGATGACAGAGGTTACTGTGCAAGGTGCCAGCTGCTCATCAGAAAGACACTAATCATTGCACAGTGGGTGCATGGGCAGGTAGGTAGGCAGGCAGGTAGACCAGCCTTTCATTCGGATAGTGCCGTGCTGTCAAGATGGAAAGAGAATTTCAACGACAATTATAACAAAAAATGCTTACATACCCTACAGTGCCTACCTTAGCTTTAAGGCCCCCGGCTGCTTTATTTTTGTTAGTACTTGCTTCATGAATAAAGCTGAAAAGTTGATGAGTGTTCAGGGACCTTCCATATGTGTCTGTGGCAAATGTCAAGCACCTACTTGTTTACAGGGAACACTGTTTATCACAAATTGGGCTTGAGTGAACAACACTTCATTCACTACTGAGAGGCTATGGACCAAAACCAGTATCGTCATCGTAATCTTTAGGTACAAGGTTGATTTATTTGTCACAATATAACAGGTTATAGAGTGAAATTGAGTTTGTAACTCCCTTTTGCTACATTGCAGACAATATATATTAATAAAGAAGCAATTATAAAAATGGTAAACAGAAATAAACTATCATCAGTGGAGCAGTGCTGAGGATGAATTAGAGTTTAAGAGTCTGATAGCTTGGGGGGAAAAGCTGCTCTGCAGTCTGGTGATGTGGCAGCAGAAACTTCTAGATCTCTTCCCAGAAGGCAGCAGGGTGAACAGGCTGTGGCTGGGTGTGTACTGTCCAAAGGATACATGCACAGTGTGTGTACTCTACATAGGGTTGGATGTTGATTTCATTGTCGAGATGATAGTGGAGTTTTGGTTCAATGCCAAATCTAAACATTTATGATTCATTGAAAAAAAAGAAGCCCAAGTTGTCAAATGTTGCACAAGAACATTGCCTCATTAAATAGAATAAAAGTGGCAAAACCTTTATTTAAATCAGGAACAACAGTATCTGTTGAAAGAATAGGTAGACTGGTATGACTCTGGTGGTTCTTTAATAAATCACTGGAATTTATATTTAAGTTATATATTATATATCCAGTTGCCTTCCCCTACTTTGTTTTGGTTGTTGGTCCCTGTCTTTTAAAAATATCAACTTTATCTTTTCTATACAGTTGTGTATTTCGTCAGTTGTGAGGAAAGGAGCCCTGTCCCCATTCCTACCATGAGATAAAATCAATTCCTTGTCATGTCCATAAGCAGCAGTTCCAGAAAGAAAAGAAAACTATAAAGAACTAGAAGAACCCCCTCAGGAGTTTTATCAGAGCCATTCTCTGGACTTCTTCTCCCATGAGAGGGTCAAGAGTGGTGAGCAGACACTTTCTTTTCTGAAGGAGGGCAGCCAGACAAACTCAGCTAATAGAGAGGAGCTCTCCAGGGAGCTAAGAGGGAAGAGATCCTAGATTTATTGTCACTCCCTGAATAAACACTGTTGCAACAGTTACAACAATGCAGAGCGGTTTTGGATAAATGTCAGTTTTGGACCAACTTGAATACTTGTTGACAGAAAAGAAAAAGAAAACATATCTTCCCTCACAAGTTCCATTCTTTCCATTCAGAAATGTTTATTCTGGTGATGTTGGGATTAGGCTACAGGCTGCAACGGGTTTGTATTTATTTAAAACCCTGTAAACTTGGGATTGTAAAAAATCAGGTGGCGACCTTGAGTCCATTTTCTGCAGGGCAGCGTGTCTTGCCAGTGAATGGCTGGACGCAGCGGGGCTTGCAGGCACCTGGCTGGACGGCCCAGGCGCTCCACAATGCCGTCTGGGGGGTAATTACCAAAAGGTATTCTTTAAAAAGACCAGATGGGAATGAGGTCCCACCCCACCCCATCATTTACAACAGAACCCTATTCATTGGCATACTTAATCCACCCACCGGTTAGCTCTTTCAGAGTCCGCTGTTGTTGCACTTGTTCCTTTATGCTAATTCAGCCTCACCCCACACCTCCCTCACAAATAGAGAGAGAGCGAGAGAGAGAGGGAAAGTGAGAAAGACATAAGTGCCTCAAGGGACTCAAAAAGGATTATTCATTTTCAAATTGTTTCCGCCAGAGCAAGTACAGTAACATTTGTACCTCCCCTCCTCTTTTTTCTGTCTCTCTGCTGCCCTGAAGTGCTGTTTGGCTCCTTGAGGAACTCTCACAGAGGGGAAGCTGAGTGACAGCGGGAGGAAAACAAAGGGGGAAGGGCGAGAGACCTAGGCAGAGACAGAGAGAGCGGCCTTTATAGACAAGGTCAAGTCAGGGTTCAGGGTTCATGGTGGCACCAGCTGAGGGTGGGTGGGAGGGGTACATGTTATTTTGTGGGCACATATATCTGTTTCGTTTCCAGCTGGAATGCCCCCCACCCACCCCCTACGCCACTAGTGCTACCCCAATCTAGTTAACCAGGACCCCCCCCCCCACTTCCAGCATCCCCAGAGAATACATAATCAGATCCTCCCTCTTTTTATAACCATGTTCCCTTCTGCTCATCACAGGCTAATGTTTAATCAAACTTTGATGACTGGTACTGTGACATGTTCCTGTTCAGTTTTCAGTATCTGAATAAATGATAAAGAGATAAGTAGTTAAAATTAGGATAAACACATTTGAGGCCTTTTGTCAATTTTGAGAAAAAGTGCAAGAACATGTCAGTGTTTACATACCAAGTCTGGTTTAAGCTAATAGGACATTTTTGCAGTAAGAATGCGAGTAAATGTGGATTGCTCAGTAAAGTAAGTTGAAACGTGATGTTTCAGTCAATTTTAGAAAAAGCTATACAGTATACCAGAAATTAGGTTAATCTGTTTATTCAAGAACGTTTGTATAAACACAGAGATAGCAAATAACACAAGCTCCAGCAAGGTTACCTCGTCTCAAAGGAGGCAAAGAAAAATCTGAATACCAAAAGGTAAACACAGGTATAAAAAGTTGGTACATGAATACTGTCAATAGATGGACCATGTTTCATGTTCAAATACTTTCCTATAGGTTTCTTCCATAGCTGATATGCTAGCTGTTCATACAATTCATTACAAAAAGAATATTTAAAAATGTTGGATTGGAATTTGAATATCATCACACGTATGCTAGTGTTTGCCTTGTCTGTGTTTCTCTAGCAGTAAGCAGATGAAAACTGAATATTTGCTTATATATAACATCTAAATAAAAAAATTAAAACAATCATTGAACCTTTTTCAGTAACATAAATCTTTCTTTATATAGAATAGAATTAAATACAATAAACAATAAAATGCTCTTGTTTATTATGTTTAACTGCAGCCAGTTCTGTCAGGTGAAAAGCCAGGGCTCTGCCAAGACATAAAAATATATACATCCAGTAAGTGACTTAATGCTGTGTTCAATATTAAGCACTATGTCAAATGATGCTTTACACATAGAGCAGGTCTAGACCGTACTCTTTGTGATATCATTTACAGAGACCCAACAATTCCCACCAAGAGCAAGCACTAGGCGACAGAGGCAAGGAAAAACTTCCTTTTACGAGGCAGAAACCTCGAGCAGAACCATGGCTCAGGGTGGGCGGCCATCTGCCTCGACTGGTTGGGGGTGAAGGAGAGAGAGAGAGAGAGAGAGAGAGAGAGAGAGAGAGAGAGAGAGAGAGAGAGAGAGAGAGAGAGATTTGGGACGGTGGGGGGGAGCAGCCAAGACAATATCCACACAGAAATATAGACAGCAAAGGTTGGTAAAGACTGAAAAATTAATAGTGGTACTGATAATTACAATATTGTTAATGATAATAATAATAACAAAAGGACTAGTAATAGCAATTGTAGCAAAAGGTGTTGAGCAGGAACACGGGGGCAACCAGGGCCTAAACACCTGCAGAAAATGATGGGAGGAGAGAGGAAAGAGACGAGAAAGCACAAGACTACGGGAAAGGGAAGAAGTCGAGTTAGTAACATGCATTAATGGGATGAGGTTGCATACGGATAGAGAGAGAGAGGAGCTCAGTTCATCATGGGAAGTCCCCTGGCAGTCTAGGTCTATAGCAGCATAACTAAGGGATGGTTCATTTCTTAAATGTGGAGATGGTGTCTGCCTCCTGAACCCAAACTGGAACCTGGTTCCACAGGAGAGGAGCTTGATAGCTGAACGCTCTGGCTCCTAGTCTACTTTTGGAGACTCTAGGAACCACAAGTAACCCTGCATTCTGGGAGCGCAGTGCTCTGGTGGGGTAGTAAGGTACTATGAGCTCTTTAAGATAAGATGGTGCCTGACCATTAAGAGCTTTGTAGGTAAGAAGAATGATTTTAAATTCTATTCTGGATTTTACAGGAAGCCAATGCAGAGAAGCTAAAACAGGAGAAATATGATCTCTTTTCCTGGTCAGAACACGTGCTGCAGCCACGTGCAGTCTTAATGGACTTTTTCGAGCAGCCTGATAATAGAGAATTGCCGTAATCCAGCCTAGAAGTAACAAATGCATGAACTAGTTTTTCTGCATCATTTTTAGACAGGATGTTCTTGCAATATTACGTAGGTGACAAAAAGGGGACCTTGAAATTTGCTTAGTGTCAGACTTCCAAGATTCCTCACAGTGGTGCTGGAGGCCAGGGCGATGCCATCCAGGGAAACTATATCTTTAGATAATGCGTCACGGAGGTGCTTGGGCCCCAGAACAATAACTTCAGTTTTATCTGAGTAGGTCATCCAGGTTTTAACATCCTGAAGACGCATTTGGAGTTTAGGTAACTGATGAGTTCCATCTGGCTTGATCGATAGATATAACTGAGTATCATCTGCATAACAATGAAAGTTTATGGAATGTTTCCTGATAATATTGCCTAAAGGAAGCATATATAAAGTGAAGAGGATTGGTCCGAGGATAGATTCTTGTGGAACTCCATGACCATGCATACATGGAGGACTCGTTAACGTGTACAAACTGAAATTGATCTGATAAATAGGACTTAAACCAGCTTAGAGCGGTTCCTTTAATGCCAATGAAATGTTCCAGTCTCTGCAATAGGATCTGATGGTCAATGGTATCAAATGCAGCACTAAGATCTAATAAAACCAGTACAGAGACAAGTCCTTTGTCTGATGCAATGAGGAGGTCATTAGTAATTTTCACCAGTGCTGTCTCTGTGCTACGATGAGCTCTAAATCCTGACTGAAAATCCTCAAATAAACTATTGCTATGTAAAAAGTCACACAGCTGTTTGGCGACTGCTTTCTCCAGAACCTTAGAGAGAAATGGAAGGTTAGGTCTATAGTTGGCTAACACATCTGGATCAAGTTTGGGCTTTTTCAGAAGAGGTTTAATTACAGCTACTTTAAAGTACTGTGGTACATAGCCTGTTGATAAATATAGACTGATCATATCTAGTAGAGAAGTACTGATTAAGAGTAAACTTCTTTAAGCAGCCTAGTTGGGTTGGGTTTAGGCAACAAAACTACTTGGTTAAGGTTAGGAAAAGATCATGGTTTGGGTTAAAATAACTATGTAGGTCAGTTAACACGTAAGTTAACTAGAACTGCACTTTTACTGGTCACCGGGACATAAAAACTACATGAATAGAATCAGCATTTAAATCCGAAAAAAATTGCTGAAAGAGTTGGACAACTTTGCCCCAAAATAAGGTTTATAAAGCGCTTTTCCCAACCGGTTTTACTTCTACGACGCATGCGTCATCACTTCCGTGCATGCGTAGCAAAGGTAAAATGGACCCTTACGTCAGTGGAACCACGCGATTGGCTGAAATATGATTCCCGCTTTGGCTGTTAAAAGCAGACGATTGACTTTCTAGCAGTTACAGGCTTTCCCTAAAGAGTTGTATGGAGGATGTGATTGGGTGGCATGTCTCCTCTAAATTGTTTCTGATTCAACCTATCCCTGCCCCTCAAGGGGCAGTGGGCAGCCGCTGTGCAGCACCCGGGGACCAGGTCCGTTGCTAGCTAGCTACCGATATTTTTGTTTAAGGAGTTGACAGCCCCCCCGAGGCAACTTACCCTACCCCTAACAGTCACAGAAGTTAGTACCTAAACCTAAGTCAGTAAATATAAACTACGGTGTCCGACATTGTTTTTGCATATGTACACACCGACTCAACATTAATCTTAGTGACCTCCGATTGGCGTAACCGGGAGTCATTACCGCCGACTTGAATAACAATCTTACTGTATTTACGTTTATCCTTAGCCAGCAGTTTCAAATAAGACTCAATGTCGCCCGCTGTCGCCCCAGGGATGCACTTAACTATGGCTGCTAACTTCACGTTTCTCAAAATTGAGCTGCCGATGATCAGAGTTGGTTTCTCAGCTGGTGTGTCACTGAGTGGGAAAATCTGTTAGAAACATGAACACCGTAGTTTTCTCTGGACCCCTTCCAAATCTGACCAGTAATGACATGTATATATATGTAAAAACATAAACACTTGGTCATAATAAGCTATATAATAATTAACCTATATGGCTGTTTCTGGATGGAGATGCTGGTCAGTTTTGTCCAGCCAGTCCACAAAACATTTTAACAAGTAGGCCACAGTGCAGTAAAGTTTGTATATATTCATGCAACCGTGCAAAATGCAGTCACGAATCTTTACAGGTGAGTTGAGTTCAAAATGAGTGAATTTATGATGGGTGCAGTCGACCCATGAGTATTGAGTACTTACATAATAATGTAGTTATGACTACTGAGTACTCATGGGTTGGAACGCCAACATGTTGACAGGCATCATGGCGGGTGTGATCCCATCACAAGATGGTCTCTACTTTGTAATGATTGTAGTGACCCCAGTCATTTCCTCTTGTAAACATGGTCCATGATGAGCTTTATCGGGAATTAAAGCAGCACTCGGTAACTACTGAACACACAATGCAAAACCTTCTGCGTCTCTCTGTACTCCCCTATGCCCCGCCCACCAAACCCACAAGAAGGAGCCGGTTGCCCTGGAAACCTCATCCCGCATAGGGCTCGCTCTCCATGGAGAGTCTGTCTGCTGTTGGCAAAGGAGAAATGTGCAGTTCTTTCATTGCTGCTGGTTGTTTCTCAGACATTGTGTTGCAAAACTTCTGAAGCCGCGAGTTGAAGATAGGCATGCATGAGCAGTGACTGACACTGCGTTAGAGACGGCTCCTGGCTTTGATTGGTTGTTTTGTTCAGGGAGAGGTGGATTCTTGCAAATGGCATTAGGAGCAGTTGGAGAAGCCAGAGGAATATGTACTGCTGTCAGGATATAGTGACAGTTTCAGCAAATATGAGAAAAAGATATTTTTATAAAAGCTACCTACTGCAGATTTAATAGCCATATTTTTGTAAAATGTGTTAATAATAATATAATCATGGGCAAAAGTTCATGGGAATAGAAAGAATAAAAGTGTGAAAATCTTTTTCATGACAGAAACCTTGTACACTACATGGTGCCAAGCTCTTTTCTCCTGCATGTATTTGAAAATTGTTAATCACTTGTGAGAGTAAAACTTTGGAGCATGGGGAGACATTTAACAGTTTCTAAAATAAAATGAGTGACACAAAGATTGCTGCAGCAGTTGACCAGCCTGAGCATGTACAGTACATTTTAGCAGCTTCTTCTCCAGCCAGGCTATTTGTATTCTGATGATGAATATTTTATTGTTTTCAAAAGTGCTGTTCAAAAATCAAGCCATAAATGAATATCCATAGTCAGCGTTGCTCTTGACTAGCATTGTATTGACTGCCAAGTCACTGAGAGCCTTTCAAAAAAGACTTTTATATGAAAATCAGGGAGCTTGGGATGAAAGACAGAAACGCAACAATATCCTGCAAATTTTGTCCTTTATCTGAGAGGGATTACTCCATTAGGGAAATTTATGGAAATGCAGCTGATTTTACTTTGTTGGACTTTCATTTATGTAGCAATATCATTTTATAACCTGAACAAAAGTATGTGATTTATTTTGAATTAAGATCAGCAGAGGCAGTTGTGCATTTAAATGGGCAATTTTGTGTTCATACAAAGTAGCAAACCTTTTGGCAACAACTTCCTGCGCCAGATAACAAGGGTCACCCGAAACACTACATTAACTGGCCCCCATGCTACTTTCACTGCAGTTTTAAGTGGCCCAAATCTGTTTTCTATCATTCACATGTGACAAGGTGAACAGGCCATGGATGGAGTTTGCCCAGTGGGCCTTAAGTTAGGATTGTTTTGTGTAACTATTATTTGCAGTAGAGTTGCTTAATGTGTCGCTGTTTGGTACAGGTGCACAGGCGTTAGTGTCTGTTCGTGCTGCTGGGTGTCACTGACTGTGGTCACTACACTAAAATCAGCTGCTGCTCCTCTGGGGTTGGTCTACACTCTACTAAGGCCAACACTATGTTGTTTTTATTTTTTAAGTAAAAATAATCAGCCATATGGGCACAGAGAGGTCAGAGATCACTTTGCAGCCAGATCACTGCTGACCTCATTTTAGGAGGAGGATAAACACCCTGAGTTGAGTTTAATAAAATAGGGACCTAGCATCAGAACCTTTAGTATGACAGTTTGTGAATGGTCACAGTTCATGATCAACAAAACTAATTAATACTAAGATGTCTACTGGCCATGATGTTGTATCTACAGAGGGTTTTTTGAATGCAATGAAATGACTTTTAGATAACACCAGGGGTGGGTGTTTATTTCCGATTGATACTCCGATTTGTGAGCTGGTGAGCTGTTAATGCATTTAGATTCAACTCATTGTTCAGTGGGCTGCTTAACAGCAGCATTAAAAATTCAAGAAGCTGTCAAGTTCACATTCTCCTTTTCACCATGTCCACCTTTCTGCACTGTGTCTTCTGGGTTTGATTTTCACAAAAAAAAAAAAAACCTCATGGTGAAACACTGTTCAGCAGCCAGTTCTCTCTCATGAACATATGTAAGTCACTTCCTTTCAAAGCAGTTTGCACTTTCAGCTGCTCTACCATGCAACCATAAGGTCAACCTGACTAAAATAAATACAGCAAAAATATTTTTCACTGTCCACTGAGAGAAGTATGAAAAAATATATAATATATATTTCTACACAATACTTCCTTTTCACTCCTATAGTCAAAAAAGCAATAGGAAAGAGAGCATTTATTTTTAAGGCTCCTTCAGACTGGAATAACTTACCTTCAAATATACGATCTTTAACATCATTTCACATTTTTAAAAATAGTTTGTCTCCTTATTTTGAGTTAAACTGTTTATGTTTCAGAAACGAGATGGTTCATCTCAAGGGGTTTATCCTATTCAATAAACTTATTCCAATATATAACCAATAAACTAAAAATTTTGAACTAGAAACTGAACTAAAATTCTGGTGCCAATTAAAGGTAGTAGCCCTGTTAGGTTCCCTATTTTACTGTTTAACTGTTGAATTGATGTAGAAACACTAATCAACAGTATGATCACATGTGTTTTGAATTTGTCATTAATTGGGAGGTGGTGATTGCGCAGTGGATAAGACCCATGTCTTTGGTGTGAGAGTCTCAGGTTCAAATCCACTTTGACACCAATGTGTCCCTGAGTAAGACACTTAACCCGTAGTTGCTCCAGAGGTGTGTGATAAGCGATTGTAAGTTGCTTTGGATAAAAGCGTCAGCTAAATGAACAAATTTAGATCACTAAAATGCATCCATTTTTTGATTTAGTTTGGAGGAATTTTGTAAGGATCAAAACATTCAGCAGTCTTCCACACCATTGTATGCTTTTGAAAATGTTACTAAGTCATGTCAAATGTAAGTGATTTGTAGTGCTAAAACATGCCAAAACACTTGCTTATCTTTGGAAGAAGAGCGAGACAGATGTGCTTTTCAGTGGATTATAGCTGTGTTGTCATCACATGCTTTCCAATATAAACACTGCAACGCTGAACACATTCAGAAAGACATAAAACAACATTTATGCTTTGCAGAATATTGTATTTCGACTCCTTCCCACACAATCACCCCCACCCCAAATAGCCAGCAGCGAGGGAGGACAGAGGGCAGATCTCTAATACCACTCCATCCTCTCCCCCTGTACAACTTCCAGCCCCACCCCAGCAGCACTCCCCCTCATGTTCAGCCTCCCCAGCAGGGTGTTTACCCTGCCACATACTTTATCAGTAAATAAATAATGGCAACATAAAGTGCAGTGTGGAACAGGAGCTGAGATTGGATAACAGTCAGGAAGGCGTGGTGGACTGTAAAATATTAATGATCCTGATTACTTTCTGCAGTGGTGACACAGGCTTCCTGAAATGCGTCATGACAGGGTCAGGCTTTGTTGTGGGTGAGCTGCAGCAAATTAGAATAGAGGGTTGTGGAGATCAGAGGACACATCAAACAGAAATGTCAGCAAAATATCAACTACAAATGTCACAAACTCAGCAGAATAAAGCTATGGCTGCCTGGGCTGTTCTAATTGGCTGTCAACTTATCTTGTTTCTGTTGCTGTTTTGTTTTTGATTTATTTTTATATATTTATTTTGATTTTTTTTTATGATTCAACTTCAATGGATGTCTTGAGAAATTTATTGAGATTTAAATATTTCATCAAAATGCAATTAGTCATGAAAAAATACATTTTGGAGAAATCATAGCTTGGATTGGGTTCACTGGCAGAGTATTGTTGCAATGCAAGCAGGAAGCATGAGATGCTCACAAGTCTTTAAGCTAGAGTCCAAAATCCAATCTCAAGTCTCTGCTGAGCTAGAATCCAAGTCAAGTCTCCTAAACTACTGTCAGTCATCACATCCTCCCAGACTCTGAAACCCAGTGTAACATTACTAAATAAAAACGTAACGTTACATGATCAATAAACCTGTAATTAACGTGATGGCAGCCAGTGGGACGTAAACGATTAACTTAATCGACCACCGCAAGTTTGGTAAGTAAACGAACGCTCATTCATCTTTTCATAACAAACGACAGTCGGAGTAAACCTCCCGTAGGTCATAGCTAAAGCAAGAAGCAAGCTAACGTTAGATGGCCAATGCTGAGCTAAACATGTTTACTAACCTCAGGTTACTAACCTATTTTGATTTCAGCGCTTCTTTGTTTGGGCCTTGTTGGATGAAGTTTTAAAGCCAAAAAAATAAAAAGTTTGAAAGCCAAAGTTTATGATGAATGGCACAGCAGCTGCTATGTAGGCATGTTATAGGTAATGCAGGGAGGGGAATAATGCTTCAAGCCAGCATTGACTTTTCAATAGTTCCTTTAAAAAATAGCATTTATTTACAAGTGACAAAAACAATATTAAAAAGCACATACAGTAAACAAAAGCACCTTTAAACAGAAGCACAACAGAAGACACAAAAGGAAAAACAATTAACAGACAGGTGTTTAGCACTATGTCGTATTAACTGGGGTATTGTATTGTTGTGTATGTAAATGACGGGACATTTGTGTTTGTATATCTGTGTGTGTGTATGTGTGTGTGTGTTTGTCCTGACCATTAGGGACATTAAGAATTTGGGGAATTAATTTTTCTTCAATGGAATTTGAGATCAACTCTTCATCTTTCAGGTGCTGTCATGTTGTTTGTGACTTTTGGAGAGAGTTTCAGGAGATGTGCTTTAAAATGAGGCTTTCAGCCACACCTGTTCTCCCTAGTCATCACATATGAACACATGGTCAAGACCTGTTGGTTTCAGTTTGTAAGTCTCTTAGCGTCATAATTCAACGCAGTGGGGAAAGCCCTGTAATGTTGTTTGTGAACGCTAAAGGTAGGTGGTTGGGGTGGATGGGTGGTCCAGACACTGAACTTTCACTGTGTGTTCATTTCCCTTGTGTAACAAAAAGTCAGCATTAAGTTAAATTACGTAATGTTATTTTAACCCAAACAATGATTGTTTCCTAAATGTGAACAAGTACTTTTGGTGCCTAAACTTTTCAGCGTTTCACAACGTTAACCAGAGGCAGATTGGACATCGGTGGGTTTGAGAAGATTCCCGAACGGCAGGTACATTGAAGGCCAAACCGGCTGGTGGTCAAACGTTTTTACTTTTCAGTTTCTAACGTTTTACCCGACCTTTTCCTTGGTGGAAAGGTGATGTGGCAGGTGCAGATGAGGCAGGTCCCAGCACAGAGACAGGTGCACGATGAGTAAAGCATTTATAATATAGCTTTAATTATTTACATATGATTTTATGGATAGCTATATTTATTATATGTTTATTTATATTATAAACAACAGTTTGCAATGTGTTATGATACAAAGACAACATCCTTCAATAGGTGACGAATCTCTGTATGTATATAAGCTGGTAAGGTCAGCGGAGGTGATGCAGAGAGACAGGGTGACGATGACCCCAGTCATGCTGAGGAGCAAGAGAAGGAAGAGGAGGAGGAACAGGAGGAGCTGCAAGAGAAGGAGGAGCAGCAGGAGGAGGAGGTCATTTATGCATGGATAAAATTTTAAAATGAGATGGAAATATTCAGAGCTGAAGATTAGTGATTTGTTTTTTTATCCACATACCTGCCCACACGGCACTGCATTGTAGTTTTTGAGTATATTTAAGTATATTAGCACACACAAAAACACTATATGTATTGACATAACTGCAAAAAATCTTTCTCCGCGCCCCCAAAGGCAGCATAAAAGGCCTCTCCATCTCAAGGTCCCAGGCTGAATTTCAGTCCCAGTACATCCCTGACGTTCACCACAATTTGGGAGTGAGAACAGGTAGGAGAAGATGTGTGGTTGAAAGCACAGCGTTATTTTGAAGATTATTTTTGTTGGGTGATGAAACAGTTGTACATGTTTTTTAACCTTATTTGTTAGTGAAAGGGTTAGAGAAACGCTACTGGATTGGATTAAACACAAACTGAAAGAAGTGAAGAGAAATCATAGTTGAGGTTACTCAAAATATATTGTGTGATGTATTTGAAAAAAGTTCAATCTGACTACCTGGAATATTGGCTGATGGGGTCTGGAGATATTTCAATATTTAAACAAAATCCCAATCTTTCCCTAACCTAATCCATGTGGCTTAGGTTTGTTGTTTAACTTTAATATAGCAAGTGTTTTCCAACCTGCTAGGCCACCACCGCTTACATGATACTGTAATATCACTACATCTACGTGCAGACTTGAACCTAGCTTTGGTTAGGTAATCCATTACCATTAACATGGTGTCTGTCAAAGTTCTGTGCTATTTGTGTGATAATGCCTGGCAAATGTGCATGGCATCTCTGTGCAACAATTATCTAATCAAACCAAGTTTCAAATCTCTGCTGATTGACTTTTATTCCCTCCTAAAATAATTGCAGATGAATTGCAGCCTGGTGAGTAAAACAACATTCATTCAATAATCAATAACACAATAGTATGCCTTTGAAAATAACTGACTGAGTAATTTTATAGTGATAGAAACATGCAGTGAAATCAGCAGCCACGTCACCATCACACCAGCATCCTCAGTATGAATATCACTTTAGCTCAGGGTGTTAATGTGGAGGAGGTCCCTACATTTCATTGTGTGTCACAAGTAGTTTTATCCTCAGTAGACCTTGTTCAGGGCCCCAGTGGAGCCTCCAGATGCCTGCTGAAAGGAGAAACACAATGTAGACAAGCCCCCTGACAGAACAGGGCCCCTCTGAATTATCACCCCACTCCTCCTGGCTAATTAAAATTTTGCTTGTAACTTATGTCAGCCATTTGAAGGCTGACAATTCCCTAACCTCCCCCTCATTTTAATTTGTGGCACGTGCGCATAAATTGTTAGAGAGGGGAGTGGCAGTGATGCTGGACACAAGCTGAATGACGCTTTTTTTAGCCACTCTGAATGCTCTGCCTCTCCCTAGGTGGGTCTGGCTGGGTCCAGAGGTCCTCCACTCCGCTGAGGACGACATGATTGATAAATGCCAGGGAAGATTTGTCAAAGCAACTAGACTGCCCCCAGTGGGACGTCAATATGGTTCATTTAGACTCCCACTAGGCTTAGACTGCCCGTAGAGAGGAGATGCTACAGAGACCAGTAGGGAACTGCGGGTTGAGCAAGGCAGGCACTGTTGCTGCTGTGTACAGGCTAGTGCAAGAAAGGAAATGGCTAACTCCTGTATGGAGGGATAAACCAGCAGGGAACAGTTGACTTTGAGTGTGTGTGTGTGCTCTGTGTGAGTGTGTGTGAGTGTGTGTGAGTGTGTGTGAGTGTGTGTGAGTGTGTGTGACTGGGGGGGGGGGGGGGGGGGGGGGGGGCGAGAAGACAAATGGCGAGAAAGCCTGCTAAAAGTGGGAGAGATGTGAATGTGTGGTGTGTGTGTATGTGCATGTGTGTGTTTGATTGAAAGACAGACTATGTGTGTGAGGCTAGAGTGCTCAAAAGGAGGAGTGAGGGTGATCCAGGGTTCAGCGTGTGATTGGCTCGGCTCAGCTGGAGGAGCTTTTAGTCCATTTCCCAGCAGCCTCTAGGACAGATGCACTGCCCTGAGCCATAATCTGTGTCTCGCTTCAAATGACAAATGGCACAGTGTAGAATATTGCATTATATATTAAGTACCAGCAGTCAGTAAGTTATAGGATGCTGCTGCTGCCTGCAGCACTTGTCGCTCACTAAGCAGACTCTGTTTTACAACAGTCAATTAGATCCAGACCATAACCTGCTACTAAATCCCGCCCTGCTTAGACCACTCATTTGTCTTTAGAAATGTGGTAAAGTAAACATAACTGTTGAAACATGTTTGTCTGCTTGAAACATCCTTAAAGGTTTAGCTTTTTAAAGGCTGACCTAGTTCAACAATTTATAGAAATCTCTACAGTAATTATGATCTAAGTATTGGTTATTTGAGGTTATCTATTCTCAGGAGCTCAACTTAACATATAAATACTGAGGTCATGTGTACTTGAGTTTTTTTCCCCTGTAAATCTGATCTCTAGATGATTGTCTCTAGATGTTTCCAAGCCTTTTCCAAACTGCCAGAAATATTGCTCTCTCAGGGAAATACTTAATAATTTCATTTTATTCTATTTATGCATTGCCTAAGAACACTTTTCAAGATACTGAGTAGCTTAGAAAACTACCATGCATGTGTGGACCCTAATTTATTCCAGAAATAATACTGACCTCAGTTTCCTGTATGTCACAGAATAACAGCAATTACATCATTTAGCAAAGCAGTGTCACTGTAAATCCATGCTTAATTTTCCACTGCTTTCAGCCACATGTCACAGTGGAAAATTGAGCTAACTCAGAAGTTATTGCTCAACAAAGTGTACACTTTCTCATAGATACGAGGCCTGTTATCACATGACGGAAGTCCTGAATGTGACCACAATTCAGACTTCTAATCTCCAACTGTGGATGAAAAGGGTGAGATGTAGCTGAAAGTTCCAAAAGCTAGTAAGTAGACCTTGAGTAAAGATTATTTTGTCAAACTACTGTTGTCATGTGTTAACTCTTTTAATGCCAAATGTACATCTGACTCCACCACGGGAAAATGTGTTGAACCCTATTGAGTTTGTGCTGCTCTATTATTAGGGTTGAATCTTTTGCTAATTTGCATAATCTGAACAGCAATGTGACATCTATTTTTGTCTTTGACTGTTTCTCAAAAGATTTGGCAAAGAGTCTTGCGGGACTGACATATTCACAATTCTACTATAAATTAGGTCAGTTGACAAAACATGCAAAGGGTTGATCAGCAAATTGGCCATTACTCAAGTTGTCTTCAATCTTGATTAAACTCAGAGGAAACTTCCTGCACTATGTCCTGAACATACACCAAGTTCCATTCACATTTAGTAAAGGGGAAACCCGGAACCAGGAATCAGGAGTGTGCTTTGCGCAAAATTAGGTGGTGAACTGATAGCAAATAGGATGACTTTA
Organism: Micropterus salmoides; assembly: GCF_014851395.1. Classification (NCBI taxonomy): domain Eukaryota; kingdom Metazoa; phylum Chordata; class Actinopteri; order Centrarchiformes; family Centrarchidae; genus Micropterus; species Micropterus salmoides. The sequence continues at coordinate 771,472 of NW_024044459.1, read as the reverse complement.
GATTTGACTTAACAAAATCAAAATGTGCTAATGAACAAATGTCACAAATGCTCACCCCCTTATGAACAAGTGGTATTCAGGCTGAAATGACCAACTTAGTTTGTGCAGTTAAATTTAGAGAGTTTGATGAATCTGATACTCATGAGCAAAGCTCAGAAAAAAGAAAGATCTTTTTAGGATAAGAATTTGAAAATGTTCTTGCATGCTTGGGTCAAGAAACACCTGTGAGACCTTCTTCTCAACCATGAATGCAATAAAGAGCAAGAAACCTACTGTCAAAAATCCCTGGAGTACTGCCTACACATCAGAACCTCATCTGTCTCAGCCAACAACCACGGGATAGCATACTTATGTGAACACTTAGGGGAAAAAAGAGATTTTGAGCTGCTAGTGGCTAGTGGGGAAAAAAGTTCAAAATATACATTTAGTAGTTTATTTTACCACAGAGTTTCTCTGTGCATATGTGGATTGTTTTTTTAATAATGCATTATATTACTGTGTTACAGCAAAAAGCAATTGATTACTGTAATCCCTACACTGTGTGCAAGTGACCGGTTCAGACATGCTGTTACTCAGTTATCAGTTTGGATGTGTTTGAGATGTTACAGTATATATTGTTGTTGTTGTTGTTAAGGATTTGATTCAATATTGGGTCTGTATATAATCATTTTCAATGGAAAATGATCTCAAAACGAGTTTTTCCTCAGTCTCTGAGGAAGATCTCCACTGAAGTAACACTTACCTACACCAGACTTTCCAGTCATATTCCTGACTAAATTCTGAAGGTTTTTACTGAGGGGTTTGTTAATGTATCATTAATTTTTTTTATGCCTGTTGACATTATTTTTTGATTTATGAAATAATTAAGAGAGATATCCGAAATCCCGTATAATATAATTTTAAACCTGACTAAATCCAGTGTTCACATTTTTGTTCTTAAAATAGATGCAAATTAGCACATATTTCATTAGATACTGCTTCATTTGCATATTTAAACATAATTAGAAAACCTGTAATACAAAAAAATATTGTCTTAATGTAAGTAATCAACTAGGAAAGTTTCATGGTGATATCTATTAGTTAAATTTTGTATCCTATTCAACTGCAGTGTCTTGCCTTAAACAAATGCACTTTATGTTCGGGAGATTAATTGATTGTTTCTTCACAGATAATAAACAACGGTCTGCTTAATTTCTGTTTGAATGAAAGTGTTGTTGTTACTGCAGCCTAAGACAACATACAGCATATCATCAGCTATTTCTGTAAACTGTGTTTGAATTCTAGGGGATTATATTCATTTATCTGAATTAGACTTCATCGCAGCACCAGGTGCTGACCATGGCAGGCTACAGCCTAAACATCCTAGTGTAAAGTGCGGCATTGTACCTTTCATTTGGATGCCTCCCTTCACACTGACCATATTTTGTAAGATTTGCATTGGCGTTGTATTTGTTTTGTTAGCCCTAGCTAATTTGTGAAAAAGCATGTTACATTTTTGGTGCAAACTACAAATATTTATTTATAACATTATTTATAATATTACCCTGTCACAGAGGTGAGTGTGAGGCAGCCTGGACCTGACCCAAATGCAGCGAACTGAGCAGACAGCAGCAGATTTAACAAAATGGAGATATGGAAATAAGACGAGTGAATCATAAGGCAGGCAACGGTCAAAACCAGGTAGGCCATCAGACAAACAGGCAAACTTTAAAAAGGTAAAGAATGACAAAGGAGGGGCCTGTGGAAGTGGATTAAAAGGTCAAACATTACAGAGGAGCTGCTGAGGGTGTTAAAACCAGAGCAAACAAAATGAGCTACAATCAGCATCATCAGAAGTGAAGAACTGTTGTTGTATATTTTGTGCTGAAGTTGTTTCACATTGCACTAGTGTATTTCAACAGAGCTCTGACCCTGCGTCCTCTTTGTGAACCCCACCACACTGAGGCCTGCATCACAGCTCCATTCCAAACAATTAGGCACCGTTGTTGTCACCTTAGCCTGAAAGGGCACTGCAGGATTTGGCGTGGCCAGACAAGCGGATGCTTTCTCACTGAGGGTCCCAGTAGGTGGATAAAGTGGGCAGAGATGCCTAGAAAACATCTGACCTATATGAAGGTCTCCTCTGGTCATGCATTACAGAGCTCCTATGAAAACCTCTAGAGACCCACAGAAAGCACAACTTCTCTTCCTTCAGCAAACAAAAATAAAAAATCATCATCATTGCTCAAGGGATAGTGAAATATTTACGTCTATAATAAACAATTACGATATATTAAGTGCATAATAATAGTGTACAATGAAACAAATTACATAATGGATTAATTAAGAGAACTGTGTGTGACATATAACAGAATATATACAAAAATTACACTCAGTTGCAAGGTAGCCCAGCTATTCTTCTCCTGAGCTACAGTACATATGTTATCTCTCCAGCATGTTTCGGGTCTGCCCCGGGGTCTCTTCTCAGTTAGATGTGCCTGGAATATGTCCAGAGGGAAATGTCTACGAGGTGTCCTGATGAGATGCCTGAACCACCGTCGCTGCTCCTTTCAGCACAGAGGGGCCGTGGTTCTACTCTAAGAATACTTACCCTATCCCTAAGGGTGAGGAGCTCAGACCACCTACAAAGGAAACCCATTTTGGTTGCTTGTATCCGGGATCCCGTTCTGATGGTCATTACCCAGTGCTCATTACTATTCCTGCATCACTGCAGATGCCTCGGCAACCTGCCTGTTGATCTCACACAGAGACTCCCCAGATAATTTAACCTTCACTTGAGACAACTTCCAATCTAAGGGCCTGTGTCCACCGCAGCTGCTGTTCTGAAAACACCTAGCTGGGAGCGCTAGGGTGCACTTTGGAGGCTCAGTGTTTTTTTTTCGAAACGCTGTGGTTGCTATGATACATAGTTTCCGTGGAGTTTATATACTGCAAGTAGGCTACCTAATTTTACTGAATGTAAAAATGTTTTTGCGGGTGAGGAAACACCTTGGCGAGGAGGCACATCGTTCCACCCCTCCTGCACTGTGATTTGACAGCTGGGTAAAAAGTCATAGTGACGAGCGCTGCGTTTTTCCCAAAGTTGAACAATTTTCAATTCTCAGCGACCAGAAAAAGATGCTCAGCGCGTCATCACGCTGCTGGCGCTCCCATTGCAATGAACTGAAAAAAGACACTGGCCTGAACCCCAAACCCTCAATAAAATGGCCACTGAGGATACAGAAATGTATAGAAACGTTTTCATTAAGAGTGTACATTTGTGTCCTTTTCAAGTTACCATTATAAGGAACACCCATACAATCTAATGAAATGAAGGCTTTGAAATGATTCTGAATCTTTGTCAGAGGTGCTGATTTACTGCTGTGGTCATTTTTGCAGCAGGTCCTCATACCTAAATGACAGAATAGGTCATCAATTGTCCCAAAATGACATATATGACAGTCCAGCAACAGGCCTTAAGTACGTTACATAAGTCACGTGATGTAAGTCACATGATGTTAAACAAGGGGTTAACCTTGTGAAGCGGTCACGGTTTAGTTAGGTTTAGGCAACAAAACTAATAGGTTAGGTTTAGGAACAGGTCATTGTTTGGGTTAAAAAAGTATGTTACGTAAGTAGTTACGTAACATTCGTAGTTACGTATAGGCGTTATCACTCTTTATACTACATCATCTGACATCATCGGACGTCCTCGTGTGCTACTGTCATATGGCCAGAATTTTCAACAGGAAAGCCCCCTTAAATCAGATTTCCAACTTGGAAAGTCAGGAGAACCTCACCAACCCTGACCTCAAAATCCAAGATGGCTGCTCCCAGAATCCACAAAGTGAAAGCTTTTGTAATTTACTGTTATCACACTTACGCGTCTTATTTGTCATGTTATTTGTAATGTTAGACATGTTGCTACTGTGTTAAAATGCTCCAACCTCTGACTTCCGAGGTAGATGGAACGGATCATAAGCTGCTGCGTAGTCGACATGTTTGGTGATCTTGGAGGCTGTTGATAGCACAATCAAGATGAGAAATGCGATAGTCTGGCAGTCAGACCCAATTGTGACTTCATCATATTTTAAGGGGGAGGTGAAGCTGTGACAGTGTGGGATAAAGAGAGTGCTTAAGTTTCAGATGTGATGAGAAGAGAACTTTGATGAGTTTAACCTGGACATTGGATATGACAAATTGGAGGTGAGGAAAAAAGGAGCAGAGAGGACAACAGAGTTGAAGTTGTACAGCAGCAATATGATTGGCTGATGGAGACCATGGCAGAATAAGGTTGGTTTAATTGAAAGAGGAAAAGACCATAGTCAGCTGATGAAGACAAAGCATGGTGACAGAAGCACAGAGATAGTCTTAGTGAGTGGGCTAAGTATCAGTTTTATTTGTCGAGGTTTTGAGGTCTCTGATGTTGAGACTTGAGTGTAGAAAATGGATGGACAACATCTTGCTATCATCAAGGTATCGTCCATAATTATTTATCACAGTATAAAGTACAGAAAAAAGAAATACTCTGAGAAGCCCTAGTGTCCGCAACAAAAGTAGTCAACATAATACTGTTTTGGAAGGAACTTAATCTCAGTTTTTTTTCAGTCGGTGGTTGTCAGATCAAAGAGACAGACTGTGAGAAGTTGGCTGAAAAGACATGAAGTGAAGCCTCCAACTCCGCCCAGTCTAATTCTGTTTGCTGTCAGACCAAGCCACACTGCAATTATCGGACTGAATGGCACCTGTACACCATAATTGCTTTGTTTTTCAATTATTTCATGAGGCTGTGGTAATTTACTTCATTCTATTAAAATATGCCAATTATCCTTTATAATTACAGTTTTCACTGTATCACTTTTCGCTGTCACTGAAAAGATGTAATACTGCTATTAGGGGAGAGCATGGGGACAGTTTAATATTGCCCGTGCAGATTCACTGCTGTGTTGTTTTATCTGCTTGAATATAACTTGTAGCCAAAGTATGAAGGAAGGAATAAGGCCTGTCGAGTGATCTCAGAGTAGGGCAATCTTGTATCAGGAGAGACTTGAGCGATAAGATGCAAGTGTAATGGAGAACACGCACTTAGGTCAACAAACTTTATGAAATGACTAACTTTCTGATTCCAGTTGCATCTTCATCACAACAAATTCCCTATTTTTCCAGCCTGTGGTGAATGACTTCCTAATTAGGTCATTTAAAGAAGTCATATTATTCTTTTAAGCTTTTTGTCTCTCCTTTATCTTTTTTGTGTGCAAGTAATAGGTTTGCATTGTAAAAAAATAAATAAATCACAAAGTCCGCCCCAAAGGGAGTTCCCATACCCACAGAAAACTCTACTCTGAACTGCCTGAAAACAGCTCGATTGTAGTCCAGCCTTCTATCTGCCACCTATCTGCATTACTGTCAAACACACCCTAAAAACATTGGTGGAGAAACACACTGAGCTGCAGCACACACAGTGACAAGACGTGACTCGATCTCGAACATTTAGGCTGAACTGAAGCCGTGGTTACTGACTGAAGTGGCTTTGTTTTGGATCACGCTACCTTGCTTGTCAGGACCCGCCCTACTCTGCTGATTGGCTAGTAGTCCTTAACTAGGTACTGCACATGTGCAACTCTGAACAAAGATCGAATAGAAGTAGCTGAAACAAAGCGGTCAGCAGTGAAAAGAGGTGCTGCAGCAATGCGCAGTATGAAATGCTATGGTGTTTTTGGAAATTGAAATGTAAACCTGTTATGGTACTACTCTGAATAAAATTATGAACCTGAAAATTAGCATAAAATGACCTCTTTGAGAGAATGGGTGTGCTCCAGTATACTTTGGAATATATGAACATTGTAATAATATAGTATTGTAAAAATCTAAAAATGTTCACTTACAACTAAGAAGAAATAAACAGGCAAGAATGTGGTTGCTTTCCACATCAACCATCATATGCTGTATAGTACATACTGTGTTCAGAGGCACTTTTTTGAATGTACATTAATGTAATGCTTATATTCATGTTGGCTACCGCCCCAGAGTCACAGGCAGGAGGTCATGGCTTTGACTTGATTTGATTCCAGACTCCTGTCTGTGGTCAGGCTTATGCAACAAAAACAGGTAAGGTTAGGGAAGGAACATGTGTTCGGGTACTGTTAATAAAACAGCTCCCAAAAGGGAAGCGAGCAACAAGGGTCCTTTTTTTTTTAAAGAGAACTAAGGTACTGATTAACCACAAGCGCAAAAATAGTGATAGTGAACTAGCACACAAGCACACAAAACAGTAAATCACCAAGTTACACCTAACCACAGGACTCCCACTGTTGCCACTGCCGGTTACTGTTACTGTCTCTACCAACTGCCACACGCTGGCCGCCGTCTCCAAACTCTCTCTTTTGTTGTAGACCTCCATACTCTCACACACAGCCACTTCCTTCACCAGCCCTTATACTCTCCACTGATTAGGAGATTGGAATCAGCCGTGCTCCTCAGGTTGCTGGCTGCAGCGCTGGGGGCGGGGCAAGGTCCTGCTGGTGGCAGAGAGGGAAAACACACAAGCACAACATCCCATATACACATAAACGACCCACAGGTCTTAACATCAAGTATAGCCAGTACCTAAACATAACATGTGAAATAATGTTGTACTCACTATGTTTCCAGTCAGGATGCTTTCTATTTCTCTTACTGAAATACAGATCCACTGATGTAGACAAGAGTGTGTGTCCACCTTGGTTTTGCTGATGGTGAGTACATCAGTTGTGGTCAAAAGTTTTGAGAATGAAACAAATAATTTTCAGAGTCTGCTGCCTCAGTTTTTATGATGGCAATTTGCAGATACTCCAGAATGTTATGAAGAGTGATCAGATGAATTGCAATTAGTTGCAAAGTCCCTCTTTACCATGAAGATGAACGTAATCCCAAAAAACATTTCCACTGCATGTCAGTGATTTTCTTGTTAAAACAGAAGAGGGTGTTGGGTCCTCAGTCCAGGAGTGTGTCCTAAAGTTGATTCAGCTGCTGGATTGGGGCACCACCAGTGCAGAGATTGCTCAGGAATGGCAGTAGGCAGGTGTGAGTGCATCTGCACGCACAGTGAGGTGAAGACTTTTGGAGGATGGCCTGGTGTCAAGAAGGGCAGCAAAGAAGCCACTTCACTCTGTGAAAAACATCAGGGACAGAGTGATATTCTGCAGAAGGTTGGATTGCTGAGGACTGGGGTAAAGTCATTTTCTCTGATGAATCCTCTTTCCGATTGTTTGGGCATCCGGAAAAAAGCTTGATGCAAATCAAGACTAAATACAATGTATAACACTACAAGTCATTTTCTTTGATGAGAGAAGCTGTAAGTAGCTACTGCCATTATTGTGTCACAGTCTAAGATGCAAACAGTATTGTCATCTGTTGTAAATTTTGGCCGACCAGCAAAAAGCTTTCAACTGCAAACAATTCTACATTTACTTTATTGAAGCATCATCTGCTAAAGCTGCACAGCAACGTGAAACTCACAGAAAGAAACTCTGGCCGTTGCTGCCAGTGATGCTTGGACTCGTCAGGAGAAAGTGGAGTTAAGCAATGTAACGTTTTGTAAAAACTGCTCTTATAAATACATGTGCAGAAAAAACATTCTTGCTTTATTTCTTTATCTTAGCCGGTATAAACCATACTCCTTGCTGCTGTTATGAATATGATATTAGTTAAAAAGTCATGAGAGAATGCTTTGTTTGTGGGGAGAGGGTGGTAGTGAAAGTAATGTAGTAATGTAACTTGTTGCTTTTATCAACTAGTAATAAGTAAAGTAATATTATTACTTTTTTAAGGTGTAACAAGTTATTAACTACAATTTCTGAGTAACTTGCCCAACAAAACCACTAGCCACAGTGGCTTGTAAGCTATAAAGTTTAATATCAAGCCCTGCTTGGTTGTTTAAAAACAGCTGATGATGGTGGTGTCTGTCTTCACAACTCCATGTTGGGGGATAAAGTCATGGGTGTACAGCGTGAACAGGAGGGGGCTGAGCACACAGCCCTGGGGGGCTCCGGTGTTGAACACTAGAGTGGAGGAGGTGAGTCCGCCAATCCGAACTGACTGGGGTCTGTTTGGGAGGAAGTCCAGTATCCAGTTGCAGAGTGTTGTATTTAAACAAGTGCTGAGTTTGCCGATAAGTTTCATGGGGAGATTGTGTTGAATACTGAGCTGAAATCCACAACAGCATTCTGATGTAGGTGTTGTTTTTCTCAAGGTGTGTGAGGGCTGAGTGGAGGGCAGTGGAGATGACGTCCTCTGTGGATCTGTTGGTCCTGAAAGCAAACTGGTGAGGGTCCAGGCTGGCTGGGATGTTGGTCTTAGTGACCTGGTGGCAACCTCTCTGAACATATGCCACTCTGTGCACTTAGAACAGCTTTGTAGAGCTGCTATAGTTGTGTGATGGTTTGACTCTCCGCTGGGAGTAAGTTAGGGTAACCATATTTTGGTTTTCAAAAAAGAGGACAGTGCCAACATCTAAAAGAGGCTCCATTAAAAATACAAAATATCTGTTTGGCTGATAGAGTCCCCTGTTTGTTGCATACTGCTCTGAAAGAAACAACAGTTGAACAAATGTACAAAAGGTTGAAAAAGTGGGGATGTTCTTTACATTTTTCTTTCAAATGTATCAGATCTTTCAAAGGGTGGATTTACCATTTATGAACAAAAGCAATTATTCATACAATGGCATCCTGGCTCTGGCTAAATCTACATCTGTCCACTACAGAGGCTCTATCCATCTGGAGAAGTAAATAGTGTAGATTTGTATAGTAGGCTATTAGTACTAATTGTTTATAGTAGGCCTATTTGTTACATTCCCACAGCTTATTGATATTAAACCATTTATAAAACCATTTTCAGTTTTGTTAGGATTTCATCAGGGCCAATATTAGTGGGTTCATTATAATTCCAGATAATAGTAGGCCTATCATAGTTTACCACTAGTATAATATTAATTTCAGTTATAGCAGTTTCATTATGGTAGCCTGTGTTGTTGTCGTTCATTCCATTTTGGGTGATTTAGAAATCCCAACCGGATGCATTTTTTAGCTCCCAAAAACAGGACATGTCCGGGAAAAAGAGGATGTATGTTCACCCTAAGTAATTGGGCAAGAGAAGGAGGAAAATATGGTCTGAGGAGGGCTTTGTAGCTGCCGGAAACATGGACATGCTTGGGGCATTTATGTAAAAGTGTTAATTAACTGTTTATTTAAAATCACCCTCTACAATAGAAATATCATCAAGTTGTTTTGTTATGTGACTGCTTATGACCTCAGACAGTTCCTGTAGTGCATTTTTTGAATTTGCGTGTGGGGGAATGTAAACAGCAACAACACAAACACTGGAGAATTCTCTGGGCAGAGAGTATTGTCAGCATCTTAACGTTAAAAACTCCACATCTGGGGAACATCGTCCATCAACTTAGGTTGCTTTTGAGCATCAGTGGAGTCCACCTCCCTTCTTCTTACAAGAGTCTTGTGTTCTGTAGACATGGAACAATATAGCTATCAGGTGCATTAGTTTGATCTGGTATGTTCAAAATCTAGAAAACATTAGTAAATGAGGGCAGTTGTTCCTGGGTTTATTTATGTGCTTTGACTGGTGAAATATAATCAATGGGGTGAGTTATATCTAATGTGTGTTATGTCTATTAATCAAGCTGATAGGAGTACTTAACTGTTCTGATTTATTTTCTGATGTAATCCTTTTCTAACTTTTTTTACCCAGTTTTCTTATTTTGTTTCATTTCCCAAATGTGGATGTCAAAGCTGTGAAATCATCGAGTTGATCCAGCTGTGAGTGTCAGATCAGAGTGGAGACACCAAATTTCCAAATACGACCATACCCATCCTCTCAGATGCTCATTTACACCACTGCACTTCCTGGGAGGTGCCTGCTCTGTTATTGTAAGTGATGCATTAGGGGAAATTCTGGATTAATGAACATATAAATATTTGGATCATTTTTGGAGTGAGGTGGCAGTTGGAATAAACATTATCCTTGTGGTAAACCTTTTAGTGGCAGACTCATGATGAGATCTTACTGCTGGGTATGGGAATGCAAACTTAAATGGATGGCAGGCAGAGCTCTCTGTTTCACTCTTTACATGTCATTAATTTATTGAACTGCATGGCTATGATGGGAAACACAGGTCTGGTCAAAGGTGGGTTGAACTCCGATAGTTGGTTCCATTATGGATCTGGTTCCCATTTGGCCAGAGTTCACTGGGAAACTGAGCAGAGTTCACTGAACCCTGACAGTAACATACTGTATATGAAAAAGTTTTTCTCTTTGCCTTCTTTTTGGTTAGTAAAGAACAATGCAAGTAGATGCATAAAGAGCAATGTAGAAAACATTAAGGTAACACTGGCACCATTCTTAGTTTTAGCCTGTGATTTGAGACTCAATACCGGATTCAGATTTGATAAAAATCCAATCTCACATTGTGAGAAATTAGAAATGGGTGCTTCAACATTTCCTGTCCTATTTCATTGCAAATATGCAAAAGCTACCTGAGGGTTTCCAGTTGGGAAATCGTCCTTTTGAAATTCAGTCATGAAAAACTTGCTTGGATCATGTCATTGACAGAACATGATCTGAAGCGAATTGAGTCCATTCAGGCTTCATTGCTCAGTCTGAATGTTCCAGTTTGAAGTTTGGTGTCTGTCAGGTTTAGCCGATCTAAGCCAGAATCAAAATGTCAAGATGCCACTGTGTTGAGGTGTAAAAAGGTGCCATATAAATAAAGTTTTATTTACTTGCTTACTTCAACCTGTGGAGGCAGCAACAATAAAATACATATAGAAAAAGATTAAAATCTAGGCTTGGAATTTCATCATTTTAGGGCCACAGTTGTCAATTTGTAAACTTAATCAGTCATCATAGCTATACCCGTTGGGACAAACATCCAACAGAATTTTTACATAGATACATTTTACATGTATACAGAGAAACACCAACAAATGCATGTAGAGCAGAATTAGGCAGATACCCACTGATGATTAACATTAGAGCACCCACAAGTTCTATTCAGCTTAAATCCAGCCCCCTAGACCAAAGCCTTCCAAACCTAAGAGCTGAGCCCAGAAAAGAGTTCTCTATGTCAACTTGTGCTGAGACTACCTGCCCCATCTGAGACAGTCTGACCAGTCTCTAAACAGCACTGCTTTCCAAACACCAATCGGATGAAACCACATTAAAACACAGTGTAAAGACACCTGCTAAGAACACTGGGAAGAAGAAAGTAAAAGCCAAAGTGATCAGAACTTTACCTGATGATGAAGTGGCAGAATAGCTGTCAAAGAGATAGAAAGCGGAGACAGATCCTAACCAAGTACTCAATAATTAAAAACTGTTGCAGTGTTTATATAGTTCTGTTATTGGAATTTTTCATATATTATTTATTTTATATAATATTTTACTGTAAATTAACTGCACAATTCTTCTGTCTATGTCCATTTTTGTATTTCACATTTGCTTTAGCAATGTACAGTTTCCCATGCTTATAAAGCCCCTATGATTTGAACTAACTGGGCTCTGAGGAGCCATCTTCACTTTCGCACTCTCTACCGGGGGGGCTTGTTATTTATCATACTGTAATACCTCCATGTTAGGAAGGCCAGCACCAGTTCACTTAGTAAATGGGAACGTATGGATAGAATTCCATCTATGTGTCTTGTGAAGTGGCTGGCTGACGCCAAGAGATTTAACACAGGTACAGATTAAATTACGTGCTGTTTAGCACTTATTTGGTTTGTAATCCAAAAGTCATTACAAAAGGTTTCACTGAGTAGGCTAACTGAAAAAATCACAGCCAACTTTCAGAAACCTTTTTATGAAGAACAGTAATTTTATAAAACAAGAACAAGAACAAGGCGATGAAACAACTGCTTTGCTGAAAAAGATAAAGAGGAAAAAAAAACAACTTGTTTTCTAGCCAAGGTCAGCTTGTTACCAGTGTGTAAATGGATGTTCAGTGTGTCAAATCAACAATGTCAAACAAAACTTTTTTGCACTGAGGACAGCCCGGTACTTAAACACTTTATATAATATCACATGGTGGGGACGATCCACACAGGAGTAGCGTTTAAATAGCAAAAAACACCTGTGTTGGACATTCACTCAGTACAAGCACAGTTGATCCACATCCAGCCTCAGCACAGACCCAGTCAGTTCTTTAGCAGGTCACACAGGCACAAGTGAAACACAGACAGCCTCAGCCAGTGTGAGCACAGCCACAGATGTACAGCCAGCATCACATACCAGCAGCTCAGACCAGGGACGTGCACAGGAATTTTGAAGGGCAGTTGCTCTGACCTGAAAAAAGGCACTAAACACAGTATCCAAAATGTATTAACAATATAAATGTCACCAAAATACATATGAGAAAAAGAGTTCCTTATATTATTGTTTATTGTTTTTTTAATCATTATTATTATTTTTTTTCCTTTTTTTTTTTTATTTGAAAATAAATAATCTAGATTGAATTGACAGATGGGGAAAACTCGCTTCTAATAAAATATTAAATAAAAAAACGCTTAGATTTCGGAAAAAAATACAATCCTTTTTTAACCTTTTGGCTTCCCGTACATTCAGTTGCACTTCTAGCTCGTATTCACTTCTGTTGGTACGTATCACGTATGGTAACTGGGCAAAACTACGCATGATTTGTTGTAGTATGATTGCATAAAGGAAGGAAACAGGAATTCCGGTAGGGAACAGAATCGACTGACGTGCAGGCAGCGCTGCAGCAGTGCAGCCACTTAAACAGAGTTTGCCCTTCCCCTACTGACTTTCACTTTCGGTGCCCGAATGGAAGTGAATGAGGCTTTGCGATCGCGATTATTTTTTTATTTTTATTTTTTTCTCGGAAGGGCGAGTCGGAAGGGCAACTTGAGTCAGGAAAGGCAAACGGGCAGTTGCCCGGGCAACCAGAGCAACCCCCCTGTGCACGTACCTGGCTCAGACCCTGATGGAACAGTTGCTGCTCCAACAACTCTTAACAGCGTTTATGAGGACGGGGTTGTGGTGCAGAGGTCCATTTAAACCACCACTGGGTTTTTCTAGAAGAGGTTTCCATTCAGCAGACCTAAAAATGTAGATTTATGGCGGGATGTTGTTTACAATAAAACTCCTTGAGCTAGTCCGCAATTACCGAGATCGTTATGATCTGGTCTTATTAAAATCACAACCTCCTCGAGTGATGCCATGTTTGGTTTGTTTACGATGTGCAAATTCGGAGGTTGTCGAGGAAGAAAATCCGGTGTCGGTGAGGGTTGATCCGGACCTGATCTGCCCCCTTGTGGATTCACGTTTAATCCTCCAGGTACACGCAAAGTACGCAAGCAAGCATGTGAACAATGCCGTTTGCTACCTGCAGCACCAACTAAACTCGAGGCTAGTTCACATTTACCAAATGAAAGTTCTTGTTGTGTGAACATTAGATCCTCGCCTGCAGGAAAGGGGAGAAGACTGCAAGCAATCCGTCTTCACCTCCGTTTGAGGAGGATGAGCTATTTCAATATATTTTTTTTGTATTTGTTTGTTTCCAGTTTACGTGGGAACCATCAAACTTCCTGTAAATGGTCTGAAAGTCTGAACCATCCAAAAAATGCCAAGCCATATGAAGTAGGTGTGAAAGCCCCTCTTAGTGAGGGGTCAACTTATACTGTGTGTGCAAGCCGATGCACACCAGTGTGAGCTCAATAAAGACAAGGTTCCCTTTTCAGGTAAATACAAAAGCAACCACTTTTGGTGTGTGGAAGTATGGTGTTTGTTAAAATAACAAGAATTATACAGATTTTTTCATTTCAATAAATGAAAATGCCAGTTCACACATACAGTCTGGGGACTGGCCAGCTCTGACCTGTCCTGTAGATTTCCAGGCAGAGCGGAGGGTGTCACAGTCAATCTTTTAGCCTGACCACCATGCATGAGGCTCAGACAGACAATCTGAGCAGAGAAAGGCTTTGAGAGGCTGTGGCACCAGAGAACAAACACAGCCCCCCCCCCCCCCCCCCCCACCCCCACACACGCACACACACACACACACACACACACACACACACACACACCAACTTTCTCAAAAACAACTCCATACATCCATCCATCCTCCCCATTTACTGGCTGAGTAAATCTCTTCTAATCTGATGAGCAGAACGAATTTGAATCCATTTTACGACATGATGCCAACCATCGGACTAAAAAGTGAGCTTCTTCTAAACAACCGACTTCTTCAATGCCTCTTCTGCGTTGAGAATATCAGTGTACTTCAGTTTAGCTGCTGTTAGTAATTATCAGACCTGTCAAGCTTATTACTGTTTTGTCATTGCAGTGATGAAATATTGATTTACAGAGATCTGTGCAATATAGGCGATGTCTAGACATGTAAACACAACATTGAGAATTGACAGACGGAGGTCATTGTCCATACTGTGATGCATTATTGAAAGCCCTTTTTGATCCATGGGAGAAAGGCTGTTTGGAAACATTGTGGAAACATGAACATAAGATGCATTAAAGGTTCAGTGTGTAATATTAAGGAGGGTCTATTGACAGAAATGCAATGTAATATACATAACTATGTTTTCAGTGGTGGTTAATGGCCTTTCATAATGAACCGTTTTGAACAATTTTTAACACAAGAGCTAACAGATCGTGTCAGCCACCAAAGTTTCTCCTTCATGCTTGCAAAGGGAGGGGTGAGCAGTGAGTGAGTCGTTGGTTGCAATTCGCATCCCTCACCACTAGATGCCTCTACAACTTACATACTGAACTTTTAGGACAAATCAAAAAAGTAAAATTATGATGTCATGCATCTTCTTTTGTGTCTGTTGAACCTCTTTTTTTGTTTTATATTAAATTGGGTGGGATTTTGCTAATAGTTATGCTTTAAAAGTAAAGATTGATTTGTTGTGGATTTAAATACTTTTGTGTGAAATTATGGTGGAATTAAATTAATTACTGACAAACACATACCTGGTGGTGTTAAATGTTTAGTCACATTGTGACGCCTTTTCATAATTTTGTAGTTTTATGCTAGTGTGTTTAAGCTAGCAGGAGTGCTATGTGGTAACTCAATGAAGGCAATTCAATCAGTTTTAAAGGGCAGTTATGTCAGTACAGTTTGCCTGGTACTACAGTTTAAAGAAGTGCAGCATTTTGTGTTTTTGCAGTAACTGCAATATAAGGTTAAAATGACTACAAATGAATATAGGCGTGTAGATGTCTTCTGGGCGGGACAGTTTGGTAGCGATTTGAGCATGTACAGTCAAGTTACAACAACTTCCTGTGTCATGGCGAAGTGTGTTACTTCCCTGCCACGCCACCGCCATGCTGTTAACCAAAAACAGCAAAAGGTTTTACAACATGGCATCATCAATGTGTTAAGGGTTCTCTGGGACAGTTTTGAATTTGACATGGCCAACCTGCTAGGAGTAGTCCATCATAGCGTAAAAACAGGGTGCGAACTACGGGGGAGCTAGGGGGCACTCGACGAAGCTCTTCCATCCTCTCCAGTCTTGCGCCCTCCTCTCCAGATGTTGCCACGTTAGCCCTTCTTTCTTCATCTCCTGTTCTGTGGTTCTTCTCCAGGTGGTTCTCGGTCTGCCTCTCTTCCTCCTGCCCTGTGGGTTCCATGTCAGTGCCTGTTTAGTGATTGATTTCTTTCTCCTGAGTGTGTGCCCTATCCACTTCCATTTCCTCCTCCGAATTTGCATTTCTATTGGGTCTTGTTTGGTGAGTTCCCACATGTTGGCGTTAGAGATGATGTTGGGCCAGTATATTCCTAGAAGGCGTCTGAGGCACCGGTTGGTGAAGTTCTGCAGCTTATTAAGTATAGTGGTGGTAATTCTCCAGGTTTCAGAGCCATAAAGTATAGTGGTTTTTACGTTTGAGTTGAAGATTTGCAGTTTGGTCTTGAGTGACAGGTTTTTTGCCTTCCAAATATTGTTTAGCATGTTGAATGATGTCCTTGCTTTTCCGATCCTGGCTTGGACATCGTCCTCTGTGCCACCATCCCTTCAGATGATACTACCGAGGTATGTGAAGCTGTTTACATCGTCTAGTGCATTTTGACCAATGGTTATGGATGTGCTGTTCTTGCTGTTGACGCAATACTTACTAGTTTTTGATGAGTTTATTTTGAGACTGAGCAGAGCAGCAGTTTCCTCCAGCATCAGCGAAATCGAGATCTTCTAGCTGCTCGGTCAGGCTCCACTGTATGCCGGTTCGTCTATTTTTGTTTGTTTCTTTCATCACCCAGTCTATGCAAAGGAGGAAAAGAAAGGGTGAGAGCAGGCACCCTTGCCGCACACCAGTCAGGACCTCAAATGTCTCCGATATACATCCTTCATGGAGGACTTAACATCTCATCCCTTGGTATGTGCTCCTTATGATGTTAATTATCTTTTCTGGGATCCCATAATGAGCCATCAGTTTCCACAGACTTTCCCTATCTACACTGTCAAAGGCTTTTTCAAAATCTATGAAATTCACATAAAAAGGCGAATTCCATTGTATGGATTGTTCAGTAATAATCCTGAGGGTGGCAATTTGGTCTCCACATGATCTGTTGTTCCTGAAGCCAGCCTGGTTTTCCCTCAGTTTCTCATCGGCCCCCTTCTGGAGCCTCTTGAGCAGGATATGATTGAGCACCTTCCCAGGTGTTGAGAGGAGCATTATTCCTCTGTAGTTTTGGCATTGCCGGAGGTCTCCTTTCTTGGGGATTTTTACGATGTGGCCATCTCGCCAGTCAGCTGGGACATTTTCTTCCTCCCAGATGGTTTTCATGAGATGGTAGAGCATGTTGGTGGAGGTTTCAGTGTCAGCTTTAAGAGCTTCTGCTGGAATCCCATCTGGTCCCTCTGCTTTCCCTCCTTTCAAGGCCTTAATGGCTTTTCTAATTTCCAGCAGAGAGTGTCTAAACTTCTGACTTATGCAGATGTGATCTATCTGATTTTCTGTGGTGTGGTCAGCAGACACCTAGGTGGCTTTATGGATGTTCTTGTGTTGAAATACTGACCCACCAATGACCAAGTTGTTGTCTGCACAAGCTGCTGCGAACCTCTCTCCATTCTCATTCATGATCTCTAGTCCTTCTCTTCCCATTAGTGTCTCAAAGCCGTTGTTATTGCCCCCTATCTTTGCATTCATGTCTCCCATCAAGATCACGACGTCCTTCTTTTTCCTGGCCTGTAGAATAGTGTATAGTTGATTGTAAAACTGATCCTTTGTTTCATCATCTGTATCGTTCGTGGGGGTGTAGCATTGTATCACTTGGAGGTTTATTTTCTTTTGGGTAGTTCGAAATTCAGCTGTGATAATCCGTGAGTTGATGGGTTCCCAGCTGAGGAGGGCCCTTTGTGCTTCCTTGGACAGCATGAACGCTACTCCCTCTGTGTGTGGTGCAGAGTCATTGGGATGTCCTGAGTAGAGTATGGTCTCCCCACTCGCCAGCTTGACCTGCCCCGACTGGAACCACCTGGTTTCACCCAGACCAAGGAGGGATATCCCGTACCTCCTCATCTCCTCTGCTATCCCTGCTGCTTTTCCACCTGTATACATGGTCCTCACATTCCATGTCGCTAAGGTGGTAGGGCGCTTTGAGGTCAGAAGCCGCTTCAAACGTAGAGTCTCCTTTCAGTTTTCCATGCATGTCATCATATTTTCTTTAGCTTGGTTCGCTGCAGAGGCTTCCTTCCCAAGGATTGAGGATTTTCTGGTTTTCGTTGATGTTCCCGTAGCTGAAGACTTTTTACAGGGTGGAGTAGCTGGTCCCACACCCAAGCTCCCCTTAATAACACATCATCTCCCCTAAAAGCATGATTTGTGATATTTTGGGGGATCTCTAAAATATTGACAGCATGCTTTATTGACATTAAGCTGTACATTTTTATATCTTGAGTGTCAGACTTCATCCAGCCCGAGGGAACGATCACCAATCGTCTGCAGCGGGCCGGTCGCTCTGCAATCTCCTGTCCCTGGCTCTTTACACTCCACCGCCCCACTCCCTCTCCGGTATGGGTTGTGTCGCTAGTACGACTGACACGCTGTGAATGGTTCGTCATCGTTCTGTCTGGCTAGATGAATATTAGCTACGCATGATCCATGTACTACGGCAGCTGGGGGCTCTCCACAGCTCCATGCAACTTTCAAAATTCTTCCCTCTCACGGAGAAAAGAGACGTCAGGTCATCAAACGTCAGGTCTTCACACAACAGCTGCAGCTGTTACAAGCATAATTGTAGCAAAATGGCTACATATGATAATAATGATAATAATTGTTATTATAATAAGACAAACATGCCTGATACTTTCACAGTCAGCCCCAGGCGTATATGCTTGCAGCTATTAATGATTCGGGCCCCATCCACACTACTCCGTTTTAGTTTACAAACGGAGAATTAAAACAAATACGATCTCCATCCACACACAGGTTTACAACAATAAATATTCTACATCTGGTCAAGTTAGCAGTAATAAATATGCAACAACCGGTTAGACTTTCAAAATAAATCATGTAGTTAATGTAGTGAAATAGCATATCAGAATCAGAATCAAATTTATTGCCAGGTATGTGTACACATCCGAGATTCAGATTCAGATTCAGGTCTTTATTGTCATTCAAACATGTGAAACATGAAGGAACGAAATTTGTTTCCCAGGTCCAGCAGCATACAGAATAAATAACAAGCGTACAGAATAAATAACAAATTAAGATAGGCCTCATATAAAAACATTTAGATCTTAATCTTACCCACAATAAACACAATATTTAAAACCATAGTTAAAACCATATGGCATCATTAAAGTGCCATGTGCAGTAGCAGCAATGTGAGAGCAAAGGGCAGGAGGAGCTCTAAGCCAGGGAGTTGATAAGCCTCACAGCCTCTGGAAAGAAGCTGCACGTTAGCGTTGTTGTTCTTGCTTTTAGGTTGCACAACCTTCTGCCAAAGGGGAGGGTGGTAAACAGTTTGTGCGCCAGGTTTGGTGGAGTCCTTCATGATACCTGATGCCCTGCTTCTGCACCTGCTCACATAGATGTCATCTAGGGAAGGGAGGCTGTTATTATCCTCCTGAAGTCCACAACCATCTCCTTAGTCTTTCCCACATTGATGCAGATTGCTCTGCACCAGACCATAAGTTCATCCAACTCCTGCCTGTACGCTGACTCGTCATTGTTAGATATCAGTTCAACCACAGCCGTGTCATCTGCAAACTTCACTAATTGATTACTCTGGTATTTCGCAGAGCAATCATATGTGAGGAGAGTGTACAGCAGAGGGCTCAAGACACATCTTTGTGGGAAGCTGGTGTTGAGTATGATGGTGGAAGATGAGGTGCCGTGGATATTAACAGATTATTTGTCAAGAAGTCCAGGACCAAGTTGCAGAGAGATGGTCTTAGTCCCAGCAGCAGCAGTTTGTTGATTAAGGTCTGCGGAATGATGGTGTTAAAGGCAGATGAAAAGTCCAGGAAGAGCAGCCTGAAGCAGGAATCCCTGCTCTCTAGAGCAGAGTGGATGACAGCTGACACTGCGTCAGACACAGACTGGTTCCTTCTATAGGCATACTGGTGGGGGTCCACATTGATGTTAATGGTGTCCTTTATGTGGGCCAGAACCAGTCGTTCAAAGCATTTCATGATCAGTGGTGAGGGCCACTGGATGATAGTCATTCATGCTTTTCACTGCTGACTTTTTGGGCACTGGTAAAATAGTGGACCTCTTGAGACAAACAGGCACCGTAGCTAGGGAGAGTGATTACCCCAGTAAGCTCTTTCAGATCCTGGCCTTGCGGGGGTTAATCCTCCGCAGCGTCGTCCTCACTTCCTCAGCAGTCACACTGAAAGGTAGCTCACCTGGAGGTAGTGTGAGCCTGGTACTGTTGGAGGAGTTGGAAAGTCAAAGCGAGCATAGAAGGTATTCAGAGCATCAGGAAGGGATGAGTCCCCAGGACATTCGGCATCCTTCCGTTTGTAGTCTATGATGCTCTTAATGCTCCTCCACATGCTCTGGTGGTTGCTGGTGGAAAAATGGGGATAAGTAGCCTTAGCGTTTTTGATGCCATGCACCAGTTGCTTCCTTGCTGCTCTCAGTGCCACTGCATCTCCAGACCTGAAGGCTGAGTCCCATGCTTTTAAAAGAGACCGCACTGCTCCATTTAACCAGGGTTTCTGATTTGGACAGATGGTCATTTTCTTGGTGACGTCATCGATACATTTGCTGATGTATCCACAAACAGATGATACATATTCCTCCAGATCCACCCCGTTCTCACCTGTTGCTGCTTCCTTGAATAGGTATGCACTCAAAACAGTCCTGTAGCATGGAGACGGCTCCGCTAGGCCACACAGTGATGGTCCTCTCTGTGGGCGATGTACACACGGTCAAGTGTATTGTTTCCCCTAGTTGCTAAGGAGACATGCTGGTGGAGGCGTGGCAGAATGTCCGTTAGTTTGGCTTTGTTAAAGTCCCCTGCTACAATGAAGAAAGGCACCGGATGCTTGGTCTGGAGCTCACAGATGTGGTCATTAAGCTCCCTGAGTGCTGTGTTGACATTCATACTCGGGGGAATGTAAACACTACAATGTACACACCTGTAAACTCCCAGGGCAGATGAAACGGCCAGCATTTCAGTAATAGGTGTTCCATAGATTCCGAACAGTGGCTGCTCGCCTAACTACAGTTTGTACACCAGCCTTTATTGATGTTAACACAGAGTGGTGGTTACGGTCAGCTCGGAAGAGGAGTAGCACGTTGATCTGGTAAGCTGAGTCCAGCATTTTGCTGGTTTGCTTGGTTAGCCATGTTTCTGTTAGGAGCACTGCACAGCAGTTCCACATTTCCTTGAAACTGCTCAGTCGGAGTCGCATTAGGTCCATCTTGTTGTCTAACGAACGGACGTTAGCCAGAAAGAATGTTGGAAGAGCGGGTCTGTTGCTGGCCTTTAGCCTAGCAAGCAAGCCGGCCTGCTTATCTCTCTTCTGCCTCCATGCACACCTCTTCCTCTTTCCCCTCGGCCGGTATGTCCAGCTCTTCCAGACCGCTGTCCTCAAAAGCCGCATTCTTCGCAACATTGCAACAGAAAGTTGAAAAAGTTCAGTTGAAGTGTACCTCACTACACCTGAGAAATTTGACTCAGGATTGTACATTGCTCACGATGTACTTACTCATACAATGATCCAATAATAAAATCAAACAGGCTACAGTATGGATGACACATATATACACATTATAAACAAAAACAATATAGACAGATTGCGATAATAGTGCAGTGAGCAGAGTGCAAAGGATGCAGGAGTAAATATTATTATACCTTTTATTTTATTATTAATAGTATTATTACCATTATTATGTACATGTTGGAGGTGGATGTGATATACAGGTACACATACACATACATGCATACATGGACACATGTACACAGTGTGATGGAGCACAGTGCAAAGGATGCTGGAAAAAATAAGTATTATGTGCAGGTGTTATTTACTTGAGCTAGGTGGATTTGTTTTAACAATATAAACAGCTCTGAAATAGAGAATGGTGTTGGCCAGTAAACAGGTGCTGATTAGAGACAGAGTTACTGGGTTATTGCACAGGAATTGTTCCTGACACCGTGAGTCAGAAATCAGCTGTTCATCAGAGTGATGGCTTGTGGGAAGAAACTGCTTCTGTGTCTGTTGGTTTTGGCTGAGGACAGACTGGATGATGGCTGTGTAAAAGTGGATCAGCAGCTCCTTGGGCAGGTTGAGCTTCCTGAGTTGGCGCAGGAAGTACATCCTCTGCTGGGCCTTCTTGATGATGGTGTCAGTGTTGGGCTCCCACTTTACGTCCTGGATCCCAGAAACCTGAAGACAGACCCTGTGAAAGCAGGCGCAGGGCTGTTTAGAATGGTGATACTTTATTCTGATTCTTACGTAGCTAAGTATGTTTCATGGCTTAAGTTAAAAAGAAATCAATGATGACTACTGGTTTCACATGGGAAACGAATACCAGCCTCCTGGGATAAAGTCCAATGTCTGACCTATCCAACCACCTCTGTACTCAGACTTTTCTGTAATTTATATTAGGCCTACTTGTAGCGCATAACAATAGCACTAAAGGTTTCTCCGTGTTGAAATGCCTTTCCTCTCGCCTATAACTTTCTTTTCTGTTTATACTAACTTTTCCTCTTTCTTTGTTTTCCATTTACAGAGTCAGCCCTGTGTAGGGACCACATTTTATTTTTCAGAACACACACAAAATGGAGAGTTAGTGGACTGTGAGGAAATATTTGCTGAATTTAACAAAAACAATCAATTAATAACCCTTTAACTGTGAACCTCCTCATCAGCTCACTTTGTATTTTCAAAAAAGTCTATCCTTTATATCTGGCTTTTAATTTGATGTAATCCTACTTTCTTAGTTCCACATAGAACAGGCTAGGGTTGAGATTTCAACCCCATTTTCAACTGGCACTAACCTGTGATCTTTATTTGGACATGTGATCTGAATAATGAAATCTGATCACAGCTCTTTCCATTTACACCTCAATAAGCAAAGTAGCTGGGTGGGGCTGGTGGACTTTACCTATTGTACCTTTGCAGTACAAGATTTTGATTGGCAGCTTCAGATAGCAGGAAGGAGTCAGATCCAATCACAGTGTGAACCTGTCTGATCCTTTACCATTCTGATAATTCAGAATAAATTCTATAATTTGTTCTACATACAGCAATAACAGACGTCTTTCCTGATCCACATTACATGTTGCCAGGTGGAGATGGGTCATTTTCAGACCGAAAGCAGCCCTCTCATTTATTTGAATGGAGCCAGTCTGTTAGTGGGGGGTGCCAGCGCAAAACAGGCTCAACTTTTGATGCAACACAACTGGCTAGGTTGGCCAATTAAATACGTGCAAGCGTACATACAGTAGTAGTAGAAAGTAGATCATAGTAGATCACTTTGTAACATAAATGCTGTATTTTTACTTTATAGCTTGCAATTGTTTCCAGAGTAGCAAAATTCTGTCTGTGATTATTACAAATTGTTGTGGAGTGTTTTTTCATCTGAGTGCATTAATCTGTTACTCAGACTGGACATTTTGGAGCATTTTATTGTCAAACAGCCCCCTGCGCTGTTTTAACAAAGAGCTGTTTTCGCTATGCCATCCCCTACATTATGTTGAAGGGGCACTCATTTTTACACATGAAGGTCAGTTTCATGAGGAAAAATGAGAAGTGTTACGTCTTTTTCAGGAGCCATTCTTGGCCAAGCGCTGTCCTTTTGGAGGGGCAAATTTAAATGTCGAGAGATATGCATATTTTGATAGATACTAGCAGAACTTTACAGAAGTCTACGCTGTCTCCTCACAGCAAGAAGGATCAGTTTAGCGGCACCACTTCTTGTGCCTTTCTGTGTGGTGATGGCATGTGCATACAATAAATAACCTAGTGACAGAGGGAGGTTTGGTAGATTACATATTGTTTTGCTTTTAAAAAATTCAACAGCAGTATCTCTTTCCAGAGATATGGCGCCCATTAGTCTTGATAATCTACACACTATCAGCAGCTTTAATTGGAATTTACTAACTCAAAATTAGTTGATTCTGCATCAAGCCAATTGTCCTCCCTTTTCTTGGGGTGGGGTATAACATAGTTGACACTCAAATAGCGGAAGAGAAAATATGTTATTGTAAGCTAATCTTATCTAAACAAAAACTGCAAAACTGGCAACAGAAATTCTGTATTTGTGAAGGAAAG
Organism: Micropterus salmoides; assembly: GCF_014851395.1. Lineage (NCBI taxonomy): Eukaryota > Metazoa > Chordata > Actinopteri > Centrarchiformes > Centrarchidae > Micropterus > Micropterus salmoides. The sequence goes on along the minus strand of NW_024044459.1, from coordinate 747,743 downwards.
TATGACATTATACTGCGGTGGGACACAGCAGCATTGTGCTTATCTGTTGTTTAGGCTCTGCTCCTTATATGTGATGAAATTTGCCTGGAGTCGTGGCCCGGGGCTACAGCTGCCCTAGAGACAAAGGAAGACGGGCTGCCACCATCATGTTTAACCACCCCTGACACATCATTGCCCTTATTGTGCCTCTCAATCTGAACACACACACACACACACACACACACACAGCAACAGCAGTCCTGAGCAGTAGTGCTGGAGCACCATCTGTCAGCCTGGTGTCAAGTGGCCCTTGTCTCCAGTGATTATGAGAGCTCCTGCTGCCTCAGGTGGTCCATGGACCAGCTCACCCATCTAGAGGGGCCAGGCCAGGCCATATGGTCTGTGGGGCACAAGGGGGCACCCAGGGGAGGCGGCTCCCACTGGACAGACAGCATCCACAGCCTACGCCTGTGACAGTCTGCTGAAATGTCCCAGTTAGGCCTGAAATGACGGTGAAGGACTTGACAGACATCGTTCAGAGATTCTGAGAGAAACTGATCAGGACGGGGAGGGAGGAGCACAAAGTGAGAGGTCACCCAGGTCAAGGCCCGCTTGTTATTGCTTTTATATTCTCAGCATATGACAGAATTATGGAGATGTTGGACTATATTCAGGATGATCATGAAATGCAGGTCAACATGAGAAATGTATCCTTTATGAAAGGGAAGTCCACATGTCCAAATATGGTCATGGATATTCGATTGAATAACCCACCCCAAATAAACAAACAACAACATCATCAACAACAGCTTTTTAATAAAGCATAAGAGTAGGACTAGCTCTCTTTGTAAGAACACGATCAAAGGATCATACCAGTGTTTGCGTGTGTTTTTGCTAACATTTTGTATATTTTTTCCTTCTTTTAAAACGAATGGTTGGATGCTTCTCACTTCAGAGCAGCATAAAAAATCTAATTTAATAAAAATTAATTAATTAATTAATTTAAGTTACATACAAAAGCTTCCATTCATCACTTCCAGTGTAGTTGGATGGTTGTATGGTTCATCCACTTTCACAATGATTTGTATTTACGGAAGTGAAATAATCCTTGATTTAAAAAATTATCAGATGTTTGAAGATGCATATCATTGGCAATTAGCTTGCCCTAATTGTGCTTTGATTTGTTTTTTGCATGTGTTGAAATACATCACACCAAGGGCCAGGGCAGACCTGCAACAGGGAAATCAACTTTGGTGAACTTTGACACTAGAGTTTCAGGAAATAAAGTGAGTTCTTTTGATGTCAGGCTGTGATTTAGTAGTGCACATTGCCAAACAAAGTCACAATTAATCATATTACCCCAATTGCTAAATAGTGAGCCTGGGAATTTTGAGGATCCTGGAAGCGTGGGGCCCCCAGTCAGTTGTCTGCTTTGCACGGTTTGTAATCCAGCCTTGGTCTGGACAGTACACCATGACCTGCAGTCAGGAGTCACAAACTAGATCACCAAGCTTCCAGCACAATCTATTTCAAACTGATGCGTGACAACCCGTTCTCACTCCCCGATAGTCACAAATGGATGCATAGCCAAGACCCATTGGTGTCAATTTGTTACGCACTGGGGAGCCCTTTAGTGTCATAGATTAACGCATTGGGGGAAGCCCTGTAGTGTAATATATCATTATTTTTATTTTGAAAGACTAACCGGACCTTGATCTCAAAGCCCTAAACGATGCTACAGGAGTACCAAGTGCGTTTGAAAGCGACGCCAAGGGGTCTGGACCAGGCGTCCATATGTGATGAGTTTGAGACTGCAACCAAGATCTTTCACCAACCTTGGTCGATAAGTCTGATGATATTCTATATTTTTCTTATTGTCAGCAAATCTACTGAAAAAAGACCAAAGTGAAGAGAGAATGTATCTACTAACAAGTATTGAGTTTCCAAAGTCTGATGTCTCTTCTTCCTCCAATTGTGGTCCAATAACAATTCAGTGAGTCAAACTGCTGCACTGGGTCACATGTTCCTTCATCACCATGAATACTGACATCTGATCACTTACATCGTCCTGCTGCTGAAATGAAAGAAAGAATATTTCAAATGTATATATTGGATGTTAAAAAACATTAATTTAATGTAATTTGGGGTTTTGCAGGATTGTCATACCATTCTGCCCGGTGAAATTGTCAATATGGTAATACTACATGACCGAAAGGGACCAGAGTTTGCCAAGTTCATTTAGTGTGGTTTATGTAAAGGTCAAATTGTAGTAGTTGATTTTCTTTCAGCTACCGTCTATAGCTGTATGTGCTATTCCACTTTTTAGATGTTTAACTAGTGCTGTAACAGATCATCTCCCTGTGTTTTCACACAGCTGTGATCAGCCATAAGCCAGACATAAAATTTAAAAAGCTCTTTTTCACTGTTATTTTTTATCCACTTGTTTACCCTCATATTTGTGATTTGTTATTCTGATATATTCATATATTTTTATTTGACAAATGTTCTTCTTTTTAATACCTACTCAATTAAATCCCAATCAAAAGCTTTTTTATCCAGTATACATGTACAAGTATTGGATGTATTGTCAGGGTTACTATGACTCAAGAGGTAGAGCAGGTCACCCACTAATTGGAAGATTGGCAGTTTGATCCCTGCCTCCTCCACTCTGCATGTTGAAGTGTCCTTGGGCAAGTTACTGAACCCCAAAGGCTGTGTGTGTGTGTGTGAATGAGGAATTAGGTTCTTTCCATTCTTGCTGTGCGTGGCAGCCTCCACCGTCAGTGTGAAGCACTTTGATTGGTCAGAAGACTCGAAAGGCGCTACAAAAGTACAGTCCATGTCCCATGTTACTGACTGATTACCTCGCACAAATGTTTACCAACAAATTCCCAAATGTCCAAGTTGCTGTAGCTGCCAATTACTTTGATAAACATTTCATGTGTCAATAGTATTTGAAATGTAGTCAGAGAGCTGTGTTGGTGCATGGTTTGGTCCGCCAGTGTTTGAACTTGTGACAACAGTGTTTGTGATGAAGGAAATGAGCTTTCACTGGGCAACACATTACTAGGTTTGTCAGTGTGCTGGCTTTCAGATGCATCCACTGAGATTTTCCTCTTCAACACTTGAGCTCTGCTTTCATAAGCTCAGTTTTTCAGAACAGGCTTTCCAAAGAAGTCAGTGGACTGCAGGGATTAAAACACACACACACCAAATACAGGGAGTAAGAGCTATCCAGGGAGAGAATACAGGAATACAGGAATGCACATAGGTACAACACCATTTGTCCCATACCATAATATATAGTATGTACAACACTGTTCAAACACTCGATTCTACTCCAGCCTTTACTTCCGTAACCCATCTGCGTCATTATGACACACGTCATAATCAGGTTTTAATAGCTAGTTTTTACATTATTTTTTTCATTTCAGTCAACTGTGATGCCTTTAAGACCAAGAGAAGACTATATTTAAGCTAGATCTAGAAAACAAAACTTCTGGCTATATCTTACACATTGCACTTTTAACTTATGGTATTCTACTTTTGGTATTTGGGGGGGTGATGGGGCAGTGGATAAGACATGACTTTGGTGTGCCCGGACCCAGGTTTGATTCCCACTGCAATATATCTTACTAATGTGTCTCTGAGGAAGACACTTAATCCCTAGTTGCTCCAGGGGCGTGCGACCTCTGACATATATAGAAATTATAAGTTGCTTTGGATAAAAGTGTCAGCTAACTGAACACATATAATGGAATGGTGTAAGATGGGAGGCTAGCCATGGTCTACTATGTCTAAATGTCTCTGACTTCTGTGATGATATGACACTGTGTTGGACAATTCTGCCAAACCCTGTATTTTCTTTTTCAACATTTTTGAGCATTTGGTTTGATTAGGAAAAAAACATAATTACAGTTAAAAAGCAAACATTAAGTTGAATTTTTACAGGACACAAACTCCTCTCTCCCACATGAAAGTTGTATGTGCTGCCTTCCACCACTCTGACCTCCACACCCTTACTGTGCTTCACTACTTCCTTCCTTCCTTTGGCTTTACTTCATTGTTTTAGCACTACCCAGTATGTGTTTCAGGACAACAACACAGACACATACACTGACACGGCTGTTAGCTCCATTGGCATATGGCATTGTGCCGAATCAGAGTCTACCAGGGCTCCAGCACCAGAAACGTGTCGACCATTGTGTCCTCCAAACTCCTCATCAACACACCTATAGTACATGCTGCTGGCTGCATCATCACTTGGTATGGCAGTTGCCACCCTTAACCAATAGCCACGCGGCCTGAGATCGGGTTGCAGGCGTCACATATACACGCTTGGACAAAACTGTGGCTGTTGTAGCAAAACGGCGATTTTGCGTTTGTATGATAGCTGCAGTTTGCTATAGTTGCAACACAAGGAGGCTAACCCTAACAGCTAGCAGGTAGCCTTCACGCTTGACAAGCACATAAATTATATACAGGTGCTATATTGCCATTATGTACATGCCCATAACTAGTTGTCATTATGCATAATACATTTAGTAGATTCCTGCAAAGCCTGTCTACATTACAGTTTATTAATTACATCACTACTGTTCACCATTCACACTCAGTATTCTATTTTATATTTTTATTCTATTATATGTGTTCTCTTTTATTCCTATTTTTTAATTTCTGCACTGTTTATGTCTTTGTATTTCGCATTTCTCTGTGTGATTTGTTGCAGGGAGCCTGAGAAAACGAATTTCATTGTGCTTCTCTGTAATTGCTGTGCATATGACAAATAAAGGACTTCATGATATAAAGGAGCACACTGACACTGAACGTTTGTAAATTTTGTCCATCAAATAATTCTTAGTAATTCTGAGCTGCATTATTTATCCCACCACATAAGGTCACTTGTCAGGAAAACCTAAACACAATCAGGAAAATCGCCACTATGAAATATTCTATTGATGCTTTAGCCTTGGTTTTACTTTTAGGAAATCAAAACGGAAGTTTAACATCACAACGAGTCACAACGAGTATGGTCTAGACCTGCTCTAACTGAAAAGTACAGTGAGATAACTTTTGTTATGAATTGGTCAAATAAAATAAAAAATCAAAATATCTACGTATTGAAATAGGCCTACTACATGTTATATGGCTGCACCATGGAAATATTCTATGTATTTTTGATAGCCTAATTAATGCTTCCGTTTGTTTCATAACACACCTGTGTGCTGTGTCAAAAAAAGAGACAGTGATTGCTGGCTTCACAGGGCTGGGAAGTTTATAGGAGGCCTGTTTTTCCACGATGCTCTAAACATAGGCTATTCCATTTCCCTTTAAAAATTAAAAAAAAGACTGCTAGAGGTGTCCTCTGTCTGCTGCGGTGCCGTTATGCTGTGAGGAGGTTACTGACACAAGAGGGCGTGTTGGCGTGTGTCAGAGCTGCTCCGGCGGGTCCCGGCCGGTCACCACTGCCTCCACCATCAGCTGCTCTCTGCTCAGAACCACGCATGTCCATGTTTAAGACCTAGTTTTCGTTAGATTTATGGCTTATGTGTTCGTCTAGGCTTTTAGAAAGGTGTCCCATGCGATTCAGGTTTGCTTTTCAACGCTGTGTCTCAAAACTGCCATGTCACTGTGCTACCAGGCTGCGTTCTGAGATTCTGAAAAGTTAACACTGTGACGATACAAGGTTTTCATCTGACAGCAGCACATGGCACCCATTAACTCTTTCGGTACTAGTCTATTGACAGCGGCTGTGCCCCTATTCTAGATGTGCAGCCAATATTAAAGCGGGGTGCGCATTTTTAGGCAATGTCTCAAGGGTTTAACTGTGGACTGTTGATCTAAACCCATCTCCTTTACGACCATGTTCAAGAGTGTATGTCCAAAAATGTAACTCTAAGGCTTACAGTATGTTCAGTTAAGATTAAAAGTTAAATAAAAGAGATGAAGTGTGTGTTTTCCTTTATGGAACCCATGTAAACAACAGCCCAGTCAGCAGCAGCTGAAAAATAAGGCAAAGCTGAAAGACGAATGATATGCAGCAATAAGTGTGCCAGTGTGTGTGTGTGTGTGTGTGGGGGGGGGGGGGGGGGGGGGGGGGGGGGGGGCGCACTGGTCAGGGTCTGCAGAGCCAATCAGCCGCTCATGCAGATGACGCGCTGCTGTCCTACGTCAGCCCCGCCGCTCGTCAGGATCACAGCTCCACACACACCGGCAACAAACACATACACACACTCCCTCTCCCAGCCGGACAGCACAGCCCCTGGCTCGGCAGCCCGGCAGCGGAGGACACATCCAGGCTTCCAGGCGCCGCAGCCCGCTGTGACAGTGGACCTAACATCGCCTTACTTTGTGGACATGGGAGACATGGGCGATCCGCCGAAAAGTAAGCAACTTGCTCGGTGTTGGGATACCTTTCTGGAACTAAAATTCATCACAATGTGAGAGTTTAATTAGTTGTATTGTGGTGCCTGCAGAGTTAAAAAAAATTATGGCCTATAAAAATCATTATTATTATAAAAAATAGAATTTTATAGAAGCAACAGTGAACCCTTGAGTCCGGATGTTACCTTTTTCTTTAGACTTTGTATTCATGCTATTGCGAAAAAAATAATAATATTAACATGCTACTACTGGCCTACTACTACTACTAATTATTATTATTATTATTATTATTATTATTATTATCATTACTGCTACATTAATGCTGTTTGATGGGCTACAGTAATAGTGGAGACTTCGGGCAGTTGTGAACAATGTGTGTGATGTGTCCTGCTCTGCTGGTCTTCCAGAGAAGCGGCTGGTGTCTCTGTGCGTGGGCTGCGGGAACCAGATCCACGACCAGTACATCCTGCGGGTCTCCCCGGACCTGGAGTGGCACGCCGCCTGTCTCAAATGTGCCGAGTGCAGCCAGTACCTGGACGAGTCCTGCACGTGCTTCGTCAGGGACGGAAAGACTTACTGTAAACGGGACTACATCAGGTAGGACGGCCGGGACGGGACGGGACGACGACAGGAGCTGGAGCTGCACGGCGCTTGGAATTATTATTTCTTTTAGTGTTTTACAATATCAGATAATCGGACGGATTTAAGTCACGCGGAGCCCTGTTTTCACTGGGTTTAAATGGTATTAAATATTATGATCATAATGATATGTACTGTTACTGCAACGTCTTGTAGACAGAGCAGCCTTCTAAGAAATGTCAGTATTAATTTGTCTTTGTTTTTACATTTTAAAAACATGTAACAGCACGTGACGCCTGCATCACTAATTTATTAATCAATGATTCCGATCAGACTGGGCCTCAGAAGCGTGATGCTTCTGACAGGTGGACCTGCAGAATATCACAAAAGCATCCTGATCTGAGCTACTTTTATGATAAAGTGTGAAGTGGGCTGATTTGGTGTTATTACAACACGGGAACAATGATTCCAACCTGAGCAGGCCTTCACTTGCTGTCTGATGCTAAAATTCCTATTCAAGTTGTAGGATACTATAATAATTCATACAGAAGAAGAAGAGAAACAAAATTATTATTTTGAGTATCATAAACAGAATGTGTTCCTATTGCTAATCTACCAATAATAATAATAATAATAATAATAATAATAATAATAATAATAAATGGAATATTGTTTTCAGTCATAAACGGAATATGGAAACGTTTTGGTAGCTTATTAAAAAGGCCAACATAGAATTATTATTATTATTATTATTATTATTATTATTATTATTGTTGTTGTTGTTGTTGTTGTTGTTAAGCCAAGTGATCGATTGTGTTATTTCGATCATACTGTATATTTCATAATTACATTTCTGAGCTGAGTTCAGAATGACTGAGCTGCCTGCAGTCCAACTGATCGCGCGCGCGCGTGTGTGTGTGCCCCGCAGGTTATACGGGATTAAATGCGCTAAATGCAACATCGGCTTCAGCAAGAACGACTTCGTGATGCGGGCCCGCTCCAAGGTCTACCACATCGAGTGTTTCCGCTGCGTGGCCTGCAGCCGGCAGCTCATCCCGGGAGACGAGTTCGCTCTGCGGGAGGACGGGCTCTTCTGTCGGGCCGACCACGACGTGGTAGAACGGGCCAGCATGGGCCCCGGAGATCCGCTCAGCCCGTTGCACCCCGCCAGACCGCTGCAGATGGCAGGTAACGTCCCGGGGAGTGGGAGGCAGATCAGTGAGGACCGGTACGGCAAACACTTTGACTTGCTCTGCGTGTCTGGCTGTGACTTTTTCTTTTCCCGAGGCTGCAGAGCCTTAATTGGACTCTCAGTGAGACACCGGCCTGTGATATTTCCTGTTCACAGGCCACTTCAGGCGCAGGGTCTCACATGTTTAGGTTGGTAGAGTGCTGATGTGTATTTTGATGTAAATGTCATGAAGTCAGGGGAAACTGATTATTATTATTCCATATCTAACAAATGGAGCTTTTCGGTTGGACTGGCTCTGGTTTCTGCTCCTGTAGACGTGTTTTGTATTTTGCGTTTCTTTTGTGCATACCCTACCAGCCACAGGCCGGGCTCGGTAGATAAGATACAGTGGGCGCTGCTGTCAGAAATAGGCCTGCACCGAGTTATCACTGCTGGAGGAGGAGTACGAAACACGGCTGTGGGTCCGGGATGCGTTTGGTGCTCTGCATGTCTGGGAGGGCTTGGAGGTATTCTCTTGCAAAGAGTTGCCTGCCGCATCGCCAGCTTGCCTGGGTGGTTTTTGATGTACAGTGGCCTTGGATCAAACGAGTCAATCACAGCTGCACCTTTAAAGCTAGAGTGTTGAAACCATGAAGTGTGGTTGTGTTTATTAAGACACTTTGCCACAGCTCTGTTTTAAGCAGAATGGATGAACGCAATGTGTAATTTTGCTGATATTAATATAGGCTATATATAACGTTGGCAGTGTTAATAAGTCAGAAACGTGTCTATAAGGATGATTAAACTCATAATTGACAAAGCTGTGCATCATGTGTTGCAAGAGCATGCATGAGTACAGCTGGAAAAGACTCATAAGCCCGTCTTGTCTGTCCACCTAATGTCTTTATCTTTGTCTGGGCTGTCTGGGTAAAGCCGCTCTGCAGACAGATAAATTGATTTTACCTTCCCTGGGTTGTTTCCCCGTCCTTTCTCAACAGCAGAACCAATCTCGGCCCGGCAGCCCGCGCTGCGGCCTCACGTCCACAAACAGCCGGAAAAGACCACCCGGGTCCGGACGGTGCTAAACGAGAAGCAGCTGCACACGCTGCGGACTTGCTACAACGCCAACCCGAGGCCCGACGCCCTAATGAAGGAGCAGCTGGTGGAGATGACCGGCCTCAGCCCGCGAGTGATCCGTGTCTGGTTCCAGAACAAGCGGTGCAAGGACAAGAAGAGAAGCTTGCTGATGAAGCAGCTGCAGCAGCAGCAGCCCAATGACAAGACGGTAAGCGGACGGGCACAGCCCCCTTCTGACCGTTCGCATGGAATAGACCACATTAGGTCCAAACGCGTGTACTGTAGGCTATTATTATTATTATTTGACCAAAGTCAGACCCCACATGTTGCAACTCTGTCTACTCGTGCATTATTAAGATGTTTAACCCCGGAGTGAATGGCTTTCTATTTAAACGCCATGAGCAACAGGCTTGTAGAGTAAAGTCCATTTGATTCAAAAAGTCCCACATCACACATTTGTCTCAGGGGCGGTGCAAGGGTCCCCGGGTTTCTGTCGGGATGTGTGCATAAACTGATGGCTGATAACGGCCCTGGCTTGTTTTAAGGTCTGGAGTGTTATGGATGAGCCCCTGCAGGGCTATGAGGTCAAACCTGCGCCAGAGCACACAGCGCGTGTTCACCATGCACGCGCATATTCATCTGTTTATGTATTTGCTTGTTTATTGATGCCGATTGACTGGTGGATTAATTTCACCCCCCACCCCCAGCCACCCACTCCCTGTCATCTGTAATCATGTAATCACCCTCAGTGAACGATGTGTGTGAATACTGGGTGCTGACCACGACTGGTCCTCTTGCAGAACATCCAGGGAATGACGGGAACCCCGATGGTGGCAGCCAGTCCGGAGCGGCACGATGGCGGCATCCAGGCCAACCCGGTGGAGGTGCAGAGCTACCAGCCGCCCTGGAAGGTCCTCAGCGACTTCGCCCTGCAGAGCGACATCGACCAGCCGGCCTTCCAACAACTGGTTCGTCGTTTTTGTTCACAAAGTCACTACGGAACACATGCTTTAAATTAGGCTATTTATTTAGTTGAAATATTACACATTCAGTTTCTGTTCTGAACCTTTGCTGTGCAGAAAAAATCGAATTTTATCTATTTGGAAACCGCATTTTACATGTGGTCATACAAACATGTGCTACGCTTTGTTAGGAATTATAGTATCATGGGGAGATATTTACAAAACTAATATTTACAGAATTCATTTAGCTCGTCCTCCTTTGGACCTTTGTTATTCAGATTAATGTTTTCCGTGGACATGCGCATCATCACATTTGTCAGGATGGTTTCAGGTTGGAGCAGATGTTTTCTTAGTTTCCGACACAATTATAAAACCTTGCTTTTATTTTTGAGTTACAGCTCTTAGGTCTGTCTCATATTCAGCACCCTTGACTACTGATGCCAGTCATCAACTGCTTCACTAGCTTTTTTGTTGCATTCATATTCTTAGACAGATGAAGGCCTGTTCATAACTTGGCGTTAGATGTTCTCGGGAAAAACAGCTATTCTCATCAGGGATGGTCCTGATGTGCAAACGCACGTCCAGCACAGATGTTGGCTTTAACCTTTCAGGGATCATGTTTCTTGTGTTTGTTTTATTTCTTTTGGAGTGACCATCACAAGCAGCATGACACAAAATCAACTCCAGCACAGGAGCGCTGTGGCTGCAGGTGGACACACAATAGCTCCATGTGTTCCCCCCCACATGCTTGGATTATTAGCATTTATGACAAGAACTGGAATGTGACACGCGATGCATCCGTTATTTATTTGCGGGAAAGCTGAACTGTGTTTAGACAAGTAAAATTGTGTGAGTTATGGATTGAGTAAACAACGGGGAGCTGTCATTTGAAGACCAGGGTTAAGATCTCAGCTGTGGATGAATAAAGACACTGCACTCAGCAGCTGACTGCATCAATAGGGCCTATGGTTTTATGTTCATTGTATATTTTGAGACAGCGTATTAGAGGCTTGAATGTGTGTTTTTCAAACCTTCCACGCAGCCACTGGTCCTCAGTAAAAAAGAGAATCCATCAGTGTAATATATGACATGCATGTTCTCTGTGAAAGATTACTAAACTCAATCAATTCGCTGTTAACAAATAAGTTCCTTTTCATTGGCAAAGATGCAGTGAATGATTTGGAAGTACTGCACAGTAATAATGTACAGAGTAGCGGTTTGTAATGTCTGTGCCTCTCACTCTGACACTAACCCCCCTGTGTTGTATCCAGATGTTTCTGACCGCTGCTCGGTGTGTCCCGCAGGTCAGTTTCTCAGAGGGAGGACCGGGTTCGAACTCGACGGGCAGCGAGGTAGCGTCCATGTCGTCTCAGCTTCCAGACACGCCGAACAGCATGGTATCCAGCCCCATCGAGGCCTGAGCGGACGCCGCGTGGACGGACTGAACTGAACACAGCCCCTGTCAATCCCATTCCTCCCGACTGCACCAAACAACCCCTGGTTGTATTTTGACACTGTGAAGACAATCATGGGATTTTACCACAGCCACCCATTCTAATGTCCACCCAGAAGAGACAGAAGGATGCGTCATCATGGCCGATGCTGCACGCTCACACGCCTGGTTACAGTTGCCAAAACGAGAAGACATGAACCTGACTCCATCAATAAATGGGACTTCTGAATAGGAGAGACATCTTTGTCCTATAGCCTCGAAATGCTGTGCGCTACTTTCAATTGAAAACAATGACTGGTGATTTTTTTTAAATTGATACGCACCTCATCATATATAGACCATCGGAGGGGAACAGCACTGCTTTTCTTCATTTAATTACACGATTCCCTTCATGACCCAAGTACTGAAGCATTTGCAACAAGGTATACCTCTATTTTGCCACAAGCTTCGTGGGACATTTGTGTGAGTTAGTGTCCGTCCGAGAATTTTTTTTCTTTCCCAAAGATGTGTATAATTAATAATAAGTTAAAAATACCGTTAGCTCTGGAAGAAAACGTTCCGTTTGTTCCTGTGCAACAAAAACTATTTATTATTTATTGTCGACAAATTTGCCACCTTTTGTGTAACTTTCTTAACTGAAGTAAAAAGAAACAAAAAAGATGGAGTTTGGTCTGTGGATTTTCTATCACAAGTCAATGTTTCATGTTTTTTTAATAATAATTATAATTATAATAATACAAAACAGGACAATTACGTGAGTGTGACTATCTTTACAGTGGTTTTCTCTTTGTGCATATCTACACATGAGATGGAACATCAGATCTGTTGAATGGCACCTGTTGGTGCAGATGCTGTCTCGGGTTACCTACAGACTAGCTGTTTTAGGACAAACTCCACTGATCTTAACAAAACATCTGACTCCAGATCTGCTTTGTTCAAAAAAATGTTATCAAATATGACAGGGAAATTCAGTTATTTCAAACTGATAAATCCGTTTCAAGAAATGTTTAGAAGGAAATATCATTATCTAGATTTCTCATGCCGTCATCTGTCTTCATTTTTACAAGAAAATAATGTGCAATAATTGCCATGTTTTCATGTTTTAAGACAAATTGAGCTGAATACTTTCCACCCCGATTCCGAGATAAATATACATATTAGACACAGAGTGTTTAGATTTAAGTGCCCGGCCTCTCTATTCAATACAAGAATTTCATATGTGCTTTTTTGATTTTGATATTTCATATCAATGCCATTTCTGTTTTTATTCTTCAGCTTTTAAAAAACAGCATGTTTGTCACAATTTGATGATGACAGTTTGTGGGCCCGTGCTGATCCTCTGCGTCATTTTCACCACCAGTATGTAAAAAAATTACCTTATGATTTTTAAAGCAGATAGTGTGATTGTCTGTGTACCTGACCAGACAACGTTTCGGTGTGTGTCAAAGAGCAGGTTTCTTGATGTGTGTGACATGACAGATTTATAGGATTTAAAATTCCTCATCTCAAACATTACAAATCTGTAATTTGGTTAATTGCATAATCACCCTCGTCGACATGAGGGCGCAACGATCTTGTTCTGCCACCGGAGTCTGTCTTCGGCTGGGGCACAACTGGGGCCCTGTCCTATGAGAGACCCATCTCCGACAGCTCTGCATCAGTTGTTTTTGGTCTTCCACCCCTTTTGGTGAACATCTGAGGGCGACTTTGGGGATCCGTTCCGGTGGCATCAGCTATGTCTTTGCAGCCCAGCCTGTGACTTTATGCCGGTTCTCGTTTGAGATCGTGTTAGGCCAGACATTGAGGATTCTGCGGAGGCCGGTGTTGTGGAATGCATCAACCTTGTTTTAAACCATTTGGTTAATGCAGACACCGAACACAAGTTTGAGACTGTTTTGAAATATGGAAAAGATGACGTTTCACGGCGAGTGACACAGGTTACCGACGTCATTCTGTCGCAGTTGCTCTGCTTAATGCTGCTGAATTCTTTCCACAGTGCGTCCTTCTACCTCCTGTCCCACGAGTTTTCTGTGCAGCAGCATATTCCAAAAAGCCATGTGCCATGCATCTTACCTGGAACAGAATTTATAGCCACAGTAGTCACGTCTTTAAAAAAACATATTCACTTCATTAAAAAAAGTCAAATTGTCCTTCTGCAGGTAAATGCACTCATGAGGGGTCTCTTAAAATCTAGCACATATTGAAGACCTAATTCTATTTGTGATCATTTAGGTACAGCTTATATTTCTCCATTATAACTATTGAGAAAAAGAGCATTTGCCATCAATACACAACAAATTGCCCACAGATGTCAGGGTCAACCATGTGAGCAGAGGTTCAGTGCCTTGCCCAACACATGTGGGCAGGAGGAGGTGGTGATCAAACCTCCAGCCCTGTGATCAGTAATGGAATGTTTTTCCCTCAAGGAACTGAACATGGCCCTTGAAATGTAAATGGTAAATATCAGTGAAATTTAAAAAAGGAACAGCTGTTTTTGGTCATAGCTTAACTGAAGCTGATATAATGAAATACAAATTCCACTGCATGGCAGGGAAAAAAAGACATCTGAAATGGGATTAAAGACAATCATTTTAATTTCTTTACATTTACAGTAACAGTGCTGCTGCCATCGGGGACTTTAAGAGAGGGATGGTCAGTGAGGTCATCACTGGGGAAAGAAGAGGGGACAGGCTAACAGACAGCAAAGCATATTCTCCAAAGTCATGAGGTCATAAGCAACAGTCATTTACTGCAGGCTTTTCATAGCTACTGCACTGTGCTGGAATCAACGGCAAACTGAAAATATGTTTGAGTCTAGCGTGAGAGTGCATAAACGAAGTGGGGCTGTCCCCCCAGTGCTTCTCTACTCCTGTGATAATGCGCTTTAAATATCACATTGTCATTGGGATCGCCTGCATATTTGTTACAATGCAGTACAATAACAAGTCCACTTGTGACTGAAACTATGTTGGCACATTTCCAATGGTCTGCCTGATTCCAGAGAACTGCACACTGTAGGTGTTTCAGTAGAAAATAGAAGGAGAAGAACTTTTCAACGTGCGGCTTTTATCCTAGATAACTTCAGTTCTGTACATCACATCTGAAATGGACTTCTCTGCAAAAAAACACAAATTCAGAAATGAGTATACAACTATGATGCAGGTTATTATTTTTAACAATGAAATATAGTAAATGTCCTTCATAGCCGGAACTTTAGTGTACAATATATATGCTGTTTTTATGTAGCTGTTCAGTAAACACAGGTAGACATCAAGAAAACCAACAGAAAATACAGTATGCCTTTAATTGGACATAAGAGCTAGTGAATATGATATTAAGGGTAATTATAATAGAAGGTTTGTTATTTCATTTCAGCTAGGTCAGTTTTGCCACTTGGCTTGGTTAAGTTTCTACTCGGAGACTTATCCTTCCCACTGTTTACCAGGAGGTGATGGTACGCTTTAAGAAGTATGGAAACCCATGATGGCAAAATGAGAAGTGCCAGTACTGCCAGATTCAATTGGTACTGTTGAGTATTTGATTTTAAGACTAGATCACCAACTCTGGGGACTATGCAGTGAATCAGGGTTTTAGCATCGTCACTGAATTCACAAATGAAAAACACTACTGGGCGAGCACAAAACAAATTTGTGCAATCAGACAAGATTTGCAAGCGTGCTGGAACAGACGGGAAAGCTTAGAACAAGCTGAGACTGAGTGAGGACAGAGGGCTTCATCTTCATACAGGGTGTGTTGCCTCTGGCATTTTCACTACATTGAGGAAAATGCCACACACTGTGCCTGTCTGTCTGGTATTTCCATGTCTCGCCATCCGGAGAGGTGCAGTGGGGGGAGTGTCACTAGCAATCCAGCAATGCACTGTAATTTTGGTGTCAAGAGTCACTGTATTTTGCACCTTCTGCCTGCTGCTCAGAGCAGGTCAACAGCCCACTGCACGGTACACCTCTGCACCCACACAGAACCCTTTTTATGTATGCTTTTCTTGTCTGTTTCACTTTCAGTCCACACTTTTCAGCCAGTAAAAACATCTACATGCACCGCAATAATTTCCAAAAGCAAAGATAAATATCTTATTCTCAGCAGCAGCTGTCGTCCACACCAGCTTCCATCCTGTAGGTCTTATCTCTCAGTTTATTAGAGCCACATATAGTCATTTAAATGTTGACTAAGGTTTGGTTCAGGTTTAGACTCTAAAATGACTTGGGTAGGGTTGAGGAAATGTCATGGTTTGAGTTAAAATAAGTACCCCGTTCAGCTTTAGTGACTAAAATAACTACTTGATTACCGCTGTAGTAATGGTTAAAAGAAACTATGGGTAGGAAACGAACAGCAGTCTCCTGTGACAAAGCTGCACACTTTGTTGACCCATCCATCCACCACAAGCCTCCTCCTCCTGATGAAGTTTTGAGTCCATATCAATTTCGTGCATCTTCCACCTTAGATCCCAGCCCGTTCTCATTCCCAGGTCGTCAAATACCGACAAATTGTCATGCCACTCTGTGTCTCATTCAGATGCCCAATGTAGCCCACGCTTTAGCATCTGCATGAGACGTCTTTATAACATTGGGGTTAACAGTTCAGGCACCAAGATTACTTGGTTACGTTTAGGAAAAGATCATGGTTTGAGTGAAAATACGCATACTTGATATGTAAGTCACATTTGTAACATGACTTTTTGGTTTCACACGGGACGGTCTTCTGGGTGAAAGTCCTGTGTTTGTTGGACCCACTCATCCTGACTACCTGCCCACACAGAATTTCTCACACTTCATACTACATCATCTGACTTCGTAAAGGCTTTCTGGCAGCCCATGTGAATCTCATACAGGATATCTGGTGTGTCTGTATGAGACTCCAAGGGGCATGATAAAAAATCATCATAATAAACATGCCACCAGAGGCAGCTTGTCAGACAAAAGCAAACATAGATCGCATTAATCTATGTTGGGCTTCTGTAAATATCATCATAGAGTACGGTCTAGATCTGCTCTTTTATGAAAAGCGCTCTGAGATAACTGTTGTTGTGATTTGGCGCTATATTAATAAAATTGAATTGAACTGAATTGAGCATGTCAACAAATGACTGACCATGAAAATACCACAAGTGCTTCACCAGGCCCTCTACACACTGAAGGCAACGCTCTTGATTGTGCTTTGCATTTTGCACCATAACTTATTCACTTTCACTCAGAAAGTCAGATTGAGCAGATTAAACTCCAGACGTTTTTTTGTGAAGCATTGTATCAAGACTCTGCCCTTTAAAGAAGTCACATTATGCTCACTTTCAGGTTGTACCAGAACAGGTTTACATGGTTTCATTTTCAAAAAACACCATATTTTATGTCATACTGCACATTGCTGCAGCTCCTCTTTTCACCCTGTGTTTTATCTACAGAGTGAAGCATCTCAGTTCTGTTTGATCTTTGTTGGGAGTTTCACATGCACAGGACTACTTTACAAACCCCTACCCAATCAGAAGCAGAGTAGGGTGGATCCTGACAAGCCAGTAACCAGGGCAAGAAAACATGTTTGATGATGGCTACAGTAGCTAACACGTTGCATGGGATTTCATGCAATGACAAATGGCAGCTAGTGGCAGTTGTATGTGTTGTATATGTTCTCTACATTGCTCTCGTTGAGAAATGACCTGTTTCCATTTTCGCAATGGGCAGCACTGATAAAGAACTCATGCAAATAAAACCGTGCCTCTATTTTGTCATACTGTCAACATTTTTATCATTACTTTTGAGTGAGATTTTTCCAACTGCCCTAATTTCTACCTTGCATGGTTATTTGTATGCCATTGGCCTTCTCCAGGAAGTGAGGGAGGGTACTTTACCATATTAGTTTTGATAGTAGCCATAATGAAGTGAATAGAAGGTAACAGCTGCCTGTCTGGTAGGAAATCTTTAACACTATGGTGTGCTTTGGAAAAGGCAGAGTTTATAGGAAACATTTCAAATGAAACGCCCTGATCAAGTTCACATTGTCCAAAGTCCGCATGGCCTCTAGGGAATCAGGTTTATCATTTATCATTATCAACATGTGTTAAAACTGTCAAGCAGTAGTCATGTTAGCTGAGTTTGTTGAGCCTCCACACAGTGGCTAAGGAAAATGCAGAGACAGACTCTCTTCCTGCAGTTGTGCTTCTCCTCTCTTGTATGGATGGGATCTGGGCAGGGGAAGCTTAGAACCAGGACAAAGAGTCCTGATAACATACCCTACAGGTTTGTCTGGCTCTGGGACTGTATTCAGAGCTGATGGAGGGATGGAACAAAAGCAGCACTGTACCTTGGGCAGGCTGAAGGAAACAATTGTGGGTCTCTGGATGAGACCACATTGAATTGGGATGGGAAATGAGCAAGGGAACTAGCCCTCTCAGAAATCTGGCGCCTGATTCCCAAAAGCCCACCAGTTAAACTTTGTAAGGAGTTGAATGCACGTGACAATGCTTGTATCTGTTCTATTTAGCTCCTTATGTCAATAAAATCTCTAATGTTCACAATAGGAAGCACAAGGTGAACCAAATTTCCAAGTGTCCTTAAAGGTACAATGACATTTACTCATTTAGCTGACGCTTTTATCCAAAGCGACTTACAATTGCTATACATGTAAGAGGTCATGCACCTCTGGAGCAACTAGGGGTTAACAGTGGGGGATTGAACCCAGGTCGCGAACCTGGGTCTCTCACACCAAAGGCAGGCGTCTTATCCATTGCGCCATCGCCACCCCCGAATATCTGTTCAGATGTTCAGTTTCCTACACAATACCCAGAGGAACTGTGTAGTCAGCCAAATCACAGTTTATATTAACATGTAAATACAGACTATGAACTATATATATATGAAATATTTGGCATCTGGCTATTAGCATGTCATTCCCTGTAACATTTCACCATTCATTTACCTTCATGTAAGCAGCAGCAGTGATACTGTCACTGAGCGTGCAGCAGCAGCAGTTTAGGCAGAGCAAAAGAGGAATCAGAGCTAGACAGCTTAATTTGACTATCTGTTCCAAATATTGTGTTACATAGAGCTCTGTGATACTACTTGTACATATGTGACTGTTACTTGATTCCAGTCATTGGGTGTACATTACTATGAAACAAGTTAGCATAGCATAACCCTGTTTGATGTTTGCTTGTCATGTTGCAGAAAGACTTGACAAACATGAATGAAGACGTTTGACAGATTGGCATCATGATGTAGTTATTTCAGCATCCCATAGATCTGTTTATTGTAATGAAATCACTGCAGAATGTTTATTTTGGGTTCACAGCGCTGTAGTAAACCAGAGTAAGGGCGAATATTCGCAGGTTGTGTTTAGTATCCATAAATAATCCAGTAGTCAAACTCGAAATGTGGGAATACATTATGAGGATTACACCCAGCGTGATTATTCATTTTCTATGTGACCTAGGGGCAGTTCTGATTGGCTTGTCTTAATGATGATAATTCATCACATAAGAAAATGAGTAAGGAGATTGATTAGTCTCTCCAGGATTTTGCGATGTCGCGATCGCAGCTATTAACACAAATTCAACAAATCCCCGTGAATTCAGCGCAACCTTCAATTTTGACCAATCACCCCTGCTTTTCCACAAATTTGACCAATCAGCGCCTGCAAAACATTGTCATACGTCAGTTTGTCATTTCTTTGTTTAGAAGTCGTACATGTGGAATGCCATCGTCTCACATTTGCAGACAAAAAAAAGGACCGTGAAAAACAGAATCGATCTTCTTTACCACAGCAGGGTAAACTGTTTTGCAAAATGTGCAGCATTGTGGTCGAATAAAAGAAATTGTGATTGACACATAGAGTGGCAGAAAGGCATGGAGGATGTCAGACGAGACAAATCACTGAAACAGGCTGCTGCATCCCGGTCAATTTCAAGCGCTGAAAGAATCAAGGTAAGCTGGTTTAAACATGCAAGGTTAGTGTTAGGCCTGTGAAATCCTGGTGGGACTGTTTAATGATTCAGCTATATTCTAAAGTTAAAAAAATCACATCTATCTTGCAGTTTTCACTTAATACCACAATTGTATCACAAAAAACGCCCCAAAACATTGCTACTTTGATCGCAATTTTGGAGAAAAGCTGCCGCCAAATCATTTTAGAGCGCAGCAATCACTGAAAAGGCCGCAAAATCCTGTAGGGACTGACTGAGGCAACATACTGTTTTGCACTCCTGGCCCCTTTGATTGTTTTTTAACACTTACTGTGCTGATTAGAGTGGTACATATACTTATGTTGATCAAAACTATAAGACAATGAGGTTGTTGAACAGTTTTGGTATTTCTCATTTTACTTCTATAAACATAAAAAGAGCATAGATGCATCACATGAAACAATCTTTGGAGCAAAGAAAGTTAACCCAGGAGGGAAACTGCTCCTTTAAACCTGGCATGTTTTCAGAGTGTGCAGCACCAAGTGAATACTACCTGTCTGCATTAGACCCGTCTGTTCTGAACATGGCTCATTTTGTCTTTAATGTTTTTATTAAAGTTTTATCTTGAGGCCTACATGCTTAGGCTGCTATAATATAGCAGTTCAGTCAAATTTACCAGCAGTAACCGGAAGCTGTTTGTCTGAATGCATCTGCAGGGTATTAGAGAGCCCCCAGTCGTCACGCAGATAGCATCTCAGAAACCAAGGCAGCACAAATCCAATGTGGTCTGCTACCAGTGCCCCAAACACCATCTGACAGGGCTTCACTAACACTAGTTTTTGGATTTGGGCTGTGCTGCATTTCAGAGAACAAGAATGGGTACTGACAAGTATAATGGAGTTTCTAGGTGTGTCACACTATGAAAAATGTATTATTTTAATGGAAGAAGTCAAATCTGGTCATGCTTACTTATTAGAAATTATTAATTCTTGCAAGCATATTGTTGTTGAAATGGGTTATAATGTGATATTCAAGACATACAGATTGTATGATACAAACCAAAATTAAGACCATCATCTTCTTATAAAGGTAATGTAATGCACTAAAGAAACAGAGAACAGCTGTCAGAGATCCCTATATTGAACGTCAGCATGAGTTACCAGTTAAACGGTAAGTCTTGTGATGTACTGTATTTTTCTTCTGGTCAACAAATCTCATCCCAAGAGACTCAAACCAACAATGAATGAACTAACACGTACAGTGTGGGGTTAGATATACAAAACACATTTCACACACATAAACTGGTAGTTTTAAAAACGGAAGGTGCAGTGAGAACTGTGCATAAGGAGTTTTTGCATCTGGCCCATGGTGTCGTAAGGTGCTTTAGAGGGCCACCGAATGTGGATTAATCTAGTCCCCAAAAAATGCATCATTTCTTCCTCTTTGAGTAATGTTTGCTAAAAAAAATACACCGAGCAGCTGTTTTAGGAAATTATGAAGCCTTTATTTGAAAATGAAACGATCTATTTGTAAGCTGTTTTTAAAGATTTACACTTCAGAGCCACTGACTAAGCCTTAATAGAGTGCCAATGGAAAACGGAAAATGGAAAAATAAATGTCCAGAAATGCTTGTTGTTTTTTTCCTTACCTGTGCATTTCTGTACTGCCAATGAAGTGGCTTGTATAACGCTGCAAAATCTATTTTGAGAACATTTAGAGCACAGCACTCACACATACACAAACAGCCTATCAGTAACCAATGATATAGGGATGTATATGGAAAGCTATGGAAACAACCAATTCTACTTTAACCCTGTTGGCTGATGTCCAGAGCAGATAGCGCATATTAAAAATTTAACAGAGATACACCTTAATCATTATCTTAGGGAGCCAGTGGGCTGGGACTGCCATGCATTAATGCTTTCTGGCTCAGTAGGCATTTCCATTATTCCATGCACTGTAACCATGCAGTTATGGATGTGTGAGTCTGTATTTGAATATGTGTCGCAGACTCACACACTCTCTCTCTCACATACACTGTGCTTTCTAACTTCACAAACTGTTCACTAAAATCCTCAGTGTGATATTATTTCACATCCAGATATATTTAAGGACAGCCAGTGTTACATGGCAGAAGTTGCACAGACGAACAATCATCAACAGTAATCAATTAATGATTGGCTGTCTTCTTATCTTACTGCCTATTTACACAGGACACAATTATTATACAATGACAATGCATATTTAAAGACACACTTGCTTTCACAGGGAAATCCAGTTTTGGAGGCACTGCAGGCTCGTTAGGGGGTCATGACTGGAAGGGCAGCGGGGCTGAACCACCTGTCCAATGCACAGAAGCCTATTGCATTCTCTGAGCAAGAGTCCAAGTCAAGTCTCAAGTCTCTCGTGGTTATAACGAATGTTGTATCACCTGCGGCGTTCAATCCAGGCTGCTTATAATACTGCATGGCTATAACGAATTCTGTAACTGTAACCTGTTTTTCACTTACAGAACCCAACCATGTAATGTGCAATGCAATTAATGACAGTTGACTTATTGTAAGTCAACACCAACCGTAGACTCTCAAACCAGTGTAACGTTAACTGAATAAAACAGTAACATTACATGATCAACATTAAACCTGTAACCTGTTTTTCACTTACAGAACCCAACCATGTAATGTGCAATGCAATTAATGACAGTTGACTTATTGTAAGTCAACACCAACCGTAGACTCTCAAACTAGTGTAACGTTAACTGAATAAAACAGTAACATTACATGATCAACATTAAACCTGTAACCTGTTTTTCACTTACAGAGAGCACAACCATGTAGCCTAACAAATCTACAATTAATGGCAGCTTAACTCCTGTAAGTCAACACACCCCAGACTCTCAAACCAGTGTAATGTTAACTAAATAAAACTTTAGCATTACCAATAATAAACCTGTAACCTGTTTGCAGCCAGCATTAATAATTAACGCTGACAGCAACCAGTGGGATGTTAATGATTATGTTAATCGACTGCCACAAGTTTGGTAAGTAAACGAACGCTCATTCATCTTTTCATAATGAAGTAAACCTCCCATAGGTCGTAGCTAAAGCAAGAAGCAAGCTAACGTTAGATGGCCAATGGTGAACTAAACATGTTTACTAACCTCAGGTTACTAACCTATTTTGCGTTCAGCGCTTCTTTGTTTGGGCCTTGTTTTATGAAGTTTAAATGCCAAAGTTTATGATGAATGGTGGAGCAGCTGCCTGTGTTTGTTGTTCTCTCTCATATGTGGCCGCGTGCAGCTATAACCAGCTGATGGTTATAGGTAATGCAGGGAGGGGAATAATAACAGCACGCTCATCAGACGTTTCCTAAAAATAAACATTGTTCACGAGTCCCGCACCTCGAGTCCGAGTTGAGTCTAAGTCTATATAGGTACCTGTCTAATGTATATGAGAGCATGTGTTGTGTTGCATGAGAGTATGTGTTGAAAGATGTTTATTTCTGTATTTTGTATTGTATTTTCTCTGTAAAGTTGCAGAATGGACAGAGTCCAAAACAAATTTCCCTTCGGAGACAATAAAGTATCTAATAAATAATCTTCTCATATCTATCTAATGAGGACGAGTCTCAAGTCGAGTCTGAAGTTACGTGTGTGACTTAAGTTGGACACAAATCCGGGTCTCAAACACGAGTCCCCATCTCTGGCTCTGGAATATATAATATAAAGCATAAGTGATTTGTAGGTCTTAAACATGCCAAAACACCTGTTGAAGAAGAAGCGTCATTTTCAGTGCGCAGTAGCTGTGTTTGCTTCACTAAACAAATAATGCTGACCTCATTCAGATAGACTGCATTATTTGTGCTTTGGTAAATATCAGATTTGAGAACATCCCTAATACTGTATGTATACTCCACAATACTAATTGAAGAACGTGTTTCATAATACCAGAGGCATGGCTCGTGTACGCCCCTCATACAAGCTGGACCAACCAGATTACAGACAAAGAAAAACACTAACCACTGGGCATCTGCTATTACACTTGATACACACACATATTACATATATCCTTGGTAGTACTAAACAGTCAAATATGATGTATACTAACAAAAAAACACAGTTATCGCAGTTAGTATATGGTACATACTGGATTTGATTAGTATGTTGTATGGGCAACAAGAGAGAGAGAAACGCTACATTACAACCTGGAGGCAGACAGGAAAGTTTAAGTTCTTTACCAAAATCAGATTCATTTATGAAGAACTCAGCAATTTTTACTCCGGGTAAGAGACGGACACTGTCATGGAAGCAGCAAAATGTACCAGAGCATGTTACAGCCTGACAGGAAACCAGAAGAACAACACATTAAACTGCTCAGCCGATGAAAACCTCTGAAAATATGTTACATATTTGTATCTCCACATTCATGTGTCATTACAGTACACTGTTAAACTATATCTCATCTTGTACAGGCGATACACTCTCATTTCTGATTTGATTTTTCTGTAGTATACTACAAGTATACTGTTCTCTATAGTTCCAGGTTTGTACAGTGTAGAATAGTGTAATAATGTGCAATACATTTAATATTTTTCCTTTCTGAAAGTTTGTACAACATGGTTATATGTACTTAATGCGTATGCCAATAATTTAAATGGGAATTGAGTACATAAGGGTCTGAAGAATTCCTTCTGAAGGTCTGAGACACCTGACTGATCCTGTCGTAATGGCTCCTTCAGCAGTGTGTAAGAAAAAGATTCAGTGTTGGTCAGAAAGATTTAATAATACCAAGGAAGAGGATTCGGATCATTTAAAAATGTTCTGAGATGAATGTTAGGAGGCTGAATAAAATGGAATGACAGGTCAGACAAAGTCTTTTTTCTCCGGATCCTAAGTCAATCCCAGACCTGTGCTACTTTAAAATGTTCTTCACAGAACAGGTGAATGTGCTGCTCTCAGCAACCAGCATCAATTTGGCAATCAGATGACATTATTTGTCTCCCCACCCACACAGTGCAGCGTGTTAGTGTGGCTAACAGTGGCTTTCCCTTTGTGTCTGAGGCAGCAACAGGCCGCTCAAGCTGTTTGCACTGCTGCCGCTAGAGAACGTGGCGGCCGAAAATGTTAGTTTGTGCCTGGTGGAGGCTAAATCCACACCATCTGATTCAGCAGATGGAGAATCAGCGTGCCACTCTCCTCACATGAATGTGCAAAACAAGGCAGAGTGGCAGCGCTACAAAACAAATCAGGTATGACTTTAAAGCACTCCAAGTGATGTGCTGTCTGCTAACCTTCATCCTCTGCTACTATCACAGCCTCTCTCCATGTGAATACGATAACGCACTTGGCTTTAAAGCACTCAGACGGGTACAGCACCTGAGAGTTTTGACCTTCCTTGTTTTGATAGGCTGGATTTGCGTTCTCAGGGTCACCACTGAAATTAGCACAACAACAGTGAAAACCAAAACAAGCTTGACTGGAAAATCATTGAAAAGACTCTTACCTGGTATGCATATCACACCAGGAAATTGATTCCGGCCCCAATCATTACAAGCGACACTGGACGGTTCTTTTCAGCCAGTATAGTTTTTTCCACAAAGCTCACATCTATTGCTCACAAAGAAAGAAACAAAATCAGTTGCACCATTGAGAGATAACATCACAGTGATGCTCTTTGATTGGCTTGTCTTTGTAATTATTGTTATTTTCTTTATCAGTTACACAGTGGTTGACATAGAATTGATCAAAACTGATACAAATGAAAGACATGCTTACAAAGACAATGCTGGGTCCCACTGCAGATGCAAATCTTTAAAAACAGCTCACAAATATTTAGTTTCTCAAACAGGAGGAAAAAGTGCATTTTGGCTATTTTCATCGGGAGATTAATCATGATTTGGTGCTGTATTGAGTATCAAATTAAACTGTGTGTGTGTGTGTGTTTACGGTGATGAAGGAACGTGTCACCCGTTTTCATAGTTTTTGGGAAACAATGGAGTTCTGCAGCTCAGAGGAAGGAGAGACACCGTGCTGTGAGACTCACACAGTATATCACAGTGGGTTTGGCTCTGAATTAGTTCATGATTAAAAATATACTGACAAGCACCAGATTTTTATTAAATGTATGTTCTAATAATAGCCTATACCCACACACACACACACACACACACACACACACACACACACACACACACTTTTCCATAAATTGGAAATATGTCAATGCATCATTTTATACATCTTTCTCCAAATTGCATTTGATATCAAGGATTCATATGAATTTATCAGAGTTTAAACAACACAAAGAAACAGTAAGCTGGGCGGAAATACTGAACTCTATAACCAAATGTGTGTGTGTGTGTGTGCGTGTGTGTCTTAGTGTAAGATTAATGCACCTATACTTTATTAAAATAATATGATGTTCCTCTGAAGGTTGGTTATAAATTCGTAGATCTTGTGCTTGCACCAAACACCTGAAATGTTGAGGGAGATCCTACGTGGTCAGAAAAGAGTGAGGCATCAATGACAGAATCATAACAAGTAAAGACTTTTGACAGTGCTTTTCAAAAAGGAGTACTTTACATTATATTCCACACTATGAGGAATGGCGCTCAATAGAGTACCTCATTGGATGATTGTAGGGATGAGGCCAAGGCTCTCGGAGAGCCACTTTCCTCCAGCTCTTGAGTTGGATACAAGCTTCTGCTCTTGAATGATGAATGGGCTCCTCAACTAGCGGCTCTGTAATGAGGCATTTGCAGCCATGACAACTGGAGTCTGCAAAGGTCAGAGGTGTAAAAGAGTGAAGAGCTACACACATGTATATATATATATATATATATATATATATATATATATATATATATATATATATATATATATATATATATATATACACATATATATGTATATATATACATACATACACAGATATATACTAGCTAGACAGAGAGAGAGAGGGAGAATTTTTACCAAGATCTGTCTTTTCTCAAAAGACTAGAAATGTGAGATAGCAAGGTTTTGTTTTCCAAAATGTATTCTGTAGCATTTTTCTCTGGTTTGAAGGAGAGAGGACAACAAACAAGGCCTGTATTTTTCTCTCAGTTATGGGTCTGCCCCTTGTGACTGCAACTGCAGGGCGGTGGGTGGTGGTTGCCTGTTTGTCAAAGGCCCACTAGCCTTGTCCATTTTGACATTCACATGGGAGCAGTAATGATCCTAAAAGCTGCAATTAAGCTGACTGTTGCGTTCCGGGGAAGCGCCTGGTGCCGGCACTGTGCTGCATCTATTATTCCCAGTGGGAATACTCCCTGAAGAACAGCGTTTTCTCTCTTCTCGCTCTTTGTCCTGGCTCACATAACTTTTATTTCTCTCTCATATTCCTAGGGTAGACATAGTACTGGATTTTTATTTACAACTATCACAAATCAGAATATGTTTTTAACACAGCTATTTCTAGAAATTCAATAGAGCCTAATTATTGCACAGCAGCTGCAGAAGTTGAACTAAACTGCTGTAATCCTGAACTAGAACTGGAATGACTGCAGTAAAAAAATGTTTTACTGTCAATTTAGGTTGTAGGTTGGAGTTTATGTAGCAGCTCAATCTAAGGGAAAATACTTAATAATGATTAAAAAATAATAATAATAATTTTAATAATAATAATAATAATAATAATAGCTGTTCAGTTATATTTTCTGTAAATTACATTTCTGAACAAGAAGGTCTAAAAAAAGCATTCTCTCCACACTGACAAGGTCCTTTATAGGACTGGGAATTAACCCCAATACATTCTGAGTACCAATTAAAATTTATCCGCTGCATCGAGCATGGACAACAACTATTGAATGCTTGGTTAAATTATTAATATTGTTCATTTATTCTGTGATCAGGTTTAACCTTTTTTACCATAGGCTTTTATCAGGGACAGCTTCTAATTCAAACACGTAAACCCTAAGCACTGATGAAAGACAAGGCTAACAAAATACGTTATTTAAGTTTAAACTTCAAGTCACTGATATTGATATTGAGACCTAATTCAGTGTATTCATTGTTTCTTGACATCCTTTCGTCCACAAATAATCATCATGTCTTTTTAGTTGTTTTATGTAAATTTGACCTCAGTGTAAAGTCCTGTCTTGAAAGGAGGGCAGTGTAGCGCAGAACTGCTGCAGTGTGCATGCAGTAAAAACCAGACATTGATTAAAAGATCAGACGTACTAGGTCACATTCAGCTGTTTGGATGTTAAATGTTCTGCTGTTTAGCTGTGCTTGATCACTGAATACAGTATCTCTGAAGTGTAACTGAATCAAATATATGTCCCATAACTGCTTGTGCAACAACATAATTAAGTGATACACAGTTTATTTTCAAAC
Source organism: Micropterus salmoides (assembly GCF_014851395.1). Lineage (NCBI taxonomy): Eukaryota > Metazoa > Chordata > Actinopteri > Centrarchiformes > Centrarchidae > Micropterus > Micropterus salmoides. The sequence goes on along the minus strand of NW_024044459.1, from coordinate 719,858 downwards.
ATAACCCTAACCCTTTCAGACACAGCCATATGTCAATACTATTCAGAAAAATGTATTATCAGGAGCTAAACAGGGAAATCTGAGGCTTATTGATTGGTTATTGGCTACTCTGATGGCTACAGTATAGTACAACAGTAATAATGCCTGGCAGCCTGGGAATAGTAGAACCACAGCGTGCAAGAGGCCTCCACTGGGGGAAAAGCAGGAGAACGAGATGTACAGTAAAACAGCAGGTGGGCAAATCTATCAAAGCCCCTTAGCAAACACAGACAAAAAGGGGGAAAAATCATTTTAATTAGCTGAGTGAATGCGATTTGCTGAATGTGAGGGGAGCCAGGCTCTCTCCTCTGCACATTAAAATTGGTCTAATTTTCTTTGCAGAAAAAGTCCCATCTGAGCAGCCCTGGCCGCAGTCAATCATGTTAAAAGCTACGGGTGCTTAATTTGATTTACCAATATAAAATGCAAATGAGGTGATCAAGTGGAGTGGAAGGCAGGAGTAGGAGGCTCTTTTAAGCCATCAAGTTAAATGGGAACAGACAGTAGACTGGCAATGTAAAGAATGTTTTAGCATATTCGTTTGATTAGCGCTACAAAAATTTAATTAGTATGGCTAATTGCTTGACAAATTGCTCCACATCAGAAAAAAAGCAGAATATATTCTTAATACACTACAACACCCCCAAAGTCTATGTTCTCTCGACCCATATGTTACATTTTCAGCTCAAACTGGGCCTTTCTAATATGTGAAAAGCCTAATTAAATAAATGGAAGATGGCACAACAGTCCCTTACAATAGTGAATGAGATAATGCCTGTAATTAGGCCCGCACAAGCCTGGCCATATGCCTCTGTGCAGCACTTAGGCAGGACTAGGCTGTGGCTGCAAGAACAAATCAAATAACCGTGTGCAGGGAATGCTCCTGGGATTCAGCCTTCTTATGTTAAGCCACCTAACCAGTTTTGCACCATTTGTTTTAGTATTACATGTGAAAAAGAGAAAGCAGACGTGTGGTAATATCCAAGCTAGTGCCATGCCAGCCTTATGTGTTTTAACAATGTGAACATGTTAGCAGAGTTATTTTATGCAGTAACTCAAAGCTATTTGGCTGCAACATCAGATTGAAGTGTCTATCCACACACTAAAATAATAGTCTGTTGCCTGGAGACAGGTCTAAAAATGACAGCCCACGGACTGCAAAGTCACACTGAGACTTATTACGTCTGACATTTGGTGTTATCATCCAGTGTCATTGTCTTCCTTCACTGTTTCCCCAGCCATCCCAAATTACAATCTGATCGTTGTATGTGCACAGATTCTGTGTCAATTAGAATAGTTTCAACCAATGAAAATGCCCATGGTAATTCACATTTAATTAGGTTAATTTTTCATTGAGCTATGAATCTAAGGGGAACTGAGATACTTTTCTTCCTCTAACTCTACGTTGTCCTTGTTCCCTGTGTATCATTCGGTATGATATGCACTTACAACTGGGACATCTAAATTATTTAATGTGGGACTTTCAACATACAAATGCATGCTAGGATGGGAAGATGTGACAACACTTAACACATTGCAATCTAGTGACTAAAACTACCATTTACTTTTAGCTCTGACCATCAGTCCTATAAGCTATGATAATATTGCACTCACCATTGTAATTACTGAGATCTGAGAATTACATTGAGAAAAAAAGGTCAGACAGCAACACAAGCAGTCAGGTGATCAGATTGGATGTAAACAAGCCAATGGTTTATCTAGGTTATTTGGTTTTAAAGCTGAAAGTGGGCACACTAGAATTCCTGGTTATAATTCCTCATTGCACAGAAGACCTGTGTGTGCACATGAAGTACAGTAGGTCAAACCTGAAGCAGGAAGTGGGTCCGTCTATTGTGATGGAGAGTTTGGATAATAATTTTACCGTTAGCTTTTGTTTTCTCTTCAAATAAGTTTGTCCAATCTGAGGGTTTCTTTCCTGTTACTGCTCGTGTTTTTCAACGGCCTACTTTTATTGTTACCCCATTCCCATTTTGGTGATAACAATATTAGCATATCTAATAGAACTGATGGCAAGAGCTACTATTAAAGTTGTATACAATTTCTTTTTCTTCTAAATATTAAAACCCTGACTGTTATAGCAGTGTGAAACGCTTGGTTTCATGAAATCTTTAAAATCAATTGTTTAATTAGGTTATGGAATATTTTGTCACTAAAATCGGGGGTGTCCAAACTATATTAAAGTGCATTAACATGTTCTACAAGTTTCCTGGCAATCTGTTTAGATTTTAGATTTCAAAATATCTTGCAATTACAGTAGATTTGAAAATACTTCATAGATCTGGGGAATGTTTGACTTGGCAGAGGCACAGGAGGACAGCGTAAATTATGATAAGCCAAGCATGGTCACTGAGGATCACTACAGTCAAGACAGCAGGTGCGTTGGTGAAGCAGAGCCACAAGCAGCTGGCACCACTACACAGTGAGTAGTCCTTTTCTCACTATGTCACCAACATATACACACTTACATCTATGTGCTATTCCATATATATGAAGCAAGGAGCTCCAACACAGTGCAACCCATTGTGCATCTGATTTCTCTCTGATAGTAAGCTCACAGCTGATGTTGGCTGTGGAAGCAGTCACTAAGTTGACAGATGTCCGGATAATTACAACCTGAGTGCTTTTAAATGAAGATGTACTGGGGTTTTAAATCATCAGTTTCAAGTTGTTTACTTAAAAAAACAATGTTAACAATGTCATTATCCAAGCTCAAGGATTATTATTTACAGAGAACCACTAGCGCCCATTCAGTTCATTCATATCGGCTTGTTCATGCACTTGTACATTGTTGATCGTAATAGTGAATGTGAACTGTGATGCGGCCCTGTAAACATCTGGGTCAAGGATATTTGCCTTTTTTGGATCTGTTTTAGTGGTTATGTAATGCATTCAGATAATGGATCAGCAAATTTGCTTATTAATCTTTTCTGGGCGTCAGGTATCACCATCACACAATGTGATGTAATACAGTGATGATGAAAACATTTTATTACACAAGCACATATGAAATTGAGGATGATGCTATAACGGCAGCTCCCCACAGACAAGCCCTGCCAGCCTGTTAGGATTTCTTGGTTGCATGCCCCAAATTGGTGCTCGCCTTAAAAGTGTAAGTCAGGTTCATTCTTGTATTTAGGTTTTCTACTAGTGTTGTTTTAGTGTTGTTAAATGTTTACACACTTGAATTTTTGAAAAACAGATTTCAGTTAATGGCAGTGGAAGTTCAGGTTGGAGTTTGTGTGTCAGTTTTGCCCCCATGACCCCCTGTCCTCTAGGTCTAGGGGAGGCTTTCACATGTAAATGAAAATGCTCTGAGCTATATGAATACAAATCAGGTAAGTCACCACTGGTCAGAGGTGACACCTTTTTCTAAACGTGTTAGCTTCAGTAAAACAGAAATCAGCCTACAGCGCCAGCTCCATGAGCTGACATGACCACTAACTCTGGAATGTGGGCAGGTATATGTAACTTTGGGGGTGTAAATATCCCAGATGTTACATAACATCTTGAGCATGTTGTCATTTGCCCATTTTTCAGGGATATTTTGGGAGTGCAAGATTTACATATGAAGGAGGAAACAATGGAGATTGAGGCTCAAGGTATGTCAGTAACTCTTAGTTACTGACACAGTAATTCTTTTTATTCAAATATGCCAAGGGAAATACAGTTTTCCATTCTAGGGCACCTTTAAGTGTATTGTTTAATGTGAAATATGCTACTTGTGATAGTCATGTACCATAGGATAAGGAGAAACAATTTTTATAGCGCTGTTTATGTTTTGTTAGCATTTCATTTGACCCAGTTTGAAAATCATCTATGCCTGCCATATCTTTCTGGACCAGTTAGGAATCTGACTAATAGTGTTTAATAACCATCCTTTTATTGAATTTACTAACAAGTCAAAGATAGTCTGATTCGAATATTGATTACAGTTTTATAGGCCTAAAAGTCTGTAAGCACCATGCTCTTTGAAACAGACCAACAACATAAAAATATAAAATAGTTTATGTCTTTAGGTTTATTTACATTATTACAGTAATTTATCAAACATTATGTACTTGTGCATAAGAAATGTTACTATGAAAGCCTGACTTAAAAAATTAATACAATATATTTAATACTATATGTATTTGTTTGCGTGATAATGTTAACTCTGAAGGTGAATCTTGCACTAGGGCCCAATATCACTTTATGATGCCACTGGGCAGAAATAATGTTGTTACACAAAATAAACCCAGCAAAAAAGAAACGTCCCTTTTTCAGGACACTGTATGTAATAGATAATTCTGTAAAAATCCAAATAACTTTACAGATCTTTATTGTAAAATGTGGACTTGGAAAATTCTGAATCGATTCACAAATGTCAATAATCCATTACCTAGAGGTTAAATGATGATGAAATGTCGACGGAACGAAAAAGGCAGAATTCAGAAATGCGAAAATGCAGCACTGTCTGTGGTGTCCACACAACAGAGACGTGTTCTCTCTGTTCGGCAGGCAGGCAGCTGTTAAATGAATGACCGCTGCTAGTAAACTTTCACATGATCAATAAAATCAATCCAAAACTAACATTAATGATTTTCACCCGCACACTTTGCAGCACGGTAGCGCTTAGCTAACGTGCTCTCCTCATTCTTCAAAGGACAGCTACATGACAGGCGGCAGTAGGTGACGGTGAAAACGAGCGGGGCACAGGAAAATATGAGCGCTAGGTTTCAGTCTGGCTGTAAAGTGTAGTTCACAGTCTGTCGTTAAAGTCCGTCTGTTGTTTTCCAACTGCTGGAAAAGTGAAGGCGGTTAGCACAAGGTAAAATCTCCTCTGACTGCTGTCTGGAAGCTGAGCAGGACGTTTTTTCGCTGCTGGTTCATTCAAGTTTGTTTGTTGTCATTCATTCACATACCAAGTACACAAATGAACTAAATGCCATTTCTCAAGGCCCATGGTGCTCAATACAAGATCACAATAATCAACTTACAAGACACAAACATGTAACTACACTAGACGAGACAAGAAAAAGGAACAGATACATTAAGTGAGTGAACCTTGGAACATTGTAAAGTGTATAGTTCAATAATGTAATAATACTATGCAATGTTAGCTACATTTATATGAAGTAACATTAAATATCTGCATTTCATTATTACCTCCTTTTTTGGATTGTTAGAAATACTTTGCTTTAAAAGTACCAAGTAGTCACAAAGTGAGAAAAATCCATCTTTATCCTATTCGTTTTACAATCGCATAATCGTCCTGAGGTGCCTAAAAATTCCCACCCTTGAGGTGATGCATCATGATGTAATCGTAATCGTAATAGAATCGAATTGTGAGACCAGTGAAAATGCACACCCCTAGTGTTGATGTCCATTGGGCATGCTGCAAGGAGGCATGAGGACTGTCGATGTTACCAGGTTAACAGGTGAATGTTAACTGTTAATTTTATTTTGAAAGTGTAACCAGACGTTGCATATTTATTATTGGTAACTTGACCACATACGTCCAAAAACCAGGGCGTTAAAAAGCTATGGCAACGGGTCTTGACCAAGCGTGCATATGTGATGAGTTTGTAGTGAGAATGTGATGCGCAGAATGCTAATTCTACTTTGGCCAGTTTTGTTGCCTAAACCTAACCAAATTGCAACGTTTGCTAACTTGACCACGGAGCCCTAAATGCCTAAAAATTACGCTAAAAGGCTACCCAGGGCGCTAAAAAGTGACACCAAAGTGCCTTGAACAAGCGTCAATATGTGACGTGTTGAGTCAACACAACTACAATCAGTTACTCTTGTCTACCTGCGTAGCAAGCTGCAACTACTCTCAAACAGGCTTTCAGTATTTTGTCTCTGGCTACATACGATGCGTTCAGTCACAGTGGTGTTCATTTTGTCAACTGTTTTCAGATTAAACTTACTTTAAAAATCTTACTTTTAAACATAGAAATAAGTCCAACAAAATGAGGCAGGCTAAACACTCCACTTCTGAAATGCACCTTGTGGGGTATGAAGCTGCCCATAGGACAGCAAAATCCAAGAAGAGATCTCGTAGTTGTTTCTTTCATTTCTCCTAGACACAAATGAGCTACTTTTAATACTAAGGTGAGCCCAAAAGCCTTTTCTCCTACTTCTCAACTTCAACTCACGAGAAACAACAATATACAACTTATTTATGTCTTAAGTCTCCTGAACATGGGACCATGAGATCAGAGATAGATCTCAAAGAAAACTCCACTATGACTCCTAGGATCTCATGATTCTTCTCAAATAATTCTCAGTTTTCTCATAGTGACATCCTGAGCAAATAACCCATCTATGTCTTACTCTTATCAAAAGATGAAATCTCTAAATTATCTTAAATAAGTGTAATTTAAATCTCCAGATATGATAAAGATATGTCTCAGTTTTGTCTTAGTGACCCCACTTAGGGGTGGAAAATAAAGTACTTTTACTCAAGTACTTTACTTAAGTCAAAAGTTGAGGTGCTTACGCTTGAGTATTTTCTTTTAGGGGGCTTTATACTTTTACTCCCCTGAATTTCAAGTCCTGCATTGTATTTATTGTATTTACTGCTGTTTATCTGAACCCTGTAGTTACAAGCTCCACTTTCAATTTTCATGTTTTACATTTTAAGTAGTCACAGCCAGCATAACTGGAACACCCACAATTTTGAAATGATGTTTAGAGATTAATTAATTAAGGATTGAATGCAAGCAAGAACTGAGATACCACAATGTCATACAGAAGGAGTACCTTTACTTTTGATACTTAAGTATATTCCCTATGGAATACTGTTATACCTTTACTTGAGTACTTTAATTCGGAATATATATCTTTCTCCTCTTTTTAGGAAAGAATTTATTTTTACTTTATTTAAAGACAATCAGTTCTTGCCTATTAATTGCTGCTGGATGGTTCAGTGGCAGTGTTGTTTCCCATTGAACAGCAGGACTGGAGTTCAAATCCTGCTCAGGAAAAAGTTTCCTAACGGCTTTTTAGAAGCAAAAGCAAGACATTAATGAACTCAAAAACATACAATGATCTCCTACATTTACATTTACTCATTTGGCAGACCAGACTTACATTTGAGGAACAACATACAAGCATCAACAGAGCATCAAATACAGATCTACAACTGACAAAACATACTAGTAAGAGCAGTAATAAATACTAGTAAGAGCTTATAGCACATATCACTCAATGGGGTAAATACCTAGGGAGAGAAGTAAGAGTTAACAAATAAAGTGCAATCAATACAAGATAATTGTAAGGGGATAGAAAAAGAAAAGCACAGGAAGTGCATATTAGAGGTTAGGAGTTAGAGGTGTTACTTCCATTTCTCCTACTGTCATTCAATATCCACTTTTCCAAACCAAAGTCTCAAAAACATAATCTCTCCTTATCTCATTAATATCATCACAGAGTACGGTCTAGACCTGCTCTTTTATGAAAAGCGATCAGAGATGACTGTTGTTGTGATTTGGCGCTATATAAATAAAATTGAATTGAAAATTGAATTGAATTGAATCTCATCTTTTACCCTAAGGGGATTTTAGGAGCAACAATTCAGATTGAAGTGATCTCAAAAAGATATACAATTCAGATCTTAGCGCTTTCTCAAGAGTTAAAGAAAAGACTATTCTGAGCAAAAAGGATGGAACAAAACCGTGTGGCACATGCAGTGTTATAAAGCAGCACCCGGTGGAATCAAGGCGTTAGTCCTGAAATGAACAGTCCATGTTAGTTTTAGTAATATTTAATCAATCTCATCTTTTTTAATTGTTTTGTTCATTATAAGTCGACTTAAACTGCGAAGCCCAAATGAGGCCTCTGGATGAATGGAACATACTTGCAAAACCTAAACCAACAACAACAGATAATTTAATTCTGTTGAACATATAAAACGTAAGCTAAGTACGTGATCTTTGATCTTTTCTGTTCTGCTTCTACATTGTTGACGTATTGCGGTAAGCGTGTCGACTCATTTCCGTTTCCGGTGCTTGTGTGTTGGTACCGTGTTGTGCTGCTCTCGCTAAATAACAGTTACATTTGTTTGATTACAGCGGCCAACTGTTCGCTAAACACTTATTCTTTACAGTAATTTTGCCTAAGCACTCACAGTTCTTTCCATCTTTTAGTGACTGCTGTTCAATCTCATAGTTGTTCTAAAGTTTTGGTAACTGACGCTACAGTAATTTAGCTTAGCCGTTAGCGACTTTAGCTTAGCAGCTAGCAATGGTTTCAACTTCTCCCTCTCTCTCTCCTACTTTCTCCTGCTCGGTGTGTCAGATGTTTAGTTACTCCTCTGCCTCCTTTAGCGGTAATGGTACATGTAATAAGTGTAGTTTATTTATAGACATGGAGGCGAGGCTCAGTGATTTAGAAGTCCGGCTCCGCACCTTGGTAGATCAGTCTTTAGCTACTGTAGCTAGCCAGTCCCCGGTAGTCGGTGCGGAACGGCCTGAGTTAGCCTCTGGTAGCCGTCCTCCGGCATCCCCTGTGCAGCCAGGAAAGGGGGGGGGCTGGGTGACTGTCCGAAGGAGGAATAGTCGTAAGCATTCAAAGTCCATCAACCTGTTCATGTTTCTAACAGATTTTCCCCACTCAGCGACACACCCGCTGAGAAACCAACTCTGATCACTGGCAGCTCCATTTTGAGAAACGTGAATTTAGCGAAGCCAGCGGCCATAGTTAAGTGCATCCCTGGGGCCAGAGCGGGCGACATTGAGTCTTATTTGAAACTGCTGGCTAAGGATAAACGTAAATACAGTAAGATTGTTATTCACGTCGGCGGTAATGACTCCCGGTTACGCCAATCGGAGGTCACTAAGATTAATGTTGAGTCGGTGTGTACATATGCAAAAACAATGTCGGACACCGTAGTTTTCTCTGGACCCCTGCCAAATCTGACCAGTGATGACATGTATAGCCGCATGTCGTCATTCCGCCGCTGGTTGTCGAGGTGGTGTCCAGCAAACGATGTGGGCTTTGTTGATCATTGGCAGACTTTCTGGGGAAGACCTGGTCTGATCCGGAGAGACGGCATCCATCCCACTTGGGAAGGAGCAGCTCTCATTTCTAGAAATCTGGCCAAGTTTATTAGTGGACCAAATCCATGACAACCCAGAGTTGAGACCAGGAGTCGCAGTCTAACACACTTCTCTGCCCTTCTTTTTCAGCAGTTACCCACCCAAAACCCTACGCAGAGTCGCAGTCTAAAACACTTCTCTGCTCCTCCATTTCAGGAGTTACTTAGTGAAAATCCTATAGTGACGGTGTCTGTCCCCCGACCATTGAAATTATTTAAAAAGGTAAACAGAAGAGGAGCTGTGCATAAAAACCTCATAAAAATTAAAACCACAAGAGCAATAGTGCAAACTAATAGGAGAGTTAAATGTGGACTCTTAAACATCAGATCTCTCCTTCTAAAGCTGTACTAGTAAATGAACTAATATCAGATTATGATATTGATTTATTTTGTCTTACTGAAACCTGGCTGGGTGATGGAGAATATGTTAGCCTAAATGAATCCACCCCTCCCAGTCATATTAATACTCACATTCCTCAAGGCACAGGCCGAGGAGGTGGAGTTGCAGCTATCTTCGACTCTAGCCTACTAATCAGCTCTAAACCTAAACTAAACTATAACTCATTTGAAAGTCTTGTTCTTAGTCTTTCACACCCAAGTTGGAAATCACTGCAACCAATTCTTTTTGTTATAGTGTACCGAGCACCCGGCCCGTACTCTGAATTCTTATCTGAATTTGCAGAGTTTTTGTCAACTTTAGTCCTTAAAACGGACAAAGTTATTATTGTAGGAGATTTTAATATTCATGTGGATGTTGAGAATGACAGCTTCAGTACTGCGTTTATCTCTCTCTCAGAGTGTTCATGAACCGACTCACTGTTTTAACCACACCCTCGACCTTGTTTTGGTGTATGGTATTGAAATTGAACATTTAGTGGTGTTCCCACAGAATCCCTCTTTATCCGACCACTGTTTGATAACTTTTGAGTTTGTATTGCTGAACTACACTTCATTGGGCAAAAATTTCTATACAAGATGTCTGTCTGATAGTGCCATAGCTAAATTTAAGGATGCGATTCCATCAGCTCTAAATACATTATCTAGTCACAAAGTAACGGAGGACTCCTATGCTAATTTCAGTCCCTCCCAAATCGATCATCTTGTTGATAGTGCTGCAGGCTAGCTGCGAATGACACTCGACTCTGTAGCCCCAAAAAAGACGGTTAGCTCCATGGTATAATACTGAAACTCGCAAATTAAAGCAAATATCACGGAAACTTGAGAGGAATTGGCGTTCCACCAAAGTGGAAAATTCTCGTTTAATTTGGCAAGATAGTCTTAAAACTTATAGGAAGGCCCTCCGTAATGCCAGAGCAGCGTACTACTCGTCATTAATAGAGGAAAATAGGAACAACCCCAGGTTTCTTTTCAGCACTGTAGCCAGGCTGACAGAGAGTCACAGCTCTATTGAGCCAAGTATTCCCATAGCTCTCAGTAGTTACGATTTCATGAGCTTCTTTAATGATAAATTCTAGCTATTAGAGACAAAATTCACCAAGACCTACCCTCAACTGGCACCAACTTATCTATAAACTCAGGAACCTTAGAAACAGCTGTAGAACCAGATATATGTTTAGACTGTTTTGCTTCCCTCAATCTTTACCAACTAACTTCAATAATTTCTTCATCTAAACCATCAACCTGCCTCTTAGACCCCATCCCGACTAGGCTGCTTAAAGATGTTCTACCCTTAGTCAGCACCTCTATACTAGATATGATCAATCTTCTCTATCAACAGGCTATGTACCACAGTACTTTAAAGTAGCTGTAATTAAACCTCTTCTGAAAAAGCCCAAACTTGATCCGGATGTTTTAGCCAACTATAGACCTATATCTAACCTTCCATTTCTCTCTAAGGTTCTGGAGAAAGCAGTTGCTAAACAGCTGTGTGACTTTCTACAGAGCAATAGTTTATTTGAGGATTTTCAGTCAGGATTTAGAGCTCATCATAGCACAGAGACAGCACTGGTGAAAATTACTAATGACCTCCTTATTGCATCAGACAAAGGACTTGTCTCTGTACTGGTTTTATTAGATCTTAGTGCTGCATTTGATACCATTGACCATCAGATCCTATTGCAGAGACTGGAATATTTCATTGGCATTAAAGGAACCGCTCTAAGCTGGTTTAAGTCCTATTTATCAGATCGATTTCAGTTTGTACATGTTAACGATGAGTCCTCCATGCACGCCAAAGTTACTCATGGAGTTCCTCAAGGATCTGTCCTTGGACCAATCCTCTTCACTTTATATATGCTTCCTTTAGGCAATATTATCAGGAAACATTCCATAAGCTTTCATTGTTATGCAGATGATACTCAGTTATATCTATCGATCAAGCCAGATGAAACTCATCAGTTAGCTAAACTTCAAATGTGCCTTCAGGATGTTAAAACCTGGATGACCTGTAATTTTCTCATGTTAAACTCAGATAAAACTGAAGTTATTGCTCTGGGGCCTAAGCACCTCCGTGACGCATTATCTAAAGATATAGTTTCCCTGGATGGCATCGCCTTGGCCTCCAGCACCACTGTGAGGAATCTTGGAGTTATCTTTGATCAGGACATGTCGTTTAAGTCTCACATTAAGCAAATTTCAAGGACCGCCTTTTTTCACCTACGTAATATTGCGAAAATCAGGAACATCCTGTCTAAAAATGATGCAGAAAAACTAGTCCATGCATTTGTTACTTCTAGGCTGGATTACTGCAATTCCTTATTATCAGGCTGCTCGAAAAAGTCCATTAAGACTCTTCAGCTGATCCAGAATGCTGCAGCACGTGTTCTGACAGGAACCAGGAAAAGAGATCACATTTCTCCTGTCTTAGCTTCTTTGCATTGGCTTCCAGTAAAATCCAGAATAGAATTTAAAATCATTCTTCTTACCTACAAAGCTCTTAATGGTCAGGCACCATCTTATCTTAAAGAGCTCATAGTACCTTACTACCCCACCAGAGCACTGCGCTCCCAGAATGCAGGGTTACTTGTGGTTCCTAGAGTCTCCAAAAGTAGACTAGGAGCCAGAGCGTTCAGCTATCAAGCTCCTCTCCTGTGGAACCAGGTTCCAGTTTGGGTTCAGGAGGCAGACACCATCTCCACATTTAAGAGTAGGCTTAAGACTTTCCTCTTTGATAAAGCTTATAGTTAGGGCTGGCTCAGGTAGTCCTGAACCATCCCTTAGTTATGCTGCTATAGGCCTAGACTGCCGGGGGATTTCCCATGATGCACTGAGCTCCTCTCTCCTCTACTTTCTCTCCCTCTGTATGCAACCTTATCCCATTATTGCATGTTACTAACACAACTTCTCCCCTTTCTGGTAGTCTTGTGCTTTCTCGTCCCTCTCCTCTCTCCTCCTATCACTTCCTGCAGGTGTTTCTGGCTCTGGAGCTGTGGAGTCTGGATCTGTGGTTGCGGGTCACCTGCTGCCCCTGTGTTCCTGCTCGACACCCTCTACTGCAACGACTATTGTTGCTAGTCTTATTGTTATTATAATCATTAACATTACGACTGTTACCATTAACACTACTATAAATATCTGTACCATTTTTCATTTAGTCTATAGCAACATCACCTTTACTGTCTGTACCTCTGTGTGTATATTGTGTAGGCTGCCTCCCTCCCCTCTCTCTCTCCTTCCATCCCTCTCTTTTTCTCTCTGTTCCTCTCCTGCCCTCTCTCTCTCTCTCACCCCAACCGGTCGAGGCAGATGGCCGCCCACCCTGAGCCATGGTTCTGCTCGAGGTTTCTGCCTCTTAAAAGGAAGTTTTTCCTTGCCTCTGTCGCCTAGTGCTTGCTCTTGGTGGGAACTGTTGGGCTTCTGTAAGTAACATCACAGAGTACGGTCTAGACCTGCTCTTTTATGAAAAGCGCTGTGAGATAGCTGTTGTTGTGATTTGGCGCTATATAAATAAAATTGAATTGAATTGAATTGAATTAAGTACTAGACAGGCCGCTACTGCCCAGCATATTTACAAGTCCAAAATCAATTTTCCACATGAATGCTGTACGTTTAAATATCCAGTAGTTGTTGCAAATAGACTGCATTTAGCTGATATAGAGCGAAAAAGAAATGTGTGATGCCGAAAAAATAAGAATCAAGAAGAAAAAATGTTGGCATAAGAGGCAGCTAAATGTGCCAAATTAACTGAGGAATCTCTGTATGTCTTTATGTATATTAGCAGTGGAAGTGATGCACAGGGACAGGATGATGATGACCACGGCCATATTGATGAGGAAGGAGAGAAGGGACAGGAGGAGAAGGTAAATGGAACCAGACAAAACAGTGCAGGTACAGGGGCAGTGTGTTTTTAGAATTAGAGAATGGATTATTTTAAGTTATATTTATTACTGATTTTCTTCTTGTGCATAACTGTACAATCAGTAAAAGCAGAGGGTCCAGCACAGGGGAAGCTGAACCAGGGAGAGGCCTACTCAGAGATAAAGATGAGGGATTTGATATTTATTCACACACATACACACTGCTGTATTTTATGGGAATGTATTGTAGTTTTTGAGTATATTTAAGTATTTTAGACCTCTGACTGTCTCAGGCTTGCCTGACCTGGTCTTGTTCAGTGCAGAGCTGCCTTGCTTATATAAACTGAAGAGGCAGGTGTCATCCTGAAATTTCTTGAAGGTCTTCAACATAATCTGATTCACTGTATACAACAAAAACACTAATACGTATTAAAATAACTGCAAAAAATATTTAAGAAAAAGGGCGCTCGCATAAAAGGCCTCTCCGTCTCAAAGTCCCGGGCTGAATTTCAGTCCCAGTACATCCCTGTCCGGACCTCACAAATTCGCTTGTGACTGAATGGGAACAAGTCCCTGCAGCCAGGTTCTAGAATCTGGTGGAAAGCTTGAAACCAGAAGAGTGGAGGCTGTTGTAAAGGCACATTAATGCCTATGGTGTCAGAATCAAACATTACATGATCACATATAGTCCGGGTGGAATGTTCAGATGTCCACATACATTTAGCCATTTAATGAGATAGGTGTAATGATAAGGTGTAAAATAGGTCCAGTTACTGTTCTGTCTTGTCTTTATATGTAGACACCATCTATATTCTACTGTGTTTGTGTGTGCAAATCGTGTTATGTCATGTTGTGTAATGTAATATATGTAACATGTTTATACTACAACTACTGAATGTCATGCACTGGGGTCAGAGGAGCAGCTCTAACACGGCGGCATCACAGCTGCACATGGCCGTTAGACTTAAGCACTGGCTGCTTCTGCCAGCTTTTTGTTTGTGGTGTTTTGTTGCAGTTCAGGTTTCAGTTTTCGGTGAGTGAGCCATATGTTACATGGAATAAAAGTAGGAATGAGAATGATTCAAATCAACCATAGCACAGTTAAAGGTGCTCTGTGGAGGTGTCTTGTAAACAAACACAAATGGTAAGACTTTACAATACGCTACCCAAAATTTTGATTAAAGGAACGAGTGAGGAAGGAATCAGGAATGACCTGATAATTATTGAATTGTTAAAGGAAACCTATTATACTGCATTTCCAGTCCTATATTGCAGTTCTGTGACTCCTGTATGGGAGCTTTGCATGACTCAAAATTGAAAAAAAAAATTTCTGTCTTATACTGACTCTTCATTGTAGGCCTTCATTTCAGCCTCTGTCTGAAACAAGCTGCTCCTGTCTCTTTAAGCCCCCACTCCTCAAAGCCCACTGTCTTCTGATTGGCCGCTGAGCTGTACAGACAGACTGAGCGTAGCTGTGCGGAGCAAATGATATATGGATTACCGACTCGATCTACTAGCGGCAGGTATATGATATTTAACAGAAAAGACTGAGTTCGAACGTGGTTGGGGTGAAAGGAGGGCCAGGACCTTTGAATCAGGAGACTTGTGTTCGTGTATCCTGTGAAACAAAAAGTCAATATTAGGCTAAATATTTTTAGATTTAATTTTATATCAGGTGATTTCTCAAGGCTACGGCCAGGGTGCAACCTCCTCTTTCTCGCCCTGTACGCTCCAGCCCCCTGCTCCCCCTCCATTCACCCTACTACGGGTTGTGTTGCTGCCCACCCTGAGCCATGGTTCTGCTCGGGGTTTCTGCCTCTTTAAAGGAAGTTTTTCCTTGCCTCTGTCGCCTAGTGCTGCTCTTGGTGGGAATTGTTGGGTCTCTGTAAGTAACATCACAGAGTACGGTCTAGACCTGCTCTTTATGAAAAGCACTGTGAGATAACTGTTGTTGTGATTTGGTACTATATAAATAAAATTGAATTGAAGTGAATTGAAAATTGCCAGTGGAACCGGCCCTGGACGGTCAGTGGTCACTCGCTCTGGCTGGATGAAGTCTGAGCTCCAAATTGTACGCATAATCCATGTTTTACTGCAGCTGGAGGCTCTCCGCAGTGCAACTTACTAAATTCATCCATCTCACAAAGAAAATAAAAGTCAGTTTGAAAAAGTGTAGCCAAGAGAGGCTGAATAAAAATTACCGAACATTTTAATCTGCGTATGATTCGTTAATATAGCCCGCTGAATTAACTAATAACAGTTCATGGTTGCTGTCTACCATGCGATGTACTGACAACTATCACTGAATTAATTTCAGAAATCTTAAAAACTGGAGGATTCTCAGGAAAGCGTTCCTGTTCCAGTTGCTAGTGAGTTACATACTGAACGTTGAGCCAATATTATATAGCTGCAGCCTCCGGTACTGCAGTTATTTAAAAATTGGTCATAAAATGTGATCTGATCTTCTCTAAGTCACAAGAATACACAAACACTGTCCAGGAATCTTGGTTTGGGGATGCTTCACTGCCTCAGGGCCTGGAAGGGTAGCTATCATCAACGGAAAAATCAGTTCCAAAGTTTATCAAGAAACTGAGGAAGACAGGGCGGCTGTGGCTCAGGAGGTAGAGCGGGTTGGCCGTTAATTGGAAGGGCGGCAGTTCAATCCCGGCTCCCCCTGGTTGCACGTCGAAGTGTCCTTCGGCAAGATACAGAACCCCGAATTGCCCCTGGTGGCTGTTCTGCCAGTGTGTGAATGGTGAATGCAGATGTAGTGTAAAAACGCTTTGATTGGTCGAAAAGACTAGAAAGGTGCTGTAAGTATGGAGCATTTACAATGTAAGGCCATCTGTCTGCCAATTGCAGCTCAACAGAAGATGGGTGATTAGATTACTGCTGAATTGAAACAGTTTTGTAAAGAGGAATGGTCGCTGATCATTGTTTACGTCTGATCTGCAACTGCAGGAAATGTTTGGTTGAGGTTATTGCTGCCAAAGGAGGGTCAAGGTTCAGATACTTTTTCAACCCTTCACTGTGAATGTTTATACAGTGTGTTCAATAAAAACATAAAAACATATATGGAATTAGTTTAAGCAGACTGTGTTTGTCTAACGTTGTGACTTGGGATGAAGATCAGATCACATTTTACGACCAGTTTATGCAGAAATCCACGGAATTCCAAAGGACAAGTGCAAAGAAAAGAGGCAAGGGAAGACAATGTTGCCATGTTGCGTTATGTTTCTTATCGATGAGGTGACATCATAGGTCAGAGGTCACAGGTCACTGACCAACCGCAGCTGAGTTCATGGACCGACTTCACACCGATTGTGACTTTCTGACTTACTGAGTTCAGAAGTATAGATTTTCCTGCTATTGCTAACAATTTCAAGTTTGCCTATGTAACTGCAAGAGAAATTATGCTAAGCTAGCATCTGTCATACTGCCAGTACAAGCTGTACTGCACTGTGTTGTTAGTTGCGACAGTGAGAAGCGAGCTCTGGCTTAGGGCTGCAGGCAGAGAGGCATTCAGACGTGCTGTGACTTTCTGATGGACTTTGTCCATGTTCTGAACTGTGGTCAGAGACGCTGTGGTCGTTGAACATTCTATTGGCTGGTCATATAGAGGGTATGCGTTGATGTCACTTCCCCTTCCGGAACACGCTGGACTGAGTGGCAAAACATCTGTTACCATGGCTGCGTTTAGCAAACCGGGAGTAAAACAAGTGATAATTTGCTCAAATTAGAGGCAGTCGGACTCAACAGTGATCCTTACTGCTTACCAAGGAACCAGTGGTCCAGCTCTTTCCCATTTGTGATGTGTTGTTTGTGTTTTAGCTGTTTCAAGCTAACGCTGCTGCTCGTCTTTCTGCCACTCAGTGAGTGTAACTGCGTTCTGTGACATCATGCGCATACCCTCGATACCCCCCTAGATTGGCATCCTCACGTCGAGGATGTTTCATTTGGGATGCTGCAACCATTGCCCTGATCTCATCAGCAGTAGAATAGAATTGTTTTATTAATGCTTGATGGAACTCTTTGTAGTCATTTGTGACTATTCTGACTATTTCCAAATAAACCCCTTTATTAAGATCTCTTCACTGGCTCTGGTGTTCTATAGGATGCAGTTTAAAATTTGGAATGCTCTGCCTGCAGCCTCACATTCTGTTGGTTCTTGGTTAGACTGGTGTTTGGGTAACTTACATTCACCAGGTTTACATCATATGTATTTATTGTGTATTTTATTATGTACTATGTGTTTACTGTGTATTTTTACCACAAACAGTGTACATATGTATTTTTTACATACTGTGTAATTATAATGTATTTTTATTTCGTGCTTTTTTAGTTCACTTCTTGGTCATTTTATATTTTGTGATTTTGTTCTTGTATGTTAATGTTTTTCTAAAGCACTTTGTGACTTGTGCTATACAAATAAAGTTTACTTAATATGGAAATGCCCTGAGTAAATGTGGTTTGACAGTGCATAACGTCTCTCCAGTTAGAGGTTTCAGATACCTGCAGCTGGCTTTAAAAAAACACTCATTAAGCCTTATTCTGTGTGGCTGGCAATAATGCGATAATCAGAATACAACTGTCTGTATGTGTGTGTGTGATGTCAGCTGGTTAAAGTTTGTAAAAGGAAAGGAAAGTGGAAAGACGAACAAAACACAATTAAAGGCCTTTGTGTAATTTTAGAAAGGTTTACATATGTGCCTTCATCAAATACAATTACCAAAATATAATAGAACGCAAGTGTGTTGAAGCTGTCAACTTGCTTTGAGCAGGCATGCTCATTTTTGGCACCAAGATTGCAGCGTGCCGCTCGATTGGCATCACCAAACCTTCTACTGAGCCCCTCCTTCCACTGAGGCACACTGTGACTGACCAAGATACCAAACCCACCAAAATAGCCCTTAAGTTTTGTTTAAGCATTTTGTTCAGGGATCAAAGTTTGCTTTGCCAGTATTAAGTCATTATTTTATTCAATTCTGTGAGCATAAATTGTTTTAAGAGAACATAAAGGTATGAATCTGCTTCCTTGAAAAGGTGAGGCCATCTGGTTTTGAACCTGCTCTTAAAAGTTTGGAAGTGTGAGGTTACTCAGACTACATCTAGAAACAATACCAGCTGGACCAACTAAGACAAACACCCAAACCATAAAAGGAGTTTTTTTTGTTTACCACAAAGCCCAAACACTGCAAAAAGGTGAACATGCACATAAATAAACAGTTGATTAGAATCACAGGCTATCCAATCTTCACCTTATTCATTTGAACAACTGAAGCCACATTTCTGGGCTTTCACTGAAGTGCATGTGTCAGCATGAGTCAGAGTGCACTGAGAGCCCACTCTCCAAAGCAGATAGGAACCACTTAGTAGCTTCTAGGACCCCCTTCTTCCATAAATGCCCTGCCACGTAGTTTGTGCTTTCCCTGTTCAGGAGCCTGTTTAGGGATTCAGATACAACACACAGAGATTATAGCAAGGCCTCTTACCCTCTGCTTGTCAGCAGCTGAGTGACATGAGCTGTTAACTTTCTATTTTAAGGATCTGGCTTGGGTGTTCTCGTCAAAAGGAGCCCCTGAAAAACAGAAGTGATTTTGTAGTTTTCTTTGTTCTCCAGCAGTAAATCCTCTCTTTTTTCAGCATTTGTCTTTTCAAGAGGACGGCTGAGCTCAGCTTTCATAGCAATCATAGAGGGCCTATCTTCCATTCAGCAGCTAAACAGTGCTCAGACATGTATGCAAGAGATGACAGCTCTCCTCTATTTGCAGGTCAAGAATATTGCATTAATTGTGCTGAGGCCCTGTAAAAGCTAACAGATTGCAGGCCTTCGCATACATTTTACCACTATGAAGCAAATGCCGTGATGACATCTAAAATGACACCCACATCTCAGTTTCTGCCCCATGTACCCACCCTTCTATGGGGTGCTTGAGCAGGGATGCAAATATCATTGGACAAGAAGATACAATGGCTTCGTCTTTCAGTACTGTCTGGTTATTGAGAATTTTAAAAAAGGGACTGAGAGGACTGGTGCCATGCTGGACACACTAATCATCTCCGTCCGAAAAGAGAGGAAAATGTCATTGTTTGGTAAGAAAAAAAACACTCGTTATGGAGACAGTTACATTAACTGTCTGTGAGCCTTCTTGTATTTAAACATTAGTGGTGGAGTGGTAAAAAATGAAGTAGGTACATGCTACATACACGGAGATAGAAAGTAAAAACTCATCCATTTAAGTGTTCTCTAAGGTTGGGATTTTCCTTACATCTTACCCATTTTCATACAACTTATGGCTGCCATTGTTTCAGCAATGAAATTTGTCTGTCTGTGCCTTCCAAAACAGTTACAAATCATTGTTGTAAAATAAATCTGTTTGCTGGGTGAAACATGCGAGACACTAGCCCAGTGTCCAGGGTGAAAGTCGTGTGCTTTCTACATCTAACCATAATCTATCCTCCTCTTTGTGTTAATTGTTATTTCACTAACTAAGACCACACCAATTGAGGTATAAGAGGTAGTTTATTTGGTTAGTGAGAAGGTGCAAGAAGGATAGGATGGAGGGTCAAGAGGGGATGGATGAGGGTTTAAGAAGGTAGGGATGAAGGAGGTTGATTTGGGTTGTGGTGGCCGGAGTGGCTAGGAAACCAGGTTTCAAGACTTAAGGTGGGGGCACGTCTCTATAAGCGTCTTGCTTTACGATCCCCTTGTGGTACCTTCGGTAGAAAAAGAACAATTACTTTGGTGGAATTATGAATTTTAGCGTGCATGTCTTTTGATGGTGGGAGGACACAGCAGCACCCGGGGGAAATCCACGCAGACCCTGGGAGAACATGCAAACTACACACAGAAAGGCCTGGGATGACCGAGGTCTGAACCCAGGACCTTCATGCTGTGAGGCCACAGTGCTGTCCATTGGTAGAGGGTTTGAGGGGGAGGGATATGAGAACTGAGACAAAAAGGAGAAAGGGGTTAGACAAGTTTATATTAAAATTTCAGGTGACTGGCTTAGAGAGGCATGGGTGGATGAAAGGAGTGAAGGGTGCTTGGATTAGTGAGGGAGAGAAAGAGGCGTGACCTTGTTCCTGAACTTTAGTTATAATAACATAATTTAATGTCACATTTCCTGGCCTGGAAAAAACATAAACATCATCCAAGAAGAAATTGCATTTCCTCCAAAATGTATCTGGCTAAGCAAATTAGTAGTACATGAATGTATTTTGTAGGTAACATGGTAAGAATACAAAACCTCAAGGGCCAACAACTGAGGGAAGACTTTGTACAGGATTACCTCCCAGTAAGTTGTTGGATGTTCTGAGCATCTATGAGCGTGAAGCCTGCATTACACACTGGTTAACACATTGTGCTCCGTTTCTTTGCTCTGCATGCAGGGCACACAATGGAGCAAGGCTGTGAATACTGCGTGGGGGCTTAAATGCCACATCAGGAAACAGCCTGGCAACCTCCTGAATCTGCATGAAAGGAGAGCAATAAAATCTTGTGATATTTAATACTTTCCCCACAAAACCTTTTCTGTACAGGAGCTCAGTTTTATTCAGGTATTGAATTGATTAACAATGTGTTGTTAGAATACAATAAGATATGATAGATAGTGCCAGAGCCTGCTGTATTCACTGCCTGTCAGCCATAAGATGGGTACTCTCTCTGTGGGAACTTCTATTTTTATGTTTCAGCACTCTTCCCACTTATGTCTATTTTATCGGTTTATGCAGAAAGGCTTCATCCACAAATCAAAATGACCTTTTTCACCATGGAAATTAGTTTTATTGTCAGTAGTACATAGTCACTGTGTTCCTAGGTTAATAACTGTCATGCTGTCATGTTAATAATAGTCCATATTTAGTTTGCCTGTTGCCAGCAATTTGACTTTTGAGATTGGAATATCTACATGCATTTGGTGCCACAACAATTTCAGGTTAAAAGAATGACAAGTAAATTCAGAGAAGTCACAGAAAATGGCACATTGCATTTATTTTCCACTACTTGAAATATATTTGTGGGGAATATTCACGGAGATCTCAAGTATTTTGTGCTATATGTATGTAGATAAGATTATCCACAGTATGTAACTCAATAGCTATGATTTGAATACAGTTTGTGCAGCGATTGGCATTTCTGTATTCTCCTGACAATAGAGATTAACCACCCAGGTCTAAAATAACAGCACACATTTGGCCCCTTTGAATAATTTTATCCAAGAGATATCAGAGAATCACATAACAGCGGCTGTATAGCAACAAGACTTCAGCCGCTGAAAATCTGTCCTCCTGGCAAAGCTGCCGCTCTACAACGATGAATATTTACACATAACACATATTCACTCCACAGAAATATTCACATATTTTCATTCTGGTAAAACAATGACTTCAAGAGTTACTCTCTCAATGCAGAATGTCAGCATTCAGCGTGAAATTATTATGTAAGAAATGACATGGCATGTCACCACATCAACTCTCATGGAACAGATCACTTGCACGGGTAATGACATAGATTTCATCTGGCCAGTGTACATGGAGTGTATTTATATATATATATATTTATAGAGAAGTAGCAATGTTTCTCTGTACAGCAAACCAGCAAACTAAAATATTAGAAACACTTCTTGAAAAGCAATACAATTCAAAAAGCACACCAAACTATAGCCTCGGGTAAAACTTTATATTTTACATCTTTTATTTCCTAATAACGATTTCTAAAAGAACTCTGTAATGTTAGTAGGTAATTATAGGTGGAAAAAACTAAGTTCTGCGAGTTTAAAAGGAGCTAATGAACTACAGAGGAATTTCCAAAACAGAACTGCTCCTGCTTATTTCCACTAGATTAGCAATTCCCTTTGAAATCAACTGGAGGAATTAAAGGCCGTCTCTATTTTACCCACATGGCCATTACTCCTTGTTATGATGCAATACGCTGTATGTACCTTTTTTTCCTTTCCTTTTCTTTTTTTTCTTTCAGAAAGATGGCCGCACTGGAAATTACAAAGCACCGACTGAGGTCTTAGAGGCACTATTAAATATGAGCTGGTTAGGCTTCTTGGTGTGTCTGAATATTACCTGCTAGCTGACTTTCGATCTCTATGAACCAGAGTGATAGTTTACCAGAAGAATCTTTGATTGACTAATGGTTAATTCTTACTTAATTTATTTCCTCATTACTCTTTCTATGAAGCACATTAAAACTGGGGCTCATTTTTCAGGTCATTTGATTTATTGATTGCTGTTGGGATGTAAAGAGAAATTCAACAAATATCAAGACAGTCTGACTGCAGACCTCCACTGTGGAGTCGCTTCAGCTGCAGCTGCAGCCGCTCTCAGGTCGTCTCCACTGTCAGGACAGGAAATATACGCAAAAAATACAAAATAAAATCGTGCAAATTGACAGGAAGCGCATTCAAAAATTATAAAATTAAATCATGTAGACACTTTTTTGTCGTTGATTTGTGTTTAAGTAATTAGTGAACATGGTATATGTCATTCCTTAAGCATATTGATTTGAGTCTATTCTATCTACTTAGCATTTAACGTGCCAATGTAGCAACAAAGCCGACTGTATATCAATTCAATAATTCAACTAGTGACAGTATTTTTTTTACTGGCACTAAGATAAGATAAGATATACTTTATTGTCCCAAAGGGAAATTTGTTTTGGACTCTGTCCGTTCTGTAGCTCTACAAAGACAACACAAAATACAGAAATAAACATCTCTCAGCACATATTCTAATGCAACACAACACGTGCTCTCATATACATTAGACAGGTACCTATACAGTAAGCACATTAACTCCTTCTTCCAGTGGCAGTTTTTGATTGAACAACCCTGTCGACTGCAGTCCCCGTGATGTAGCACAACCCTTGCACAATGAGATCTTGCACACCCCTAACAGCCTACGTATAGTACTATATTATACAATTAAAATACTATTGATTTCTTCTGTCAAAACAAGACGTTAACGCTGTGCATACAGCTAGCCACATCAATTCACAGAAAAACATACCCTGGAGAGTGTAACTTAGTTTCTCTTCCAGTATTCTTAAATAAAAACATAGATGCTGTGGCATTTTACTGTGATCAGCTGAATTTAATATGAAAAACTGTGGTAACTGGACTACAGTTATAATTTGAGCTTCCTGGGGGTCTGTACTATAACAAATGTTACTGGCGGAGATTAATAAATAAATAAACAATGGCCTAGAGAGACACATTTCTCATTACATGGTCCAACATTTTCTCCACACACAGCAGCACACTACTTGCCCCAGAATTCTTCAATACTGCAACAAAGTTTAAGTTACAAACCAACAAAGGCTACTGCTCAAGGAGTGACCGCAAACCCGCCTTTTATGGTCCCATATTAATTATTATTAATCATGTCGTAATGACATGACATTCATGCAGTGCGCAGTGTAGTTCGTTTGGAAAATGTGTTTATTTTAGCCCGTTTCTCTTATTAATGTAAATAATAATTTCAATGAAAATACATTTGTGATTAAAAATAATGGTTGTAGGTAAATGAATTAGTGACCCCCACAGATGCAGGATTTTACCACTTCAAATAAGAGCTCAGACCCTCCTTATGGACTGTAACCAGAACCCTGCTGGACTATGTGGACTACAGCTTGTGGACTATCAAACGAATGGACACACATGCAATACAACATGTACAATCCTAAATATCCAATTTTTAAAAATGATTGGAGACACAAAAGTTAGTAGCCTACTGTAAGAATACTTTTACTTTATTCACTTTATACACAGATTACACAGCTGGCGGCAGAGACTGATCTGCTTTATGCAAAACCTAAAAAATCTGAATGTATAGGTCTCTGCATGTTCGCCATCAAATTAGCTATTGCTATCAATACGCAAATTAGGATATGCCAGCAGTGACTGTGGTGGGCCCCCGAAGATCTATGGGAGGAGTAGTTTCTTTCTGTGGATAACGTAGACTGTTTAGCTGCACGTGTTAGATCTGTCACTGCTCCCAAAACAGCTGAACTATCAACTCGTTATAAATCCAGAAGCTGCTTCAATCAGCTGTCTTTGCACTGAAAACAGCTACACCGAACAGGCTAAACGATATCAATCTTTATTTTATCTTCTTTTAACCTGAGCGTCATAGTCAACATCTTAAGACAAATGCAGACCTGTGCCCTGACCAAATTCTTTACAAAGAACGTTTAATGAAGCCAAACACACAGTAGCTTCCGTTATCCACAGTAAAAAAGCTAATCCTACCATACTACTTCAGGAGCTAACGCTAGCCACCGTTGACGTAACGTTAGCCTAACATGACCTATGTAGAACAAATAACGTACACATGTGTCACATTCTGTAATGCATGTGATTTAGTTGTACAATATTAACAGCCGTAGCTATTCTGACGGCGAACATACGCCAAGACCCACGCATTCAGACTTTTCTCAATGTTTTGGATAATGCTAATCAGTCACCTACTGTTGCCACAGTGTATACTGTAGCCAGAACAACAGAGAGGGCATCAAGTTACGTCCTGTGTGGGACGCACAGAAAAAAAACCTCTCTCATTTATGGTTATATTTCATGTCCTGACAGTGGAGCTGAACTGAGAGTGGAGTCTGCACCGGAAGAGACTCCACAGTGGAGGTCTGCAAGTTAGACCCCTCTCACAACTATCACAAACATAAATATAAAGGATGCCTATCCCAGCCTGAAGTTGCTGGTGCATCACATGCAGAACAAAAACTGCGTCACCTCTAGGAGTGGAAATCTCTAGGCACCTCATTACGATTACGAGGCTACAATGCGATTGTTAAACAAATAGGATAAAGATGGATTTTTCACACTGTTTGACTACTTGGTACTTTTAAAGCAAAGTATTTGTAATGATCTAACCAAGTATATCTACAGTAATGAAATGCAGTTATTTAATGTTACATGTAGCTAATATTACATAGTATTATTACTTTATTACAGCGTTATTACTGACCTCTGCTGCTACAATTTTTATTTCTGATGCAGCTGTTATTAGTATAGAGTGGTTGTACACACTTTACAATGTTCCAGCCACACCTTTTTCATGCTGCCTAAATATATCTGTTGGTTTCTTATAAGTTGATTATTGTAATCTTGAATTTAGCACCAAGGACCGTGAGAAACGGCATTTTCGTTTCTAGAAGCCAAAAAACGTCCTGCTCAGCTGTTTGAAACAGGAACAGCCTTGCATTGTTATAATATGGCAATTGTCTGACTGGCTCATCCCTAAAACACTTGTAAGACAGAAAGTAAATAATAATATATCCAAATATTATTTGACACATATTTATGGTTAAATAATATATCTGCAGCCCCTGGTCCAAATGTTGAAAGGCTAACCCTTTATTTCCTGTTATTGCACTGCTTTTGCAATAGGATCTCACAGTACTTTGGATTTGAAATGATACAGGATTAACTGTGCTAGATTTATTAATTATGCTGTCACTGAGACCTGCTGGATTAAACATAGCCCTTGAAATCACTGGCCACACATATACAAATGTCATTCACCCACTTCATGATTCCACGAGGTGCAGGAGGGGCACAAATACTATATTCAGTAACACCCAGGAAATAGAGAGATGGCAAAAAATACCACTGAAGCAGCAATTAGACTACTTGCATAAGATAGACTCATGTTCAACTTCAGTAAAAAAAATAACACTAACAATGCTTTGCCAAAAAAACTAATTCAAATTTGGAAGCATTCCCAACACAAACTATTGATTCAGTGTTTGGTTTGTCTGCAGTACCTACAGTGTGTTACTCTGTAACATTCATTCATGATAATGATGATAATTAATTTGACAAAGATGATGGTGATTATAAGCTTGAGGATGCTGTTGAGAGAATCAAAAATAATTAGTGCCTGCCACTGTGTTGTCCTTAACGCTTCCTTCTGCCTGATGTTCGGTCTTTTCTCTACTTGTCAAGTATGCTACCCATGTCTCTTTATTTTTCTGGCTTTTGACATGTTTACCAACTGCAGAACTATACATATCTACAGGCTGACTGGCTGCAATTATACAATTTACTTTTCCCAGTGAATGAAATTCTCTTGCATAAGCAAACAAAGACTGCACAATGCCTTGGCAGTTTCCCTCATTTAGACCTCATCATAAAAAATGGAGAGGTGCTAGGGTGTAAGCTGTGGGTTGCATGTAACCAATTTGTAAGGGAAACCTTTCCGGACACGGAGTGTTCTGTCCATACAGTGAATGACCAGGCAGTGAGCAATGTGAAATCAAACCTGAAAACCCCATTGACTCGCTTGCCTTCACATGCAGCAAAACCACGCGCCAGATCAGAGTTCCTCTCAGACGGATCAAGATCTCACCGGGACCAGTTGCAAGTGAAAAGACAGTTTGACTGAAATGGTTCCTTAATGGATCTTTGACAAATGAGTCTGTCACAATACTAAATATTTACTTTATCCAAACAACTGTTTATTAAAGAAATAGTTCTTAGTTGATCCTTTGGAGGGCCAGGGGTGCTTAGAGGTTAGAATCAGTCTTCTAAATTGTCTTGAGTACACAGCCTGTTCTTTAGTTGTGTTTTATTTGATGAATGAAAAAATTAATATTGAAATTCAAGCAATTCAATCTGCCTATCAGATTAAATCTATAAGAAAGGCCAAGAGGTCAGCAAAGTCATTAGGGTTAATCAAGACTGGCGTCCACAGAAAAACCACAGCAACAGTTGCTTGTTCAAATAAATATGTCCCATGTTTACATTTCTCTGACAACGTTCAACTACAGTTTAATAATAACTTCTAAAACTAGAAGGCACACAGAAAATACCTAAACAGATTACAGACACATTTATTAAAAGGATTACAATTATCTATTACATGCATAGAAAGTATGATCTTGCCTTATCTTAATGCTGCTTATATATATATATATATATATAAATTCTCCCTTGTGATTTGTGTGCGTGAGTCAATAAGGTGAGAATCTGCTTGTGTTTCTTCACCTGCAGAGTAAGTAAAGTTTCTGTTAACATGCACGCCTTTCTGTATTTCTCAGTTTCCATTTTGTTCTGTCTTCAGATGTGCTAGCTAGAATAGTGAGTGAATGCTGTTATGGCAGAAAATTGTGTCCTCTTACATTTAATCTTTTATGCATGTTCTATTATTACTATTATTGTTATGTCTTATAGATATATGTATTGTGTTTTTATCCTTACCCTTTCCTTCTTCTATACTCCTTATGTTAGTCCGTCCACATTTACTAGGGTTTAGGTCAGAGCTGTGAGATTGTTGTCTTGTTCCTGTCCTCTCCTGGAATGTTCATTCAAGGCTGAGAGAGTATCTCTGTTCCCCAAAACATAGAAACCTAGACTGTGTAAATGATGATGCATCCCTTTGCTCGGGGCCAGACGCCCGGAGCCGCCCTAGCCAGCAGTTCTCTGGACCAGCTCTATATGTGTTTTAGTACTTCTGTTTATTCTCTTTTGTTAAATAAATTCTTCAAAGACAACGGTTGGTTGTAACTCAATTATTTGCTCAAACCCTCACCAGGAATATAATTTATGGGTTATGTCAATAATATAGATTATAGGCAATATTTATGTAAGGGAATTTAACAGCAGATTTGTTTGGAAGATTTGAGATTTATAATAGAAAACCCTTATTTGAAAGAATTGGATTTTAAGATATCTTTTCCTTTGTTCATTTCCAGAACCACATCCATTCACTGTTGTAACCTGTCGCTGGAATAAATAAAGCATCCTCTCAGAATTGGTTCTCCTGAGGTCCCCTTCCTCACAGCGATGTTTTAATATTGTTAAGTAGTAGTAGTAGTATTGCCATTTTTTTGTTTCTTTTTTTTCCTTTTTCTTATGAATTATAGTTTAACCACTGCTGCCTGAACATCAGTGACTGAATAGCTTTGACATAATTAATAGCCTACAATTTTGCCTACTAGCAAATCTCATCATTCTGTTGAACCTTAGCTTTCTAAAATCTCAAATGCAGTATTATGGTACAAAAAAATATTTCTAACATGTTGATCTCTCAATGTCCGTCGGACCACAAACTTTATTTAAAATGTTATATGTTAGCCCCTTTATTAATGAACAGTGTTGGGAAAGTTACTCAGAAATTGTAGTAAGTAATAATATTACTTTACTTATTAGTAGGTATTAAAGTAAATAGTTACATTGCTACATTACTCCCCCCCAATATTCACATGTGGAGGATAATACAACTTACATTATTCAGAGTTTCGTTCACTTGAATTAATGTTATCCAACCTGTGCTACCATGTGACATGACTCAGGTTGTGTTCACAGCACTGCCACAACATAATGTCAAAATAATTTTCACGGACAATACAAGATTTTCCAGGGGTCTCATTTATAAACGGTGCGTACGTACCAAACAGGGCTGCAAACGTGCGTAAGCCACTTACCAAGCAAAGGTTGTTATCTATAAAAAACAAACTTGACGGGAAAATGTGCGTCCTTTAAGTAAACTCTGAACCATGTGTACGCACATAAAGAGGAGAAATCAGAAAGGGCGACTCACATGGCAGAAGGATGAAACTGTTCAGTTCAACACCCATTGGATTGATTTTCCCTGAAGTGCGCAATAAAAAACCTAATTTAAGATAATTTGCAGCGCACAAAAAGAACCATGATTTAGGATAATAAAGACAAACACAGATATGTTTTTGTAAAAGAATGCCTCAAATATGTTGAACAGTAATCAGGAATCATATTAAGTAATACTGGCATGCAGTGCAATTTATTCTCCTAAATAAGGTGAACAGGAGGACAAATTACATTTAAATTAATGCCGTTTTCTGTGCGTCAGACAAGCAAATAAAAGTGCATAGTTTTATATATTGTTATCACATGATCATTATCAAGCCAAACGCTGTGCGCCAGCGTGTTTGTATAAACACGATATGGAAAATTTAACACTATGTTATTAATGAAATCTTTCAGTGTGCCGCTTATGTCACTTAAAACAAGTCATATTTGTTTTAACTCATCAGCAGGCGGTAGCCTAAATAAATGTTTAAACAGTGGAATGCATTTGGTGTACTTTTTTTCAAAAGAGGGAATCCAAATTATGTACCTGGGTCATCCCGTATTTATGTGTCCCCCTCCCCCACGTCACTACTCAGGAGGGATGCCCCTTCCTGCAGATCGGT
Organism: Micropterus salmoides; assembly: GCF_014851395.1. Lineage (NCBI taxonomy): Eukaryota > Metazoa > Chordata > Actinopteri > Centrarchiformes > Centrarchidae > Micropterus > Micropterus salmoides. The sequence continues at coordinate 690,268 of NW_024044459.1, read as the reverse complement.
TATAAAGGGGTGGAGCTCCGGTGCCCCCTTTCCTCTGGTGAGTGCTGAATGCTGCTGAATTTTACCCACCAAACAACAAACTTCAGCTTCACCAAAACGAACGTCAGTGTCACACTGAGTTACATTTCTTTTGGGGATTTTCTGTCAGAATTTGTCCTTTTCGTCATGCAGTCAGGATGTATTAATATTAATGAGGGGCGTTTCGCTGACCATTTATAGGCAACTATGGGTGTTTAAAGGGTCGGACAAGGAGCTCGCTCACATACGCCAGGGGCGTGTTCAGCGCCCACAAAACGTAGCAAAACATTTTTATCAACGGAAACGGTGGTGCCTTGAACACCCTGTTGTGAATGCAAACGCACTGCATTTTCCTGCCTTTTTAACACCATTGTGTTTACATACTTGTCACAACTGACAGGGTAACACCTATGACACGCCCACCAAATCCGTTGTGAAATCTTGCACAATGTTGCAAGGAAACATGTTGTTCAATCCGAAAATGTACAAAATGTGTGGAGATTGAACTCGCCCCACATCTCAAGTTGATTTGGATTTATAAACAGAAATCGGTGTAGGATGTGCGTGTGTATGCACTTCCTGTGTTTTGTATGTACGCAACCTTTAGGAGTCTTTTCTACCTACACTTTTATAAATCAGACATTTTAGCATTTCTCCATGTGTTTGCTATAACTGAAAAAAATTTTTCTTTCTTCATAGGAATATATCTTTTGGTTGTTTTCGGTTGTTCTAAATAAATGTGTAAAGATCTCTGACCTGTGTTCTAGTCAGTGGGAGCGGAGTGAACTAAGTTCCAAACGTTAAGTGATGTCTATGTACTAAGGTTATGGAGCAGACCAATCTGCATCAGAATGGGATAGGCTGAAGCAGTTTGGGTGTGAATTGAACACCCTGTATTAACACTGGTTTTGTGCTCCAAAACGGAAAAAGAGGTGAGGCTGTGCCTGTTAGCGTTGCTATAAGTTCATTGAGTTATTTTCGATAAGTCCGTTTGTTTGTTGAAGTTGTCCGTGAACACTGTAAATTTGGGGTGGCAGTCCGTAAGGATTAGGCTGAGAACCTAAGGGTTGCCAGTTCGAGCCCAGCTCAGACCAGAGTTGCGGAGTGCCAGTTCACCTCCTGGGCACAACCGAAAGAGGCCCTGAGCAAGCCCCCGAATCCCTAACTGCTCTCTCCACGTGTGTGTATTTCAGACCTGTGCGTGTATAATATACTGACATTAACAACAGAGTAAAAAAACAATGAATTTCCCCTTGAGGGATTAATAAAGTATGTCTTCTTCTAAATAAAATGATCACCTCTGGGAACAGAAGATGTCTGCCTACCTACCAGCTTCCTAGCCACTCTGCCAGGCTACACCACAAGGTACTCTAACCCCTGAGCCACAGATGTCAACCACTCTAGCACAAATTTTGTTATGTAATGTTTACTGAAACTTGTTTTAGTGATAGATGTAACTAGGACAACAGTCCACCACTGCTGAAAAAACCTGGCTTTATAAAGTGAAGGGAGATGTCTGTCTCTCAGTCTACTCTGGACTCAGTGAGAGTGGTCCCGCTCAGTGTAACTGCGGCAGGTCAGTACCCAGGACCATTCCTGTAATGGTGCAATCTCACTGTAACATTTTGTTAGGGCAATTAATTAACATGTCATTTAAAAAAACATCCCTCAATGAAATAATCCATCCATCCATCCATCCATCGTCAACCACTTATCCTGCATACAGGGTCAATGAAATAAAATACCTAAAAAATGAATTTTATTAAAGTCAAATGTCTCCTTCTAGTGACAGTGTCACTCACGGCAACAGCTACAGTGCAATGTAACAATGGCAGGTCAGTGTAAACAAGAACCGATACCATTCAAGCAGTGTCAAAGCCAAAGTTCTCTAACAAACCTCCCAAAAACGTCCTGCATGAAAGAAGATTATATGCTTTTGTTTGTAACATTATGCGTACATAACTAGAATAATAGAGACATGTGTTCCAGATTCACGAAATAAAATGGTGAGAATAATATTACAATATCACACAAATGACTTTGTGAGGTGTATGGTCTATAATATGGTTCACGCCCTTTTATGAGCTGTCATAAGGTAACCGGGCTTGTGAAAGGACTAAAAGACTTTTGCCCACAAGCCAGAGGTTTTATCCTCCTTCCTGATGGAAACCAGTCACATTCACTGATAACAATAGGCCAGGTCACTGGATCTGTGGGATTCCTCTGAACTTGAAAATGTATAACAACAGCTTCCTCTCTGACAAATGTTGCAGACTTAGCCTGTGTGCATCAGTGTCCCATATTTCCCACTGAGTACATGGAAATGACTTCTGACATTACTTAAACCTACTGTGTCAATATATATTGGTTTTCTAAGACACTTTCCTCAGTGCTGTTTCTGGCTTCATTTCCTCTATGTGTTTCAGTGGGTGTAAAGAGCAGCTGCTTGTCAGAGATGCTGGCTCCTCAGCAACGTGACACATACACTCTTTTCATGGTCAGGTGGCCCTGCTGGAAACAGGATCTCAGCCACATAAACCACAAGAGGTTTGAATTAGGACAAGATAGTTGCAAGGGAACAGAAATCAGACAGTGCATCCTGTATTCTGATACACTGCAAAAGAGAATGTCCCTCATGTAAGAAAAAAAAGACCCCTCCCTTCTGCTTCAAAGCCTTCTCTTCCTTTTTAAAAGTAGTGAAGCGTTCAAATTCTCCCCTTGCTGATGCCCTGACTGCTGAGTCTGGGTAATGTCTGCTGCAGCTGATCGTCTGTCACTCATTGGTGCTATCAGTCTGATAGTGTTCCTGACTGTACATGGAGACTGGTCTGCTGATCTGAGAGAGATTATTGACAGGTGACAGCCACATGTTGTGTAATGCTGCAGAGCAGACACATACACGTTTTCATACATGTTTTAACATCTATTATCATGTTTAATTGGAGCGAAAGATACTTTTATATTAGTGTTTTTTTGGATGTCTTATTTGGATAGTAACTCGGGGGGAAAACACTGGGCTTGAGTCTGAAGTTACTCCATATCTATTTGTGAGCACACCATGTTCACTTTCCATTATTTGAATTTGAATGTGTGAATTTACAGTGTGAAATGTACACACTCTCAATGTTCTCCCACAAATTCTCCTAACAAGGGGGTACTGACCATAGCATGTACACTACTATTTGCTAGCAATACATCACATTTGATATATGTGGATATGTGACAAAACCCCTGCCAGTGACCACCCAAAATGATGAGAATTCTTAAATATGTCTGAAATATGAACCTAAAGCTCATTGTGTTAACTATATCCAGTTTTAAGTTGAGAATATTCAATGATCAAACAAAAATGTGCAAACAAACAAAGCTCTATTTTTATGGCCACTTTCATTGCAGGCATTGTGTCTCTTATTGAGTATTATATTGTTAAATTGTATGAATTTATTAATTAATTTAAAGATTAGGTTAATGTGGTCCCTTAATATTGACTCTTTAATGAACTGAAACTGTATGGTTTACTGCAGGATTGTTTATCTTGAAATTCTAAAGTCTGCCATAATGTTAAACTTACTTGCTAAAAGATTTCATGTCAAATATTTGTTAAAATATTACAAAAAAAATCGTATGTACAAATACTGATTTATTCATTTATTTTGTATATATCAGTGGGTACATGTGCTGGATAAACAAGCTATACAGCACAGGATTCCTGGTATAATTAGTTTTATAATAAACAACATTTTGTACAAGCACATGCTTATATGCATTTTTAAAGAACTGAAGTAAATTATTTTGTGATTATATAAATGGATTACTATGTTGAATATAGTTTGCCATCAGGTGCAGTTAACGGTGATCCTGACGGTGAATTACGTTCAAACGCAAACAAACAATATTACTGTATTAACACATTTTAATACAATTTTAGGAATAATAAAACATTATGTGAAAAAAGTCAACCTGATGTAAATCCCCCCTCTCACCCCTCGTGTGGTATGTGTCATGGGTCCTCTGGGAGTTTATATATATATATATATACACAACATGCACATGTATGTATATTTGTCAAATAACAAGAGTTGGACTTAACATGTCAGACAAAAAAAATATAAAAGGATTGCTTCAGCTTTAAGGAAAACACCAAATAGCAAGACAACTCATCTGCAACATGACATAAAGCCTCTTGCAAAGAATACAAATGTAACACCACAAAAAGCACAGAAGAAATTTTGTATTTAGGCTTCATATTCTTTCATCACATGGTGACAGACTGAGCTGCACTGAGGAAAAAGTGATTCTCTGTGCTTTACATTCACAAATTGTGCCACATGAACAAAACTCTCACCATGAAGCATATCTAAAGCATAGCTTTGACAATTAACAGCAAAAACAACTCAAAGGTTTCCTTCCAATCTACAGCAAGCATTAGCTGATGGAGAAAAACTCACAGAAGTCTAGACTCCTTGTTTCAAATATTCCCCAGACAGGTGAATCCTCACCCTCAGCCAAAAAGGTAAATCAGGTTGGCTTACCTTCAACAACAAACACATATATGTTTTGTAAGTGGAGTGGTTGGAAGCACACAAGGCGCTTGCCTGTAAGGTACTAAATCGGAAACTTGGGGAAAAAAGCGACCAAAACCTCAATGGGATTAAGCAGACGTTCTTTCCCCCCTTTTATCAAAGAATCTTTCATAAACACATTAGGGACGAATTGCCCACCTGCATGATGTTTTCCCCTCCTACTTCGCCTTCCATTTTTCCAGCCAACTGCCCAGGACAAAGCAAAAGGTGCACCTCTAAGGTGTCCTCTCAGTGGAGAGGTTTTTCCTTCTTTATTTCAAACAGGCGAGCCCTTCTCTCCCCTCACACCAAATGCAATGCAGTGGGGCCCAGCTTTATTTCCCTCCGTGGGGAAAAACCTGAGCAGGGGACAACAGAAAGTGGCTTTAGAATACAGGTCTGAAAGAGGGCAGCTGTAGTCTGAATGAGAGTCTATGTGCTTTTGTGTTTTAAATGAGCATTGTCTGTCACTCAGTGCAGGGCATGGATTCTCGGGCAGCCATGGGGAGAACATCTTAAACTAAGTGTTAACCTAAGAGATGAAGGCAGTGGGGGGAGGGGCACAGGTTAAAGTGTTCCTCCATCATTTGTATTTGGAGTGCACACACAATACACAAGTACAGAGGTCACATAATGAAAAAGGCAACTCTCAATACCTATGTTAATAAGTGATGTTATTCAAAGTATTATGCTGCAACTGAGACGTAAATTATTTGATTGTAGTTGCATACAGACATCCAGCTAATGTGCTTAGTTTTAATTTTGACATTGTCACAAAAAATATATATTTTGTGTGTTTCAATAAAGTTATTAATGGTTTCCCTGACTGCTGTACCCTTTCCAGGTGAAGGGAAGTGAGGAAGGAGCTTTTTTTGTTACCCCGAATTTACCACCTTGTCCTGCATTGTGTCCCTGAAAACATAATGAGATTTTCAAGTGTAGCGCCACCTGGTATATCCACTTTCTTTTCTGTGCTCCTCTCCACACCAGCTTTGGCTAATAAAGTATCAGTGAAAAGAGTGGTTTGTCTCTCCCTTGTTAAAGCTGCACTTGGCGAGCTCTTAGGCAGAAATTTAACGTGATTCATAAAGTGGAACAGAGAAACAATGAAAAGCGATGTGTCCACCACTAATTGAGATGCTGCAGACTCACACAAATGTAAATTCTGGTGTCGAAACAGTCAGTGGAAATCCTCTCCACACAGGAAGAATATAGTCCAGAGAAATATCACATCCTCTGCTCTGCTGTACATTTTGTATTTGTTGGTGTGAATCATCACACACTGTGTTTGGTAATACTAGATTTTGCTAAATTCTTTATAGATACTGTTATCTCTTGTCACCATTGTCAGTTTCTAAGCACAACATGTGAGGGTCCTTGTCCTGTGAGGCCAGGGCCCAGCTGTATACCGCCCTGCTAACCAACAGCTACACCTGAGTCACCTAAAGTAAGGCAAACTCTACTTTTTAGTGTATAATGATTGCATATATCATCACAAAACAATTGAATGTGGATTCTGTCCCAGCACTGATCTAGAGCTGACAAAGCAAAAGACAAGTTATAACACAGGACATTGACAATACAGTATCACTGTTCCTCCAGAGATAAATGCAATCTTGCCATCATGCAGAAGCATATATATTAAAGACCAAAATATTTGTGATTGTCATTGAGTTGGGACTCTCTTCCACAGAGAACATGCATTCTTTTCAGATAAGCTCATGGCTTGATGTAATTTCCTCATCATCTTTCTAAACTGATTCTCATAGCTGGCGGCCCGCTGCTTTCAGCTGGTATTAGACTCCAGTAACTCCTACCTGGAGGAGTAAAGTCACAGCTCCTCCTATCTGAGATGTCTCTGAAAACTGCTCAGTACAGTATCATCATATTTCCATGACACTTGCTATGCTGATCCCTGGTCCCAAGGTGTCAATTAAAATGGTTTGGTCTGTTGATCAGGGCAGTTTTTTGTCCAAAGTGTCCACTTTCATTTGTGGCTCAGATGGTGAAAGAAAGCACTAAAGGAAGTGCACAAGCACTAGCTTTTGTGATTACGTCTTGGGAGGAATTATGAGAGGACCCCCACAGTCAATCCCTGTGCTACTCTCAATCGTCACCTCTCCTGACCACCGCTGAAAGATGACTCAGACTTTTGTCACCAGCAGGTTATTGTATTTCTAATTAAGGGCAGGTTAATCTCTCAAGCTTTGTGTAATTTGCAAAGTGATATGGGTGCTTCAACATAGCAAAAGAACAGTTACTAGACCAACATGGATCCTCCTGTACCAGGACTGTACAATGGAGAGAGAATTCTTCACAGACATGGACATCTCCCAGGAATATCCAACATTTGGATTTTTTAAAGCATTTTAAGCTTTTTATGCCTTTTATCAAGTAGACAGTACAGAGAATGACAGGGAACGAAGGTCCGCAGGCTGGATGCTAACCAGAGAGTTTGTGTCATGGTTGGCGCCTGGCCTTTAGGGTTCCCCGAATTTGCAGTTGCTTGGCTTTTTAATTGATCAAACTGTTTTGCCAGTTTTATTATTCTTGTTTTATCTTCTGTTTATTTCCCGAGATATGCAAACAAGATGGGGTACTCATGAGAAGACTGATGAAAACACCAAGACAGCACTGTTTAAAGAAACATAGATCAAATATACATTACATTATTATTATTTTACAGTATTTATTTGACTTATAGATATATGTACTACTGCTTAGGTATTAACTAAAACATTAATAACAAATCACAAATTTTATTTTAGTTTACAGACTTCCACCTAAAAGTTCTCAATTCTATATCTTGCTCAAACCTGGCTGATCACTCCCTGCGTGCCTGGTCAGCACGGTGTTACTTCAGTCATCTCAGATTCCAAACACAGGGACAGTACTGATGTTTGTTCTGCTGGGTGTGTCCTGCCGGCTAACTAAGGCTGTAGCTGTCCTCCCTACATGTAGAGCTTAGACACTTACAGAGCAGCCCAATGTTTGGGGACTTCTGTCTTCCCTCTGATCAGATTTCAAGCCAGAATAAAAAGAGTCCCAACACTTTTGTCAGCTGAATGAAAGACTCTCATCTCTCTGTGGGTCATTGTGGACAGATGCCACCACCACTGTTCATCCAACCTTTTTACCTGACTCAGAAGCAGACCTCCACAGTCCAAACAACACAAAGTAGCCATCACACAAAACAAATATGGCAGCAGGGGGCTTCACAGCTTTTCTGCTCACAATGTGCTGCATTGGTATCACATTGAAACAGGTGATGACTATGACTATCAATTCAGTGTGTTCATTTGGGATTTGAAAAACTTATAATGAATTAGAGCTTGACATGAGGATGAATGCAACTTACTAACAACAGCACTGAAGAGTCTTCGTAGCTGTGGCCATCATTCCTATTAGTGTTAATAACTGTACTCACCAAGTTAACAGCTGAGATCAGAGGGCAATGGTGGCCCAAAGGTTAGAGAAGCGAGCTTATGACCGGGAGGTCGCCGGTTCAGTGTGGACAGGCAGGATAAAATCTGGTTGTGGAAAGTAAACCAAGCAGTGCTACTCACCACTGAGGTGCCCTTGAGCAAGGCCCATAACCCCAACAAGGCTGCGGTTGTACTGGGCAGCTTCCAGGTGTGAATGTGTAACAGTGTGAATGTGATCAGGGCCTTCCTGAAAAAGAGAGGCTTCCTCTCAGTAATTAGTTAAAAAAAAGAGAGAACACGGTGACATCACTTAAGATAACTAAAGGTCCAACGGGTCAAGAAACATGATCAGACAGGTCGGAAACAAACCAGCAGGAGAGACTAGCAGTACAGTGAAGAGTACAATGATCACCAAACATATAAAAGTACAGATCCACTTCCTGCTTCAACTTTAACCTGCTGCACTTGCTGTAGTTGTATGCAAACAGTTTTCTGGGTGATTTATGATCTCATAGTCTGACCTCCAAATGAAGTGGTTAGATAATCTGGATAAAGTGTTGGTTTCTTTCCAACCTACCTGAATGCAGTCTTAAAAAAGGTGGGTTTCGAGGGCCTGTTTGAAAGATGGCATGATGTTAGTCTGTCGGATGTGGCGAGGGAGGGCGTTCCAGAGGGAGGGTGCAGTTACGGGAAAGGCCAGGTCCACTTTGTCCTGATGGTTTTTAGTGTTGTTGTGTCCACAGACCTGAGGTGACGAGTGGAGGTGTGGTGGGGGAGGAAGTCGGAGAGGCCAGATAGTTTAAGGCATTGACGGTGATGAGTAGTGGTTTGAAGTGGATCCTGTATTTAACCGGAAGCCAGTGGAGGTTGTGAAGGACGGGGGTGATGTGATCTCTGCAATGGTAGGAAGTGAGCATGCGGGCAGCGAAGTTCTGGACATATTATAGTTTATTGATGCTATCGATGTTCAGTGAAAATGTCTGGTTGTAGCGGGTGAGGGTGTTAGGGCCACTGATGAGAATTTCAGATGTATTGCAGTTCAGTTTGAGGAATTTCTGTTGCATCCAAGACTTTAAGTCGGTGAGACAGGTGGTAAGGGTGGTGTGGGTGGCTTGGGTGACGGATTTGGAGAAGAGGTCATAGGCATAGCAGTGTAAATGGAGGCCATGACGGGGGAGTATCTGTCCAAGTGGAAGGGTGTAGATGATGAAGAAGAGAGGACCAAGCACTTAGCCCTGAGTGACACCATTGGACACCGGGGCGGTGGAGGACTTGCAGTTGTTCATGGAGATGTATTGGTCTTTTAGAAAGATAGGAGTTGAGCCAGGAGAGGGCAGTGTCGGTTATGCCTAGGGAGTACTGAAGCCGTGTGAGAAGGAGGAAGTGGTTGATGATGTCGAAAGCGGCACTGAGGTCGAGGAGGACGAGGATAGTGAGGAACCCAGTGCCATGAGAATGGCTGAGTGCAGTCTTACGTATGGACCCAAATGCAGACATAAGGCGAAGAGGATGCAGTTCAAATATTTATTAAAACAAAACTTACTGAAACAGTCTTCCAAAAAGCACAAGGCAAAGGCAACAAAAATCCAAAAATGAACGAAAACCAAAAACCAGAACTGAGATCCAAACAGAAGCAAGGTAATCCAGTAAACACAGGAACAGGACAAAACACTCAACATAGACGACGACGTCACAAAGACTGAACAGAAAAAGCAAACATTTAAACACTAGGTAACCAGCAGGGAAGGATCAAGACCAGGTGAAGGCACACAGGCAAGCAGGTGAAACCAATTGAGGGGAAGATGTCTGTGAAGGTTCTCAGTCATCCAGGGCATAATTATCCAACGAAGGTTGAGATCAAGGGCAACTGGACTTTGTAAAAGAAAACTAGAAGACTTTTCATTTCGTTCGACTTCTTCGGTTCTGACTGAAAATGTCTTCTAGTTTTCGTCTGCAAAGTCCAAGACAATTGAGGACAATTGAGGGGAACAGACAGGACCAGACCAAAGTGCAGAAACACAAACTGAACACTCAATAGATGAAAACTAAACAGGACATGAAACAAGCAAACTGAACACTAAGAGACAAACTAAACATAACAGGAAACAAGTACGCAAGACTAAACACTGTCAAATAAACAATTACCAGACGGAGGACACAAAGAAACACTTACCAACAGAAAACTAAATAACACAAATAAACCAACCAACAAGGAACAGATTAAGACTAGGATAACCAGAACACAAAGCAGACAAGACCAAAATAATAAAAACACAGAGTACACAGACCAGGTGTAAACACTAAAACATAAACGAAGACACAGGACTAGGAACACTGGCACAGAACTAAAACGTAAGACTAAGAACTAAGAGACAGAAACTAAGTAAACTAAATATGCGAATGAACAAAAGAATAAACTGGGCTACAAAACACAAAACCCCAAACCATGACAAGATAAGACTTACAGAAACACTTATAGAACCTAAAATCAAACCCATGAAAACAGACTAAAACAAGAAAAAGCATGAATACAAAACCACAGTCCTCACACCCAGAGTCAGCAGATGGAAGTATGTCATTGGTAATTTTAAGTAAGGCAGTTTCTGTGCTGTGTTTGGAGCAGAAGCCTGATTGGAAAGTTTCATAGAGTGGGGAGAGTGTGGGCAGGAAGGCCTTAACTAGAGAGGAGGGGATAGGGTCAAGGGCACAGGTTGAGGATTTCATGCTGGTGACTATGGTGGATAGGTCGGTTTCTGAGATTTCAGTAAAGAATGTAAGCGAGTCGCTTGGAAGTAATGGGGGGTTGGGTTGAGGGTTGGAGAGGGTGGTAGGAGAGGATTGTGTGTATTGTGTCAATTTTGGTTTTGGAAAAGTGTAGAAATCAGTTGCATTTGCTAGTGGTGAAGGAGGTAGAGATAGTGTCCATGGGTTTGAGGAGTTTGTTGATGGTGGAAAAAAGTGTTTTGGGGTTGCTGCAGCCTGATTGGATGATGGAGAAGAAGTCTGAGGAGCGCACTCTGTTAAGGTTCATATTTTGGCTTTGAAGTGGTGAAGTTGATCTGTATAACAAGGGGCAGAGTGTGTGAAGGAGGTGAGACGGGCAATCTTGTTGAGACAGGAGGAGAGTGCGTTGTTGTAGGTGTGTACCAGGTCGGTAGGGGAAACGTTCAGTGCGAGGCAGTGTCGGGGACGTTGTCGGCCAGAATCAGACCACAATACTTCAGCATTGTGTGAGTCGGAAGGATGTTTAGCATGATACTGACTGCCCAGCCGCTGGTCAACTGAGAGACAGCGTTCCTACTTAGCAGGGGTAGACCAAAGGCTCAGTATCGGCAGTAGTAGTAATGGGCAGTGACGGAAGAATCCAGTAGTGACGGGCAAAGCGAGGCTTTGTGAAACATTGAAATGTTTGAAGCAATTGTGCCGGAATTGTGTCAAGGCTTCGGAACACTTTGACACTCATCTCCACGTTGACATCTACTGGTCACTTCTGATATCGACACATCTTGATAGGGGTTTCATTCAAACAATGACTGACCAGCGTTTACAATTCTAAATGTCTTATCATGACCAACAGGATTTCGGAGAAATCACCATATAACAAACAAACAAACTCTTTCAGATTGTCATAGACAGCAGATGGGGATTACAATAAAAGTGTGTTTAAACAAAACACACCTGTGTGTTGTTTCATATTTCAGAATCAGAATTAGAATACTTTATTAAAGGGGTACTTTGCGATTTTTATCCAATACACTTTTTGTTAAATTCGGCGAATATTTCCTCATGGGTAGGTAGCACTCTGTTTTCCGTGTGCTCTGAAAAAAATCTGGTTTCCCACACAGCCCCTGGGTCTGTAAATTCAGCACAAACTTAGCTGCTCGGAGTAAGCAGCAGGTGGCGGTGGCGCGCTCGAATCAGTCGGAGAGAGAATGTAAACAAACAGCGGTACGCTCGAACATGCTTGACTTGTTATGGGACTTTATAGCTGTGAAGATGACTGAGAAACAGCCACAAAGGGAAAGGTCTGAGGAATTGTGAAACAAGTTATATGACCAGGCGAAGGGAAGACCTGTGTTAACATCTGTGAGGAGTTTCAATGCTGGATAAATCTAAGAGATTAGAAAGGAATGAAAACCGATGCTGAGGTTGCTCTGTTTCTGCTGAACAGGTGAGTAACGTTAGCTTTGCTGTTCCACATAAACGACAGGTTCAGTCTTGTCTGTCTGTTGTCAAGTTTGTGATGATCCCAGCTGGTTAGCTTTGAATAAAGTGAAGGAGGTTAGCCCCAAAGTTAGCACTGACTTCGGCTCTGGAGATAAACAGTCACTCCTGTGCTTCCCAACTCTGATCGGTCAATGTAATTTTGTACAAACTACTTCAAATAACTCACTAGTTTTTTACTCTGTTGTGTTTTAGATGCTTCGTTTGCCTGCTTACATGTTTGATGATATTTGTTCACTAATTGTACCTATCAAAGTTCCTCTCGATAATCCTACCGATAAATAAACAAAACTCCGTATCTTAGATTTAGGCTTAGAAAAGTATTTTGCGTCAATACATTTTAAAATATTGACAGGCTTGTTGTCACACCTTCTACAGTGCTGCTTAAACATGCCCTGTTATTGAGGCTAACTTGCTCTCGGACAGCAGACGCTGTGGATTCTGCTATATTTCAGCAGAGTAGGACTGGTTACCATGGCAATGCGCGTTCATGAGTTTGTTAATGAACAAACTCTCCGCAGAATCGCATCGTATCCCTTTAATCCCAGAGGATAAATTCCTTGTCACAGATACTGGTGAGGCATAAAAGGAATAGAAATAATAGTTGAAGTTAGTGAATTGAGAATTGTGAATATAATAAAGTATAAAAATCTAAGAATATAATAAAAAATGGTAATGTGGATATTTACAGTATTATACAGTAGCTTATTAACAGAGGTGTAATGATAAATAGCAGGAAAAAATAATATAGTGTAAAAATAATGAGTACTGGCAGTGATGAGGTGTAATGGATTTAAAATCCTTAACTTTGAAATCTTTATTTCGAACATGCAAGAGAAAGTATATAAAAAATAAAAATAAAATAAAATAAAACAATGTTTAAAAACATAGGAGAAAAAAACAACAGATTAGCAGCAAACAAAGTACCCTTCTTTCCTGTGTTAACATACTTTTATCACATGTGCGAAAAGGAGTAGGAAGAAGTAAAACTTATGTACTCCTCCCCCTTTAATTCTTACATTCCTTCAATTTACAATATTTATATAATTATTATGTTGTTATATAAATCCTTATATATATGTGTATATATATATATATATATATATATACACACATATATATACATACAAGTTGAATTTGTTTCAAGAATGATAAATTAAGGAGGTGGAACAATGTCTCACATTTGTTATGTGTCAAGAAGATTATTCAGAAATATTCTGCTGTTAAGGGGCTGAGTCTGTTTTTTTTATTTTTCCATAAATGACATCCCCAGGCTTGGAAAACATTTGTTGAAATGGAAAATTGTTTGCTGGCATACATAAGTATTTTTTCATATAGATGTGCAGATACACGGCACGTCACTCCTGCCAATATATCAAAGGATTGTGTGTCCTTGGAACAAAAGCATCTGTAAAATATTTTTAACCTGGCATCAGCAGTTGCACTGTGAATGGTATGTGTTCCCACACCAGAGATCGGCTTACATGGATTCTCTGTCTTAATCTACACTATCTATTATCTATCTATCTACACACATAGCCTGTCTCTAGGCTATAGGCAGTCACTAAATTTATCCAAGCTATCACTATTAATATGTTAGGTCTATCTGTCCCAAATCACTGTCTCTCTCACTGGCTGATCAATTAATGGTCTAATACAGTGAGGAAAATAAGTATTTGAACACCCTGCTATTTTGCAAGTTCTCCCACTTAGAAATCATGGAGGGGTCTGAAATTGTCATCGTAGGTGCATGTCCACTGTGAGAGACATAATCTAAAAAAAAAAATATCCAGAAATCACAATGTATGATTTTTTTTTTAACTATTAATTTGTATGATTGTATGACAGAGGTCAAACGTTTCCTGTAGTTTTTCACCAGGTTTGCACACACACACTGCAGGAGGGATTTTGGCCCACTCCTCCACACAGATCTTCTCTAGATCAGTCAGGTTTCTGGGCTGTCGCTGAGAAACACGGAGTTTGAGCTCCCTCCAAAGATTCTCTATTGGGTTTAGGTCTGGAGACTGGCTAGGCCACGCCAGAACCTTGATATGCTTCTTACAGAGCCACTCCTTGGTTATCCTGGCTGTGTGCTTCGGGTCATTGTCATGTTGGAAGACCCGGCCTCGACCCATCTTCAATGCTCTGAGGGAAGGAGGTTGTTCCCCAAAATCTCGCAATACATGGCCCTGGTCATCCTCTCCTTAACACAGTGCAGTTGCCCTGTCCCATGTGCAGAAAAACACCCCCAAAGCATGATGCTACCACCCCCATGCTTCACAGTAGGGATGGTGTTCTTGGGATGGTACTCATCATTCTTCTTCCTCCAAACACGGTTAGTGGAATTATGACCAAAAAGTTCTATTTTGGTCTCATCTGACCACATGACTTTCTCCCATGACTCCTCTGGATCATCCAAATGGTCATTGGCAAACTGAAGACGGGCCTTGACATGTGCTGGTTTAAGCAGGGGAACCTTCCGTGCCATGCGTGATTTCAAACCATGACGTCTTAGTGTATTACCAACAGTAACCTTGGAAACGGTGGTCCCAGCTCTTTTCAGGTCATTGACCAGCTCCTCCCGTGTAGTTCTGGGCTGATTTCTCACCTTTCTTAGGATCATTGAGACCCCACGAGGTGAGATCTTGCATGGAGCCCCGGTCCGAGGGAGATTGACAGTCATGTTTAGCTTCTTCCATTTTCTAATGATTGCTCCAACAGTGGACCTTTTTTCACCAAGCTGCTTGGCAATTTCCCCGTAGCCCTTTCCAGCCTTGTGGAGGTGTACAATTTTGTCTCTAGTGTCTTTGGACAGCTCTTTGGTCTTGGCCATGTTAGTAGTTGGATTCTTACTGATTGTATGGGGTGGACAGGTGTCTTTATGCAGCTAACGACCTCAAACAGGTGCATCTAATTTAGGATAATAAATGGAGTGGAGGTGGACATTTTGAAGGCAGACTAACAGGTCTTTGAGAGTCAGAATTCTAGCTGATAGACAGGTGTTCAAATACTTATTTGCAGCTGTATCATACAAATAAATAGATCAAAAATCATACATTGTGATGTCTGGATATTTTTTTTTTAGATTATGTCTCTCACAGTGGACATGCACCTACGATGACAATTTCAGACCCCTCCGTGATTTCTAAGTGGGAGAACTTGCAAAATAGCAGGGTGTTCAAATACTTATTTTCCTCACTGTAACTAGCCAAACTATCACTGAAATCTTTCTTCTTTCACCAAAACACTCGAATTTGGGATGTGTTTGCTTGACTTTTAAGCCTTCTGGGAGTTAGAGGCAGATGTGTGGTTTGTACCAAACACTGTGAATCAAGCGTAGAAGCGACAGGTGAGACACCTGTCGGGGTGAAACCAACACATTTCATCTTAATACGTCATATCTTACGCTTTCAGACAGCGTGACAGAGCGTAAGTATTTTTAAGGTACCCTTTAGTGTCCGTAGCTACGTTCGTGTTAAAAGCCAATGTGCTAGCAGGTAGGGTTAGCCTCCTTTCTGTTGCTGGGAAGACCGGAACTTCTGTTCAGTTCCGGTCTGTACCTTCGGTGTCAAATAACTACCTTTTGTCACTTTTTCTGAAAGCATTGGTATTGGACGCCCTAAGATGAGAACATCTGGTGAAACACACCTGAAGCCTAACTTCACCATGTTTGTGACATTGACATTTTGAACCATGCTCAGGTCTGGCTTTGTCAGGACAGAGGATGACAGACGGCTGTCGGTTGGAGGGGGAAAGAGAACATGTATGGAAAGAGAAAGCTGTATAGTAATCAGGGTGTGTTGGGGTGAAGTGACAAGGTTAGCAGGTAATCCAGCTGATATTTGGCAAAGTGCTCCATGGCCACTAATAGGCCTATCAATGGCACTAATCACATTCAGCAAGAGGCACAGGACTGCAACACTTGATTTGGATGAAGGATAAGGAAGGCCCAGGCTCTGCACTGTGTACATCATGCCTTCTGCTACCCACTGTCTGCAGCAGTCACACAGGTATGTGGCATATTTCACCTGTGACAATACATACCCCACCGCGCTATTGTTGTGTACTGATACAGATTCCCAAAAGGTCATGCTCTAACAAATACATATCTTTTAAATCTTGAATCTGAATTTTTCATCTCAAATGTTACTAGTTCGTATTTTTAATATGCACAGTTAATTTTGATAATTTTGATAGACATTTTTGCTAACATTTTTTTTATAGTTTTACTGAATTTTCAGTCTTTGTTCTCCCTAAAAACATGATGCATCACATCCTGTTTCACTGGCGTCCAAATAATTTACACATTCATTCATACGTTTAATTTATTTAACTGTCTCCATCTTACAAACCTTTGTTGTTAAGCGTCCACATATTTTGAGCTATACAATGTAGACTGTTTTGCGACCAAATGATGAAGCTTTCTGTTATACAGTGTGGTGCTGGGACCTCTGGGTTGATTGAGGGGTAGTGGGTCAAAATCTGCTTGTAGGCCCCTAAACGTCTGGGGCCGGCCCTGTTCCCTGACTGCAGTGCTACTCTCCCTTTCCTCTTAATCTGCAGCTCTTATAGCCAAAGCCCTTATCCCTGTATAATCCATGGAATAAAGTCGTTTAGCTCGCAGCCTTCATCCATCCCCCTTTTTAATCAAGCTAATGGAAGCAACATATTGTATTGATCCCTCTCGCTGTGGTTTTCACAATGAATTGACGACCATTCCTAGCAGAGCAGCCATCCCACATTTCTCTTTTTTCCCCCTCTCTCCACCTGTCTGTCTTGTGATGTTTGAATAAACACAAAGCAAACATCTATCACGCTTGCATTTTTGCTGCTCAACTTCACAAATCTCACACCCTGCTTGACTGATGTGTAACCTCTGAGTGGCTGAGCTCTTGACCTGTGAAGAGAAGGCTTATATCTTCCCCCTGCTAATCTGGAGAGTCGGCTGCTAGCCGGGGCGACAGCGGAAGGCCAATTCAAGACTCCTGTAACAAATCAGATGGCACCCAGCCAAGTGTCATAAGAAACAGACAGGTAATGACAATTCACTTTCCCCTCTATGTAAGAATCAATTCTCCAACAATGCACCTGTCACAGAGCCCTCGGTAAACTGAAGACATTTCTTCCTGACACAGTAATTGCATGCAAAATATTTTTTGCAAGCTGCATTTGAGGAAATTGTGATGAATCATGCAGCCAAACTTTTTCCCTTACATGAAATTCATCCACATTTAAATGACATCATAAATGGGTAAGGCTCTGCTCTGTATTCTATTAAATGGATTGAAATCAAACCAAATCAACCCCTCTGCTCTGTGTTCCACTGCAAGCAGCAGAGGCAGTCAATCAGAAGCAGCTCAGACAAGTACTGGATATGTTTTTATACCAGAAAATACCTGAGATAAATCCAGTTGGCTGCTTTAGGCAATGGTGTAGAATTTAGTACGGATGGGACCAATATCCAGCTACTACTGAATCTGAACTACTGAATGTCCCTTGCAATAATTTTGATTTAAATTAAATTAGGGCAAACAAGCTAAGACACAGTGACCTGGAGCTTTTAGGGCCAAAGGAGATATGGAACCCCACAGAGGTTGCCCACTGCAGTGGTAATCCAGTCTTGGCCACACAGTTGCACTGGGTGTCATGTTCCATCATCTCCATGAGCACACATAGCAGAATATTTTGACTCAGTCCCATGTACACCGTCCTGCTGGCCCAAATATTCACTAGAGCACCACATGTAGATCAGAAATCAAGAGGTCAGCGTGACAGATTTTAACATTTTAACAAACCAGACATTATAGAGAATGTTGGACAAATATGCACAATATTTTCAGCATTGATTTAAGATTTTAAGTTTGTCCTTTTTTTCAGGAAAAAAGGTCACTGGTCATAATTATAATGGGGTTAAATTCTGTCAGACATATTTCTCTCTATCACCTGCCCATATGGACTGCAGCAGCAGCAACACTGTATGCTTCAACTTAAGGTAATGTTGGAAATGATATATCTAAGTCACTGTCACTGAGTTACTTTCCTTAAAGACTGATAATGATTCTTGGCCTCTATTATCATTTAAGAGAGATCAAAGAGCAAAATTATTCCCATTTTTCCCCTTAAAGTGACATAAGTGTTGACCTGGGAGACTCCCCGCCAGGCCTGCCAGAAATCATCAGGGAAGTAATGTTCAATTATGCACACCATTTGTTGTATTCCACTGGGCCAAATTAGAGTGTCAGACAGTGAGTATCTGCATCACTTTGGTATCACTGTCCTAAGAGACATTGACCTCTCAGATTAGTGCAAAGAACCACATTCAGCATCATAACTCATCTCAGCATGACATATTTCACTCTGTATTAGCTTTTTCAACTCCTAGTAGCCCCTTCCAAAGATCGCCACCATAACATGAATACACATATCTCTAAAACTCAAGCAAAAGCCTTTCTGAATTAACATTATTGACTGAGGTGCAATTAAGTGCTTGTGTAATGGTTAATGGAAGGTTAATGTTAGAGTTTCAAGATAAGGTGTGGGGCTTAAAACACATTTATTGATTCTATAACTCAGTGGGTGATTCCAGACATGACTAGATAAATGCTTTATTACACATTTTCACCAATATATTTTCTTTTGACTACTAATGGCAATTTGTGTGCATTTACCAGCAGATCAGTGTATAGTCTTATGGCAGAGGAGCTTGTGATCATCATTTCTATTCAATCATTATTAATACATTTAAAATCTGTTAATCATTATTTTTTTTTTTAAAAAACGTCACAAATGAAAATTCAACAAAAACTAAATTTCATTCACTTGAGAATGCTGATATAATTAAAATATTAGAGGAAAATAATTCCCACAGAAATTTGACAATTCCAAGAAAAACCTTGTTGTTCATGTGTTACTATTTTACTTCAGAATATTCAATGTACAATTTATTAACTTACTTTATCTAATTTTCTTTATCAAAGTATATCAAGGACTACTTTGGATACACTATAATGTATGTAGAGCTCGTAGTCACGTGATTTGAGTCCTCTATGTGTTGAGTCATCATTTGTTTTCTTTTCATAATCACTTGGTAATCCAATATCGAAATAAATTAATGATTTTGATATTTATTGTGTCTGATTTATGTAACCAAGAAGTTGCTGACTTGATCTTAGTAAACAAATACATGTTGGCATTGGTGGTACCGGATTTAATGTAATGAGTATTAGCTGAAGGTCTTTGTTTGTCAACAAAGTACTTTGAATTGTTTAATTTTCTGATTTAGGTTTCCCAATTGAATATGAAAAGAAGGAATGATACATGGATTGTGATGCTGTCTCTTCCTTAGTGCTCTTACAACATGTCAAGTGAACAATGAACTGCTTCATCCCCTATTAGCACCTCTTTTCCCACTTTCCTCCCCTTTTATGGTATTTGTGTGAGTATGTGTTTTTCTTCACGTTTTTCACATTGTAAAGGCATTGCAAATTATTACCAGTTTGTTATGAAGCCAGTTTTGGAAATCCAATTGTAGGGATTTATTTAAATACCAATCTCTTTATTGATTTTACACAGGGCAAACATATATGATTACAATAATGTGAACGGTCACAATTGTTCTGAGATTATATGTGACAGACTAAAAATGAAACCATTCTCTTCCCCATAAATGCTGGACCCTCCTAATGAGGGATGAATCCCGCCCAAAAATCCTCACTCACACCATCAGACACACGAAGGGGAGATAAGGAAAGAAAGAGAGGGGTAGGAAAAAATAAATAAATAAAAAATAAGTAAATAAATAAATAAAAGCAAAAAAATAAAAAAGATAAAAGGGTGGAGGGGATGTAAACTCTCAAAGAAACGTTTGTTTCTTTGGTGATAGCCAACGTATCAATATAATCTAAAAAGGGTTGCCATGTTTTGTGAAATGCCTTAAGGGCGCCTGTTAGAGAGAATGTGATCCTCTTGAGCTTGATGCACTGCAGTATCTCATGAATCCATCTATTATGGGTGGGTGGGGAAAAATACGTCCATTTAAGGAGCATGAGCCTCCTTGCCAGCAAAGGAGGTAAATGCGATAATTTGCTTTGCAGCTCTGGAAATTATGGAGGTTGAGTAAAGTCCAAAGACGGCGGTGAGGGAATCTGAGTCCAGGTCTGCTCCTAGGACCCTGCTGAGAGTATCAAATATTGTGGATCAAAACGTGCGTAATTGTGGACATCAGCAGAACATATGTATGTTGTCTGCTGGTGACAGTACACAAATCTCATCTGTCTGGAAAAATCTTAGCTAGCTTTGCATTAGTGAAATGGACCCTATGCAAAATCTTACATTGTAGAAGAATGTGTCTGGCACATACCGCGGAAGTGTGTACAAGGTCTAGTACGTGTCTCCATTGCTCGTGTGACTGAGGTCCTGGTTCCAGATGGCCCTCAGAGAGTCCAAGCATTCTGGGTTTATTTTAAATATATAATTATATATAACCAAGGTGAGCCCCCTTCCAATAGTGTGAAGTGTCAGGAAAGGCATCATCACAGAGTCTGGGGGGCGGTTAGGGAAGAGAGGAAGTTGATTTTGTATGAAGTGCCGAATTTGAAAAAAGCGGAACAGATGATTATTTGGTAAGCCAAATTTTACTGATAGGTCTGCAAATGAGGTAAAGATACCATTAGTGTACAAATCTTTAATGGAGTGGAGGCCCCTGTGCGACCAAGTCTGAAAAACTGGATCTGAACAGGAGGGTAAGAATAGGTGGTTATGAAAGACAGGTGCTAGAGAAGATGGAGTGTGGAGACCAAACTGTTTCCTGAAGTAATTCCAGATTTTTAAAGTGCTGGTTACAATTGGATTGTGTGCAACTGCCTTGACTGAGAGAGGTAACTGGGAGCAAACTATTGACCAAAGTGAAATGTGAGAAGAGGCTGTTTCCATCAAAGCCCGCTGGGGTTGTTCACCTGGTGCCAATCTAGTGTTCCAAAAAAGAAGTTTTTTGATATTTCAGGCCCAGTAGTACCGGCAAAGATTCTGCAGTGCCAGGCCACCTTCACCTGTGGAGTTGAAGGAACCATCTTTTAATACGTAGAAACGAGTTTATCTTTGATCAAGTGTGGAGAAGAAAGACTTATTAATACTGGAATATGTTGGAAAGCATATAAAAACCATTGTAGCACCACCATTTTTATCAAATTAACACACCCCATTAGAGAGAGAGGAATGGAGGACCATCTGGCCTAGGGTAAAAAGCTCAGTAGACTTATATTATATTATATTAGATTGTTTTATTACCCACACGACAATGCCGGTGAAATTTGTTTTCTGTACAGGATGTTTAAGCTTTACATCACGTGCATACTTTACAAACAATACACACATAGACAACACACTTCACAACATGTAACAATACAAAATACAGTGGGGAAATGACCATGCGTAGTGTATGAGAAGGCAACTAAACTAAAGAGAGGAGTTCAGAGTACTGATGAATATGGGGAAAAGGTATTTGTGATGCGTTTGGTCTTGGTGGAGAGTGACCTGTAGCACCTCCCTGAGGGAAGGAGCTGGAAGAGGTGGTGGTGGTGAGCAGGATGTGAGGGGTCGGAGATGATTTTAATTGCTCACTTTACAGTTTGATGTGTGTAGAGGGAATCAACAGAGGGCAGTGGTTTACCTATGATCCGGGATGCTTTGTTTACAGTCCGTTGTAGTTTTTTCATTGTTTGGCTGTCCGTGCTACCATACCATACTGTGATCGATGATGTAATGATGGACGGAGTAGAACAGAACAAGGAGTTCTGTTTTTTAAGCTGCCTGAGGAAGTAAAGTTTTTGTTAAGCTCTTGCAATGATGTGTTCAGTGTTAGCTGTCCACTTCAAGTTATTGCTAATGTGTGTTCCTAGGAATTTAAAGGAGCCAGTGATGGTGATTGGGTTGCCGTTTATTTATATGGGTGTTTTGGGAAACGGTTTACATCTAAAGTCAAAAATGAGTTGCTGGGTTTTGGCTGTGTTGAGCTGTAGGTCATCGTTTGAACACCAAGTGACAGCTTGGTCCACCTCCATGCGGTACTGGGTTTCATCATTGTTTGAGATGAGGCCTATAATGGTTGTGTCGTCCGAATACTTTATTGTTCTCACTTAAGTGTCCGGTAATGTAAAGTATGTAAAGTGGGTAGTGTAAAGGGAGTAGAGCCAAGGGGATAGAACACAGCCCTGAGGAGCTCCTGTACTCAGGGTGAGAGGGTGTGAGGTTATGTTATTAACCTTAACCCTCTGTGATCTATTTCACAGGAAGCTCCTTGTCCAGTTCATGTCCAAGAGTGTGGTAAAGAGTTTTAATGAGTTAATAGTGTTAAAGACAGAACTAAAGTGTATGAACAGGATGCGTGTGTAGGTGTATGGTGGAGTGCTATGCTGATAGCATCCTCTGGACCGGTTGGCTTGGTAGGCAAATTGATACGGGTAGATCAGAGAGATAGTGCAGGATTTCAGCTATGCCAGGATAATTCATTCAAATGCTTTCATAACCACAGATGTTAGGGGAACTGGTCTGAAGTCATTGAGGCAGGTGATCTTTGAGGACTTTGGCACAGGAATGATGGTGCAGCATTTAAAACAATGGGACTGTACATTGAGTAACTGAGAAGTTAAATATGGTGGAAGAGGCCCATCTGGTGATGAGGATCCCTAGATATCCACATAACCGTAAATAAAGGGGAAGAGGGACTGAGGGAGCCCTTCAGAGAGTGAATTAATGGGAAGGTATTCACTTTTCCCAAGGTTAAGTATTTTAAACCGGTCTAGGATTTTTAATATAATAGGAAGAAAGGATGCTGGATTTGAAACATGGAGCAGAAGGTCATCTGCATACAGGGAAAGCTTATATGACAGATCAAACCAAGTGATACCACTAAATCCCTCCTCAAGGGAAATTTTTTAAGTAAGTGGAAAAGGTAAGACCACTGCACCCTATCAAATGCCTTTTCCACATCTAAAGAGAGCACTATTTCTGGTGAGTTAGTCGCAGGGGATAAAATAACATTTAAAGAGGTGGTATTATGCTTATTTAAGGGTTGTACCAGAACAGGTTTACATGGTTTAATTTCCCAAAAACACCATATTTTTATTATACAGCTCCTCTTTTCACCGTGTGTGTTGAAGGCTTCGTGTTAGCTATAGAGTGATACATCTTGCCTCTACATGATCTTTGTTGGGAGTTGCACATGCGCAGTTCCTAGTTAAGGACTACTAGCCAATCAGAAGCAGAGAAGGGCGGGTCGGTGAGAAAACGGTAAACACGGCTTCGTTTCAGCTTTATATCCTCTTCATTGCTTAGCAACATGGACTGGAGCAAGAGTTTCAGAGTGGTGAGTTATTAGTATCTTTCCTCCATAAAGTTTTAACTGGGCTCTGCCTCTACATCACAGTAACAACTTCCTGTGCACTGACTGCCTGGAGGGTAGCTAGTATTTGGGAGGGAGAGGAGAGGTGTGTGCTGCAGCTGAGTGTTTTTCCACCGCTGTTTTTGAGGGCGGGTCGGACTAGCCGCTTGGCGAGCATTATATGACGCGCATTTTGCTTTCATCCCGTCAACGTCACAGGGATGAAAGGGAAATGGCTGGACTACAAACAAGCTGTTTTCAGGCAGTTCAAAGCAGAGTTTTCTGTGGGAGATGGGAACTCCCTTTGGGGTATAGTAGTTGGGGTATAAATAGTTGTATTCTTTCTCTCTATTCTTTTTATTATTGTTATATAATGTGACAGACCACCGTCACTACGGTTGAGTATGCGCTGTGACTGCCATACCAAAGAGCCTGGCTCTGGCTTTGGTGTTGCGGTCAAGTTGCATGTTTGGTACCCATAGACCCGGGTTCGAATCTGGGTGGCGTGACTGCTCTTGCCTTTCCATCACATATGGTGTCAGAAGTGGGATGGCTTGCTGTGAAATTGTCTGAGGCATACCCAGTGTGTGATGCGTATGAGGGATTGGTGGACCCCTGTGTGTGTGTGTGTGAAGGACCCCAGAGATGGGTAAAGCACTAATGGGTGGGGGCACCCTGAGATGGGAGAAGTACAACTGGCGGGAGTTGTGACGGACGCCTGTATGTGTGAAGCGCAATGGGCCGTCTCCCAAAGGGGAGGCCAGTGTGACGGACCACCATCACTACGGTTGAGTATGCGCTGTGACTGCCATACCAATGAGCCTGGCTCTTTGGTGTTGCTGTCTGGTGTTGTTTGGTAGACCCAGGTTCGAATCCGGGTGGGGTCACTGCCTTTCTTCTCTTGCCTCTTTCTCTTTCCGTCACATATAACTTGCATTGTCTATTCCATATTTATATATTTTTACATTTATTTATGTCAACTGTATGTTTGTGTACGTGTAGTACCTTATCACCAAAGCAAATTCAAATGTGTAAAACACTACTTGGCAAAAAAGCTCCTTCTGATTCTGATTCAAGGAGGAAAGTCTTAAGCCTACTCTTAAATGTGGAGAACCAAACTGGAACCTGGTTCCATAGGAGAGGAGCTTGAACCACAAGTAACCCTGCATTCTGGGAGCGCAGTGCTCTGGTGGGGTAGTAAGGTACTATGAGCTCTTTAAGATAAGATGGTGCCTGACCATTAAGAGCTTTGTAGGTGAGAAGAAGGATTTTAAATTCTATTCTGGATTTTACTGGAAGCCAATGCAAAGAAGCTAAGACAGGAGAAATATGATCTCTTTTCCTGGTTCCTGTCAGAACACGTGCTGCAGCATTCTGGATCAGCTGAAGAGTCATAATGGACTTTTTCAAGCAGCCTGATAATAAAGAATTGCAGTAATCCAGCCTAGAAGTAACAAATGCATGGACTAGTTTTTCTGCATCATTTTTAGACAGGATGTTCCTGATTTTCGCAATATTACATAGGTGAAAAAAGGCGGTCCTTGAAATTTGCTTAATTTAGTTTAATTAGTTTAATTTAATTTTTGAGAGTTAAACGACATGTCCTGATCAAAGATAACTCCAAGATTCCTCACAGTGGTGCTGGAGGCCAGGGCGATGCCATCAAGTCTTTGAGCTAGAGTCCAAGTCAAGTCTCAAGTCTCTCGTGGTTATAACGAATGTTGTATCACCTGCTGCGTTCAATCCAGGCTGCTTATAATACTGCATGGCTATAATGAATTCTGTAACTGTAACCTGTTTTTCACTTACAGAACCCAACCATGTAATGTGCAATGCAATTAATGACAACTAATTAACTACTGTAAGTCAACACCAACCGTAGACTATCAAATCCAGTGTAACGTTAACTGAATAAAACAGTAACATTACATGATCAACAATAAACCTGTAACCTGTTTTTCACTTACAGAACCCAACCATGTAATGTGCAATGCAATTAATGACAGTTGACTTATTGTAAGTCAACACCAACCGTAGACTCTCAAACCAGTGTAACGTTAACTGAATAAAACAGTAACATTACATGATCAACATTAAATCTGTAACCTGTTTTTCACTTACAGAGAGCACAACCATGTAGCCTAACAAATCTACAATTAATGACAACCTAACTCCTGTAAGTCAACACACCCCAGACTCTCAAACCAGTGTAATGTTAACTAAATGAAACTGTAGCATTACCAATAATAAACCTGTAACCTGTATGCAGCCAGCATTAATAATTAACGCTGACAGCAGCCAGTGGGATGTTAATGATTATGTTAATCGACTGCCACAAGTTTGGTAAGTAAACGAACGCTCATTCATCTTTTCATAATCAAGTAAACCTCCCATAGGTCGTAGCTAAAGCAAGAAGCAAGCTAACGTTAGATGGCCAATGGTGAACTAAACATGTTTACTAACCTCAGGTTACTAACCTATTTTGCGTTCAGCGCTTCTTTGTTTGGGCCTTGTTTTATGAAGTTTTAAAGCCAAAGTTTATGATGAATGGTGGAGCAGCTGCCTGTGTTTGTTGTTCTCTCTCATATGTGGCCGCGTGCAGCTATAACCAGCTGATGGTTATAGGTAATGCAGGGAGGGGAATAATAACAGCACGCTCATCAGACGTTTCCTAAAAATAAACATTGTTCACGAGTCCCGCACCTCGAGACCTAAGTCTTTTGAGGACAAGTCTCAAGTCGAGTCTGATGTCACTGTGTGTGCGACTTAAGTCCGACTCGAGTCCGAGTCTCAAACTCGAGTCCCCATCTCTGATAGAAAGTGAAGAGGATTGGTCCGAGGACAGATCCTTGAGGAAATCCATGACTAACTTTGGCGTGCATGGAGGACTCATCGTTAACATGTACAAACTGAGATTGATCTGATAAATAGGACTTAAACCAGCTTAGAGGGGTTCCTTTAATGCCACTTAAATGTTCCAGTCTCTGTAATAGAATGTGATCAATAGCTAAGATCTAATAAAACCAGTACAGAGACAAGTCCTTTGTCTGATGAAATAAGGAGGTCGTTAGTAATTTTCACCAGTGCTGTCTCTGTGCTATGATGAGCTCTAAATCCTGACTGAAAATCCTCAAATAAACTATTGCTCTGTAGAAAGTCACACAGCTGTTTAGCAACTGCTTTCTCCAGAACCTTAGAGAGAAATGGAAGGTTAGATATAGGTCTATAGTTGGCTAAAACATCCGGATCAAGTTTGGGCTTTTTCAGAAGAGGTTTAATTACAGCTACTTTAAAGTACTGTGGTACATAGCCTGTTGATAGAGATAGATTGATCATATCTAGTATAGAAGTGCTGACTAAGGGTAAAACATCTTTAAGCAACTTAGTCGGGATGGGGTCTAAGAGGCAGGTTGATGGTCTAGATGAAGAAATTATTGAAGTTAGTTGGTAAAGATTGAGGGAAGCAAAACAGTCTAAACATATATCTGGTTCTACAGCTGTTTCTAAGGTTCCTGAGTTAAGAGATAAGTCGTTGCCAGTTGAGGGCAGGTTTTTGGTGAATTTTGTTTTCTAATAGTTAGAATTTTATCATTAAAGAAGCTCATGAAGTGATTACTGCTCTGCCTCTGGAGCAACGAGGGGTTGAAGTGTCTTGCTCAGGGACACAGTGGTGGATGGGTCACAGAGGGGAGTTGGCCTCTCACACCAAAGGCACAGTCTTATGCATTATTATCCATCACCACCCATCCTCCTGTAATACATTACTTTACAACTTCAGAGGGTTGGCTCATCTGGACTAACATACAAAGAAAATGAAGAACATCTCAAACACTATTCACTACTCACCACTGACAGATAACAGTGACAATGTAAGCCTCTGTTTCTGCACCACAGTCCATTATAAACCACATAATACATGAAGTTTATAAAGGCATTGGCTGGTGAGGATCAAGGCTCCTCTCACTTTGCTTAATTAATTACATAACAATCTGAAAATCTTACCAAAATCTCTTTTTTTAAATGTTTTTAAATACAACAGAAACACAAAGTAGTATTGACAGCCATAATTTCCGCTTGTAGTAAAACGGTTTAAAAAAACGTTTTTAATGGGCATTTAGTATGTGAAAGTACAAATTTTTTTAATGCATATTTGGAAAGTATTCATTATTGGTCACTTGATAGGCACACAGTCTTGTTATATATCACCATTAGTAGTAAAAAGAAATACATGTTTTCCACCAGGGCAGTAACATGTGAAGTTTAGCTGCTGATCTGAGCTTCTCTGCTGTTACCGTTTCATTACTAATAATTTTCATCCGCAGTTTGTCTCAGGAAGGTAACAGCACATTTCTGTCCATGTAACAAAGCCATAACAGAGTCTGGAGAAGAACTACATTAAATTACAATCCAACTATATATTTTTCCTACCGCCGCAGTAAAGGTTTAGCTGGCTGATCTGAGCTTCCAGCTGTAAGCTACAGCTTTATTGCCAATTAGTGATCAGCTGATTGTCTTGAACATAACCACAATGCCAAATCAGAGTGCTGGAAAGAGAGTAACTACATGAAACTAATCCAATTACATATTTTACATCACAAGCCAAAGCCAGTGCTGGAGAATAAACCAATCCAACTAACCTTACATGATTTTTCTACCAGGGCAGTAAAAGTTTAGCTGGCTGATGCTTCCATGCTCTAAGCTAAGTTACGGTTTTATTGCCAATTAATGTTACTGATCAGCTGATTGTCTCGCTAAGGTAACCGGCAAAGCCAAACCACAGGCTGGAGAATAAGTAGGTGATTAATTAATTAATCCAACTACTGCTGTCACACCACTGACAGGAGAAACACCTCACGGCTCTCTGTGATTATGGCCAGCTTCTAGCTAAAGCTATCAAACTACAGCTTTCATTTGCATCGCTAAAGTCCGACTAACTTAAATTAGTTACCTGTCCAGCAGAAAACAAACAACTTCAGCACCGCTTTGAAAACATCTGTTCCACATTATAGCCTTCCATCAGGGAAAATCCGTGATTTCTGCCGTCAGCTGTCTGTACTCCGTTTAGCTTCATGGTATAAAGATCCACTGGCTGTCGGCTCTCGTGCTAAATAACACGTGTGCTTGTTCATTTGTCCAAACGTCACTTCTCTTCTTACTTCTAATAAACCAGAAGACTACTCAGAGACTGTTTATTAGTATTATTATTATTATTATTATTATTCCCTCTTCTTTTTCCACGGATGCATTTAATGTAGTGACGGCGTCTACACTGCCGGAATTATACAAGCAGAAGAAGAACAAAGTGACGAAACACGCTTTGTAGCGCTGTTTGTCCGTTGTCGGCTATTGTAGAACCATGACAACAAAATACGGCGACCTCCATAAAGGGGCTGCCCGCAGTTATGTAG
Source organism: Micropterus salmoides (assembly GCF_014851395.1). Taxonomy (NCBI): domain Eukaryota; kingdom Metazoa; phylum Chordata; class Actinopteri; order Centrarchiformes; family Centrarchidae; genus Micropterus; species Micropterus salmoides. The sequence continues at coordinate 661,254 of NW_024044459.1, read as the reverse complement.
ATAGAAATGGTTCATTCTAAGGTAATAAAAACATAACAGTTCATTATGTAAGGTCTTTCTACACCACTGAAAACATAGTTATAGATGTTATATTGCATTTCAGTCAATAGATCCTCAGAAATATTACACACTGGACCTTTAAAACATGAGCAGCAAGCTTAATAAATCTTGCTTCAAGACTGTCAGGACAAGCACTGCTATTTTCTTTTAACTCACATATGACATGAAAAACATTTTGAAAAAAACGTTTTGTGAACCTAATAGAAGAAAAAAGCTGGTTGAAAGCACTAGAAATAAGTAATGGATTAGAAATAGTTATATTGTCAATTTGTATTTGAGTCACAGTGGTCTTGTTATTTTTATTGAGTATATGATTCAAATGAGTCCAGAATTGTCTTGGGTTATAAAAGTCCTGTGAAAAGCTATCTCCATAATAAGATTTGCATTACATAAGTTCCTGAGATATCTGTATAAGTTTCCCAATTTGAGGCATCTAAAGAAGAGAGATATTTAGCCAAGGCTTCATTCCTTTCTTTAAACAGACTAATCAGATGTGAGCTGATCTATTGTAAATGTCCACCTTTGACACTAATCATTTTAAGGGGAGCATGTGTATCAATTACTTTAGTGACTTCAGAACAGAAGTTCCATGGATCATCGAAATATAGAATTAACTGAAACCTATCCTAATAAATAGGAAGTAGGTCATGTACGAAATTATCAACATTAATATTTTTATATTGTCTTAATCTAATATATTTGGAAATTTCGGGATTTTAATTTTCTACAAAACATGACAGAATAATCATTATAACAGTCTGACATAAATAATTATCCTGTCAGGATTCGTGACAAGAATCCAGTGCAGCAGGGATCAGGACCGGGAATCAAATCTAGTTGGTTCATTAATTAATTGAGTGAGCAGAAATAAGTTTGGTCTGAATGCACTTTAGGATGGGATGGCAACCCTAAATGACAGTCAGAGACACCCTTACTCACTCTTTGCACTCAGAGAATGATAAAATATGGCTATGGTCCCTAGAGGTCTCATCTCCTTAAGACACAGTACTGACTGCTCTCCATGTCACGCTGGGTTGCCATGACTGAAGTGAACTGACAGCAGCAACACTAAGCAAAAAACACTTTGGCACTTTGGCAAAGCTTCTCCTTTGAAAATCCCTTTCTTTCGTCTCGCATCTGAGAGAATCATTGTCGACATTACAGACAGCACAAAGGTGAAAAGGCATTCAAGATCCTTTCAGAATTACCTTAGTTTTACAGGAGAGTTTTGCCGTTCCCTTTTTGAGAAGTGAAGTGAACAAAATTGATTTAGAGTGAGAGCATCATATTGAGTTGAAATATAATAGGTGTCTGAATACTGCCTTGGGGTGAGAATTGATTGAGAGAGAATGAGATAACATTTTCTCAATTCAGAAAAGTCTCATTGAAGAAAAAAACCCTTCATGAAATCCTGCATGATTACTGTGGTCCAAGGAATACAAACTCTAATGTTACACATCATGTAGGTTGTACATTTGTGCTTCAGGTTCTAAGATTCATTGATGATATCAAAAAGAGCACCCACGTTGAGAGCATCTATTCTGAACCCAAAGCTAAGGTGGACAAAAAGCAGTGGCATCAATTCAGCAAGATTAAAAGAAAACCTACTGTACTATTGAGTGCATCAATTCTGGAGTACAAAAGGAGGAGGTAAGTGTCGAGATGAGGAGAGGACTGGCTCTAGTCTCTACACAACCTCTTGCCCCAGCACAAAGCAGTGGTTTAAACCTCTCTGAGCAGCCATAAACATACAGATAGTTCTGTCTGCATGCTAATTCCAGGGAGATACAATTTCAGGCACTAAAACCCTCAATGTCACAAGCAACTCACGTCTCTATTTAATTCCACACACACAAACTGTCAAATGCTGCAGTAATCAACCTGTGGGAGGAGTGACACCAGTACTAAAAAGATCACAATGGGAAGGCGCTGTGAGAGAAAAAAAGTACAGACACAATCTGGCACCCAGCAAATCCTTCTCCTGTCCCTTTAAACTATGATGTTTAATTAAAAAAGATTACACCTCATGTCTAGTTGAGATGTATGTAGCAGGCGTAAATGATATTCTTCATCTCCAGCATGCAAACAGAGTGCAGTTGTGGTTTCTTCCTGTACTATGAACGACGTGTTTTAATGTATTCCTCACACACAAGCATAGGGAGGAGAAGAAGTGAGCTTAGCATTGTGAGTCATTGATTTTACTGCTGTGTTTCCCCAACAAATTAATAAATTTTTCTCCAGAAAGAAGAGGTAATTGAAAAGGTTGGACAGTGTCTCAAGAGCACAAATTCCTTTCCTGCTTGGGAACTAACTTGTAAGTCAGCATCCTAGACAGATAGCAAAGACAGATTATTACACAATGACAATATTACGCTGCGGTCATGAGAATATCTATAGATAAATATATTTAGCTTAATCAATCAGGAGTCAGTGATGTATCACAGCCATCACTGATATGTGGGCAGTGATTCAGAGGTCTGGAACCAGGCAAACCAAGTCATGAGAATCAGAAGGAGCTTTATTGCCAAGTAGTGTTTTACACATACAAGGAATTTGCTTTGGTGATAAGGCGCTACACGTAGACAAACATACAGTCGACATAAATAAATGTAGAAATATATAAACATGGAATTGACAAATGCAAGTTATATATGAATAATAAAAAATTATAGAAAGATATTATACAACTATGTACAGAGAAAGAAAAATGTGGCACATATGTGCATTACTCCGGTTCGTGCTGTGCAACGGATATATAAATTGACAATATAAAAATATAGAACAACAACGATTAACAATTAACAACAAATGTGCCAGTGCAATGTGCCAGGTTTGTGCATGATATGAAATGAAGTAAAATCCGACCATCTCCACTGTCTGCATTGAGCTCCAGACTGTTCTGGCTGCACCAGGTCAACAGATGGTCGATCTCCCACCTGTAGGCGGACTCATCCCCACTGGAGATGAGCCCAATAAGGGTGGTGTCGTCCGCAAATTTCAGGAGCTTGACAGACTGGTGACTGGAGGTGCAGCTGTTGGTGTACAGGGAGAAAAGAAGGGGGGAAAGAACGCAGCCTTGAGGGGAACCGATGCTGATGGTCCTGGACTGGAATCAGAGAGATGTTTTCCCAGCTTCCCATCCAGACAAATAAAGCAAACTAAACATTTTCAACTCTTACTTTCCCGATCAAAGAGTGTCCAAAGTCCAAAGACAGAGTAATAGATACTGACACGGAGACAGAAAAAAACAAATAGGGGGAACTGGGAAGGGAAAACACAGAGAGAAGTCTAGAGGCATTGCCGTGACTGACATCTTCTAACAAAATGTACCAGTACCATTATTAATATAAAAAACAGCAATGTACGAGTACCATCCATAGCTGGAAGACAGCACTAAACTGAAAACACCTTGAAAGAATACACTGAGTGAATAAATAGTCTACCCAGGCTCACAGTATCATTGCACAGATCCAGTGTTGTTCAGAATGATTACTCCTTAAACACACACTACTCAAAAACACTTAAATCACACATCAGATCTTGATAATGTAATGGAGAGACAGCAAGACAACCCCCCAAGGGAATGGTTCTGCAGGTGGTGGCCACAGACAGTTGCTCTCTCCTTATCCTTCCTGACTGATTGTTCTCTAGTTCTGTGTTTTGCTAGTGTCCCTGTCACTACTGGTTGCATGAGGAGGTACCTGCAGCCCATTCAGGTTGCACAGGTAGTCCAGCTCCTCCAGGATGGCACATCGATATGTGCCATCACAGCACAGTCTCAAGATCATGGAGGACATACCAGGAGACAAGGCGTTACATGAGGAGAGCTGGACGGAGCCGTAGAAGAGTATCGACTCAACAGCAGGACCGATATCTGGTGTAAGGAGGAACAGGAGGAGAACTGCCAGAGCCCTACAAAGTGACCTCCAGCGGGCTACTGGTGTGCATGATTCTGACCAAACTGTCAGAAACAGACTCCATGAGGGCCCACCGTCCTCTAGTGGGATCTGTGCTCATAGCCCAGCACTGCGCAGCTCCATTGGCAATTGCCAGAGAACACCAGAGTTGGCAGGTCCACCACTGGAATCCTGTTCTCTTCACAGATGACAGCAGGTTCACACTGAGCACATGTGAGAGACATTAAAGAGTCTGGAGACGCCGTTGGGAACGTTATGCTGCCTGCAACATTGATTATGATTATGATTATGATTATGAATCCAGCCCTCAATCTGTGGTGATTTTGTCTTCCATTGACCTTTGTTACATCATGTTGCAATCCGTTCTCACTCCCAAGTTGTCACATATGGAAGCATGGTCAGAGCCTTGGCGTCACTTTGTAATGCACCGTGAAGCCCTTTAGCCCTTTAGCACTGTATCTGAACACTAAAGGTAGGTATAACATAAAAGTCTGAGCAAAGCCTGATTTATACTTACATCAAGTCTATGTCTCCACCGTGTTACAGCCGCTGGTTTGGTTGCTAGTAAATTTGACTTCAAAGCACAGAGCACTTTCTGTGGGCTTCGTAGAAATGCAATGTTACCAATGTTGCATGCAATGTTATGTTAAAATTCTTCCTGACAAAATAAGTCTGGCCATATTGTATGTTTGTCTGAATGAAACCCTCCATTTGTAAGGTGTTTATTTATTACGTCTTCCGTAGGAACCACTGAGCTTGGGGCTGAATGCCAAAAGTCAGAAATGACTGAGAGATAGACTAACATATTGTTGAAATATATATAAATATATACAATGACTTCATTATAGAGACTGTAAGTGTACTGTAATTGTCTCTGGGAGAGTGGGAGAGGAGAGACAGGACATAGACTTCATTTTTGGAAAGAGTTATTTTATAAATGTATTTATTTATTCATTGCTGGACTATATGCTAACATATTGATGGTGCAGTGGGTAAGACACATGCCTTTGGTGTGAGAGACACGGGTTCAATTCCACCCATCCACCAATGTATCCCTGAGCAAGACACCTAACCCCTAATTGCTCCAGAGGCGTGCGACCTCTGATGTACACATATATATCAATTGTAAATCACTTTCGATAAAAGTGTCAGTTAAATGAATTAATGTAAATTTATAGATTATTATCACTGATTCATTCATGTAAAAAGCAGGATTTTATTGTTGTAATTGGTTTAGGTTGAACTATTTAGTGTCAGACTGCAATTAATGATGTTTTTCATTATAGATTAATCTGGTGATTTTTTTCTCCGTTAATCGATTCGATCAATTTTGAAAATAATTTAAGAAATGTTGTCACAATTGTCCAGAGCCCAGAGAGACACCTTCACAATGCTTGCTTTCAAAGTCCAAACCTCAAAATGATTAAAAATACATTAAAATAATCAAAAGGAAAAGCAGCAAATCTTCACATTTGTGAAACTAGAATCATGATATGTTTTTGCATGAAAAATGCATTAAGCAATCAGAGTTGTTGCCAGTTAATTTCCATGTCAGTCTAATAATCGTGTCAGCTGTACTTATAACAAAAGATATTTTATTATGTCTTCATATGTTTTGTGTAAAAGTAAAAGGTATAATAGCTCCCTCTGAGATGTGGTGGAGTAGATGCAGAAAATAGCATGAAGAAAAAATACTCAATGTGGAAATAAATTGTACATATTTTTTCTAATTTCTTTCAGTTGAGTGAAATTAACTTTATAGTTTTAAAAAATGGGCAAGACATTATGTAAAATGTATTTAAAAAGATAAATAGGAGTTTTCGCTACAGGGGAAGAATAATCATTTTGGTGACTGCTTAACAAGGTCTTGATATTTTCCAAAGATAACAAATATGCCAAGTAGAATTTTGAAGAAATTAATGACAAGGCATCTAGAATGGTTCCATGTGCAGCTCTAACACATAATACAGTACTGAGTTTTCATTCAATACAATACAATATAACTTAGATAATACAGTGAGATATTACCAGACCATTTAAAACATGAAAGTCCGAAATGAAAAGAAAGAAGAAATGAGGTGTAACTATAATTCCAACTGATTAGTGATGCTAATGAAAAAAATAACCAAACTTTGTAAAAGTGTAATGTTAATTAATGAATTAAGTAGTGAATTTTTAGTCTGTCTGAGAGTGAGAAAAGAAGAATAGGAGCGAGACAGAGAGGGAGAAAGAACATTGGACATGCGAAAAAATCCACTTATTTCCTGGGGACAAGGGAAGAATCCAGAAGTCACTACAATCACGCCAAGTTCTCTGCTAACTACAAATCACAAGCTCTCATTCATCCATTGCTTTGGTTACTGTCCTCTGGACAATATGGTCAATCCCTCTCTGTTACGTGCCGTCCCATGAATTTATTCCCATTGTGGGGAGAGAAGCAGAACCAATCAAACCCCAGTAACCAGCAATCAGCCTGGGACCCTTCAGCCATCCAGGGCATCCCATGTGCCCCTGCAACCCTAAAAAAAAGCCACACGCCTGGTTAAATCAGGATCCTGAAGACACTCAATAACAGCTACTGGCCTTGGAGTTAGACCGTGCAGCAAGGCAAAATGTTAGTGGGATGCAGCTATCACAGACACCTTACAGCGGATACATTTAACATCTGACACTTGCACCTCAATGCACAATCAATTCAAGCCTTTCCCTTAATGCTGACACCTCAGTGCCATGAAGTGCTCTTTGGACAAAACCAAAGGAGCATAAGATAAAGCATTTTTTGTATGTATATAAAAGGACAGAACTGTTCATTTTAGCTGGCTTTTTTGACTATCACTTTCACTGAGATAGAAGAGTATGGAATGTAAATGGCCTTCTTTGATGTAGGCTTTCACAACTATTTTGAAAGCTATTGATTTTACGTCCTGGACGGTGGGCTAGATGGATGCTCCTTTCCATTGATTCTTTTGATTTGAAACTAATTGCCAAAAATTGACATTTAAAGGTAGACATTTAAAGGAAGTCAACAAGAGTGGGGCACTTACAGAACATATGATCATCTTAACCATGGGTTGCTGCTGTGTAATTGCACCTAATAAATGGCTGTGAAGTGCAGTTTCAAGTCTTGATCCACACTATTTCAATGCTTCTATCCCAGCAATACTGCTGATCAAGCCTTTGGGAATGTTGTGTTTTGCTTCCACAGGCTCAGAAAAATAGTTAACCTATTATCACAGCCATTTGCTATGTTTCCTTCTAAATTCTGTGAACATCTTATGGGAATTCCAAAATGTCAGTCATTTAAAAGCAAATAAATGTGGGTTGTAAACATACTTATTCATAACTTTCATGTATGTCCATATTTATTTAATAATTATAACAATTATAATAATTATAGTTTCTGTTACACACATGATGAAGCTCTGAGTGACTTAGTTTTTGATTTTAGTTTAAAAGGGTACAAAATAATAAATTAGGGCTAGCTGTTAAACGCAGTCCACAAGTGTTGTTGGTTTTTTTTTACACCGTGCTTGAAGGTACACCGGTACACAGTACTGGCACTTATACCTTTTACTCTTTGGCGTCCCGGGCTCTTTTTGTTTCTCTACCCTATTCATACCAGGTTCTCTGGGCACTGTGAGATGCTCACCTCTTCCCGTTTTCTCCTGCCTGCTAATCTCTGTCGGCGGAGACAGGCGAAGGAGAAGCTCGGTTTTCTTTCTTGCAGCTTTGTGCATGAAATACCTCATCAATGTCACGTTTTGTGAACCGACCAATCAGCCTGGATGGGGCGGAACATTAAAAAAAGGGTGAAAGGCAGAGGTGTTGTTTACACTGAGGTCGCTGGGGACATGTCAGAATCAGAATGTCCCCACCACTTTATGAAGGCATTTGTTAAAAATGGCTTGCAACAAGAAACATTAAAGAACAAATAAAACTGCTTTGAGAAAGGTTTATTTGCACAATAAGAAAACATGCAGTGCAGTTTAAATATAGAAGGAACAAATGTGCATTGTCCAAAACTGTAACTAAACCAAAAAAATTTCTACTGATTATTGCATTATATTGCATTATTTTTTTATATTTCAAATTGTCACCTGCCATTTTGTGTTTCCCTTCACAAAAGACATTTCCACAATAAAAATTTCACCATCAAATATTTCTTCAAAATACTGTTACAATATCTTCCTGTCTGGTTCTTGTGTTCTTCTCTACACAAAGTGACAACCTTGGTGACAGCAATCAGCAAACTTTTCAAATTGTTAAACACGTTGATCTGGATAAATGTTTATGAATATTGACAAGTCGGTTCTTAGCGTTAACAAATCAGAGACTGACCACCATGTAGTGCATTCTTGCACAATAATTTAATGAATGAAAACAACATACAAAAGTAAAACAGCTGTTTTGTCCAACTGGAATTAATACTCTAGCCTACCAGTGGCTGTATAGTAGCCTAGTCTATACTATTATCTGAAATTATAATGAATACACTAACATTTGCCCTAATCAATCCAGCTAATACACTCGCAAACACCTTTTCCCACTTCTAGCACTGTTTTTACATGTGATGATAATAATGTGCCATTTATATACTAAAAGCATGGTACCCGCAGGGTCTTAAAAGTATTTAAAAAGTTAAATAAGTTCTTAAAAGTATTAAATTTCACTTACAAAGATCTTAAATTTTTTCTTGTTCTTTCATAGGATTAAATAAATGCCCTAAGTGGGACTTTACAATTGACTCCGTTTGGTGTGACTCTGATGTTATACGGCAGTACAGGTAACGTTACTGTTAACGTCCGTGTTTAGCTTTATGCTCTGGACTGTGGAGTGTTCGTGGTGCACGAGCTCTGCCATCCAAGCTCGAGTTGTTAATAAAGAAAACAAAACGTCTCTGACGTGCTACTAACAAGCTAACGTTAGCTCGTCGACTCAGAATGGGCAAGTGTCTGAAGTTCAGAAAGCCAGAGACACGGACAAGTGGCGGTTGAGGCTGAGGACGGTGGCACAACAAGCGGATCGGTGTGCGAGTCAGTCACACTATGAAACTCATAGTGATGAAACAGTATAGCTGGAAGACCTGCAGGTTACTGGTCAGCGAATGTTACAACAGCAACGGAGAGACAGTTGTGTATGAGATGAGGACCGTGCCTGTGTGTCGGCGTTGTGTCACTGTTGTAGGGTAACGTTACGTGAACGGAAACATCCAACATGCTAACGCACTTTAAAGATACCAGCCAAACTCCTTGTCCCCGCTGCTTTCAAGCCAGTACTATATAATAATATATTTCAAGCAGCCTTTAGATGGAAAAACAGAACAGGATGATTAATCACTGAAGAAATTGCCATTTACATTGGCATACTACATTACATTACATATCTTATCTAGCCAAGGTGTAACTAATTGTAACAAATCACACTGCACAAATATTTTATTCATTTCATAGGTGTCATTTACACAGGGGACGCTGGGGACATGTCTCCATCACTTTTTAACAAGCATTTCTTAAACTATGTTCTGAAAAATGGCTTACAGCAAGAAATGTCAAAATACAAATGAAAATGCTTTGACAAAGGTTTATTTGCACAATAAGAAAACATGCACTGCAATCTAAATATCTATGTCCAAAAAATGTTGCTTAAGCAAAAAATAAAAATACAAGCGCTGATTACTGCATTATATTCTGTTTGAATTTTCACCAGAATTTTATCTTTCACTTTATATAAATTGTTATGTTCTTGTTTAAGGCTGAACCCAAGTGCGGACACAAACACATCCAGAGGCAGCGGAAAGTTCACGTAGTTTATTTGAACAACAGAAAAAGTACTTCTTGGGAGTAGGTACGAGTAGGTGTGAGGCAGGCGGCAGTGGTGAGTGTTCCAGGCGGAAAAAAGCCTATCCACAAGCAGTGCAGAGAAACCAGGAAACTCCTCCGTCGGCTGGTAACCTCTCGGCTGAGAACTCGAAACTAACGGGAGACAAGGAGAAAAACCAGTAAGTCAAAACACTCCAATAATCGAGACGCATGACATAACAAAGAAACTAGAGAAGAGCCTGAAGTACTCCACCGTAAGTGGTTAGGAATAATTTGGCGACAAGGGGCAGGAAACCAGCAGGTCTTGTAGTGCCCGTATTGAGCCGATGAGGAACAGCTGCAACTCCGCCAAGCCTAGGGTCTGCTTCCAGGCCTCGGGGATGCCCACTCGCACACAAGCACTCACACATAAATACAAAAACAAAACCACAAACCCACAGAGTCACAGCACTGGCTGTGACAGTACCCACCCCTCAATGGGTGCCTTCAGGCGCCCGCCGGGAAAAAGTGTCCAGGCATTCCTAGAGCGACAGGAGAGAGAGAAGTTAAACCGCCCTAGAAACAGCGACCACCTAGCCTGTCGAGCATTAAGCCTCTTGGCAGTCCTCAGATAAGCCAAATTCTTATAGTCCGTCCAGACCACAAAGGGAATCCTAGCCCCCTCCAATCCGTACCGCCACTCCTCTAGAGCCCACACAATCACCAGCAGCTCTCTATTGCCGACATCCTAGTTCCTCTCAGCCATGGAAAACCTACGTGAAAAGAAAACACAGGGGTGCAACTTATTGTCCTGAGGCAGATGTTGAGACAAAACGACCTCAACCACAAACTGAAGGGCGGGGTTAGGGTGGGCTAAAACGGGAGCAGAAGTAAACAGTCCTTTGAGACGATTAAAGGCGGAGTCTGCTTGAGAGTCCCATACAAACTGCATGGCAGGAGATGTGAGGTGAGTGAGAGGAGCCACCACCTTGCTGTAATCGCTAATGAACCTGCAATAAAAGTTCGCTAAACCAAGAAAGCGTTGCAACTGTTTCCTTGTAGAGGGGACCGGCCACTCCTCCACATCCCTAATTTTGACGGGATCCGGCTTCACCTGCCGCTGCTCGATAATGTACCCCAAAAAACCAACCAGGGTCACATGGAAGTCACACTTCTCTGCCTTGACAAAGAGCTTATTATCCAACAACTGTTGCAAAACCAGGGTTACATGTCGACGGTGTTCCTTCATATTGTGAGAGAAAAATCTAAATATCATCCAGATAAACAAAAATGAACCTGTTGAGCATGTCCCTCAGCACATCATTGACCAAGGCCTGAAACACAACCAGAGCATTAGTTAACCCGAAAGGCATGACAGGGTACTCAAAATGACCGCAAGGGGTGTTAAAGGCCATTCCATTCGTTGCTCTCCTGGATTCTAATGAGGTGGTAGGCATCCCTCATATCCACTTTAGTGAAAAGAGTTGCCTGATGTAAAGGCTCAAAAGCTGGGCGTACTTGTCTTTTAATGGTAATATCGATAATCTATGAACGGACAGAGAGAACCGTCCTTCTTGCCAACAAAGAAAAAACCCAGCCCCAAGAGGTTAAGAGAATGGGCAACAGTCAAAGAGTCATGAACGTACTTTCCATGGCCTCCTTCTCAGGTTGGGAGGTGTTGTACAATTGCCCGGGAAGGCAGTGGAGTGCCAGGAACTAAATCTATGGGCACAATCATAAGGTCTGTGGGGTGGCAGCCATTGAGCACTCGTTTACTAAACACCTCCCCTAAATTGTGGTACTCAGGAGGAACTAAAGTGAGATCAGGAGGCTAAGGTTTAGGAGTCAACGCTACCTGACTGGGGGCCAAAGCTGCTCTCAAACAATGACTGTGACAAAAAGGGCTCCAACTGACAATCTTATTTGCAACCCAGTCTATCTGAGGATTGTGACGCTCCAACCAGGTGAGACCTATGACCACCGTAGAGAGGGGAGATGTTATAACACACAATCTAATCAATTCACGATGATTCCCTGACACAACGAGCTCTATGGGGGCAGTAGAGTGGGTGAGCTGCACTAGCAACCTCCCATCCAGTTCATTAACCTCCCTAACCTCAGACACAGCCTCTAACTCCAAACCCAAGCTCACAGCTACAGAAGAATCTAAGAAAATCAGCCCCAGCCCTGAAGTTCAACAGTCTGGCTACCTAACAAAAGGAAATAAGGATGAGGGACTAGGAACAGAACAACTGAGACTCCGCCAAGCCTAGGGACTGCCTCCGGGCCTGGGGGGACGCCCTCTCGCACACAAGCACACACAAAAATAAATAAACAAAACCACAAACCCACAGAATCACAGCACTGGCTGTGACATAAATAAAGAGAATCCTACCAGAAATTTGTCTCCAGAATGCAGGAAATTACGTGTTTAAAGCTCAAAATGTATATATTTCAGCATTAAATATTTCATCAAAATAGTGTTAAAATATCTTCTTGTCTTGTTCTGGTGAACACAATATTGTGAATTGTGCATGTGAGCTAAGTGTATCGTCACACCCCTAATCTGAACCTAATGTCCCCACCACTTCAACACAAAGGGACGTCCTTTCATTCATTTTGTTATCAGAGTACAAACACACCCCAAAAAGCTATTGTGTATTAAATGTGAATGGAAGAATTATAATAAAATGTTTTATTAAATTCAGGTAACTTCGTAAATAATTTTCTCTGGCTTAAAATTCATACAGATTTTCCATTATACAGCAGTCTTAGGTGGAATTAAAAAGGTCCTCAAAAGTCTTAAATTTAACTTGAGAATCCTGGGGGTACCCTGTAAACGGCAAAATTTTCCTTTCCACAAATTGAGTCTAATGTATGAGCTGGAAAGCATTGAGAAATCACAAAGGTCTGATAAAGAAAGGCAAGAAAGAAAGAAAAAGGCCCTCATTTGAACATTTATAAATGGTGTATTGTTGCTGATGAGTATCGGAAAATTATTACATAATGTATAGTGTTTCAGTTAAGGCAAGGTAGATTTATTTAGCAAGCACATTTTATACACAGAGGTAGATTCAAGGTGCTGTAAAAGCAAGTTAAAACAACACAATACTAAAATATTGTACTTAAGTAAAAGTACCGTTACATTGATGAACTGTACTCTATTTTTCTGTGGTGTTGGGTTTTTGGGTAAATATTTATTATTCTAAATGATGGTGGTCCCATCTGAGTAGTTTTACCCACTTAATTACCTGCAGGAGGGAGTGTATAAAAGGCAGCAAGTTACTTTCAGTGTAAGTTTTTTTGTTGCTTGTTGGTGTTGGTGTCTCCTCTTGTCGGTATGGAAGACAATAAATGCCACATTTGTGCTTGCATTTTACCTCTGTCTCATGTCTCTCTCTGAAAAACGTAAAGCCACCGCCAGGCCATTGGACATGAACTTTTACTTAAGTACAAGTAAAGTTACTGGTATAAATATCTACTCAAGTAAAAGGACAAAGTAGCTCATTTAAGAGTAAACATTAGTTACTTTTTTAACCCCCTAAAATAACTTATTTATACTGATTGAATATCTTATTTATAGGCCTATATGATTAAATTGCAGTCTTTTGCGGTCTGATAAGGGCACAAAGCCGGATTGTATTTCATTTGACAGATCCTTTGTCATAGCAATGGCACAAAACAATGTTAGAGACCTTTAATGTTATTATGAGAAGTTTTGTGAATGTTTTTCCTTCATTATGAAACTGTGGCAGAACAGATTAGACTATGGTGGCCCACACTGGACTGTATATGAAGTCATATCCCTATTTACATTCAAACAGGTGGTCATTTTAATGGGACTTCGTAGGCATCAGCATAATAAATTTTTCATTTTTTGGCTAATTTAAGCAAACCCTCTTACCAAACTATGAAAACTTCTTTTACCAACTACCTGTGGTACAAGCATCGTGCAGACTATGGGGGAGCTTGGCTCCTCTTAATAAGACAAAATAAGTCATTTCTATTTTTCCGTATCACCATGGATCATGCGTAAAATGAGTAGCGTCGGGTTTCATCCAGCCAGAGGGAACGATCACCGACCGTCCGCAGCGAGGGGGAGCAGACAGGGCCAGGGAGAGGAGGTCGCGCTGTGGATGGTCGGTGATCGTTCCCTCTGGTCCGAAGCTCCAGTTTTACGCATGTCCTGCTGCAGCCGGAGGCTCTCTGCAGCAGGAGTCTCAGTCAGTCCTGTCTCTGAGGCATGCGCAAACATTATATTTTTTTACTTAGTAACGGCTGTGATTTAAAATGTAGCACTTAAGTAAAAGTAAAATTACTGATAATAAAAATGACTTAAAAAAGTACACAAAAAACTACTAAGTTATAGTAACGGAGTAATTCAACGCAGCATACAAGAGATAAATCTATATAGAAATAAAATAAAAATTATTTGGCAGAATAAATAAAATCTAGATGAAAGAGTTAAAGAATAAAAATAAATTAAAAAAATTAAAATTATAACAATACTATTGTAACACCTGTTCCATTTAGCATTTAGTCATATTCTTATACTTTACTTTTAGTCATATACTTTACTTTTAAATTATTACAACTCTTACAACCTTTGTTCCCTTATACTGAAATTAAAAACAACTCACATTGCCTCCAGAAAGATTAAGAAATTATAATAAAGTTATATGCCTCCTATTAGGGCTTCAAGAGTTATTACCAAAATGTGAATTATCATGATGAAATATGACACAAGTATTCTTTAAATGCAGTGAGATCAAATTTAGTTATTTATTAATACAGGTACACAAAAGAATATTACTTTAGGTCAGTTTAGGTCGAATAATTGTTAGTTTATCTTATTACCTTCAGGTCTCTTTTAGATTTTCATCTTGTCTCTCAAATCCAGGGAATGTTCAGAGGTGTAGATTAGGGGGATTTGGGTAATGGACAGCCAGCAGAGCACAGAAGAAACAGCAGCAAACAAGCAGGAGGGAGACAGTTCTCCACAGTAGTGCAAAGGAGCCATCCCAATCTCTCCAAAAGTCCATATGCTATTTCATGGTGATGTAACAACAGCTTGTCTTAAACAATTGCTGCAAATGCTAACAGTATGAAAGCAAAGCTAATGGTGATTATGCCATACTAATTACTACTCACAACACAACTTTCAACTATAACACTTAGTCATGATATGGAAAACAAAAAACAAACTCGTATTTACCTTTTGTAGATCATAAAAGTCCCAGCCTGATAACTGGTCCTCAGCCGGTAAATTGATAAAGTTATTGCTCTGTCGCTTTCTGCATGTGTTTCTGGCTCTGGAGCTGTGGAGTCTGGATGATGTTCCTGCTCGACACCTGCAGCTACAATCATACATTTTCATTGATGTCCACACCACTACCACATTTACACATCAGCATAACCATGATAAGCAAGGTTGTTGTTCTGAAGGATGTGGCCAAGTGGGAACATGTAGGCTACAGGTTAAACAGAAGCAGGCTGGGAATTGACCCATGGGGGACACCACAAGCCAGGGGCATGCAATTCAATTATGGTTTTCAATAGCGACAAAATAACCCATGTCCTCCAAGTACGACTTCAGGCATTTTAAAATAGTTCCAGAAATGCCAGCCCAGTATTCCAGTCTAGGTAAAAGTATACTGTGATCAACTATATCAAAGGCTGCACGAAGGTCTAAAAGCAGGAAAATTGATGTGTTGTCTAAATCACTATTAAAACAAATATGATTTTAAACCTTTATGTGATTGGCATGAAAGTCAGCTTGAACTTGATTAACATTTTAAATTGAGAAGTGTGGTAGCTGATAAAAAAAATGCCCTCCCTGTAATTTTGTGTAAAAAGGATCATTTTGAGATGTGTAGTATGCTGCTGTAGCTAGGTTGCCTTTAATTAATACGGGATTAACAACTACAGATGTCAAGGATGAAGGAAAGGTGCCAGACAGAAGTGATACATTCACTGTTTAGAGATTTTTTACTGGGCAATCTGTTGACATCTGGACTGGTTTCCTTGTGGTTGTTGCTGGTAAGATGATGGTTTGGCTCAGGCTTGGGCTAATCTCAATTCAGATACCTTCAATTTTACTTTTAAAAAGGATATTAATCCATCACACTTATCACCTGAGAGAAATTCAAGAGAAATTTTTGGGGTCAGATTTGTCAGTGTCTCTACTGTAGCAAATAGGGTGGTGTGTTATTTTTATTTTTGTTTATGATACTGGTGAAAAAAGATTATCTTGCTTTGTATTGCTGAACATTCATTTGCAGATATCCAATCATATTTGAAGTTTGGTTTTATGCCATTTGCGTTTTACAGGTGCAGTGTAAATATGCAATATTTTGGTATTGAAATTATTCAGCAGAACATCATCAGAGTCAGATTTTTCAGATGAAGAAGCAGCAGTATGGTCACTCAAGTGTCTCTTTTTAACAGCCATAGTTCAGAGTTGAGGAATGAACGTAACAAGTCAAAAAATACCCAGAAATGATCAATCAGAGCCAGGTCCTTGACAAGAGTTGAATTTGGGGACCCTTAGTGATGATCAAGTCCAGATTATGTCCTTGAGAATCAGTGGGCCCCTTCACATGCTGACATAGGCCAAAAGTATCAAACAGTGCATTAAGTTAATTTGCATCCTTTGGGTTATAAGGATAGCGCCGAAGCATTCAAATGAAGTAAAATTACCAAATGACACTTGCATTGGTATGAAATCTTTGAATATGGATGCTACCCCCCTCTTCTGTCCTCCCAGGTGTCCTTAATAAAATTATTGTTCAGGGGGGCTGATTCAAAGAGAGTTTGGACTGCTGGCTTTGTCCAGCCAGGTTACAGTTAAAATATAAAATCAAGGTTATGTGCTAAAAAAGATTTCATTAATACTGATCTGATGTTGAGAAGAGCTAGTTTTGCTGCACATGTAGTGGGTGTTACAGGTATGGATTGGTATGGGACTTTAAGTTAATTGGCTTTGCTTGAATAACCATTAGTGTTTCTACTACTGCTAAATGAAGTTATTATAGTTCAGGAACAAGACAACACCTCTTTCCCTCTCACTAATCCAACCACGCGGCTTAATTTATTTCATCCACCCATCTCTATGTCTCTCTCTCTCTCTCTCTCTCTCTCTCTCTCCTCTCTCTCTCTCCATTTTTCTCTCTTTCTTTCTAATCATAAATAAGCTTGTCTAACCCCTTTCTCCTTTTTGTCTCAGTTCTCATATCCTTCCCCCACAAACCCCGTTTCTCTCCTCCCAATGGACAGCACTGTGGCCTCACAGCATGAAGGTCCTGGTTTCAGACCTCGGTCATCCCAGGCCTTTCTGTGTCTAGTTTGCATGTTCTCCCAGCATCTGTGTGGATTTCCCCCAGGTGCTGCTGTGTCCTCCCACCATCAAAAGACATGCTAAAATTCATAATTCTACCAAAGTAATTGTTCTTTTTCTACCAAAGGTACCACAGGGGGATCGTAAAGAAAGATGCTTATAGAGACGTGCCCCCACCTTAAGTCTCGACCACCACAGCCCAAATGAACCCCCTTCATCCCTACCTTCTCAAACCCTTCATCACTTCCCTCTCAACCCCTCCATCATATATCCTTCCTGAACCTTCTCGCTAACCAAATAAACTACTTCTTGTACCTCAATTATTGTGGTCTTACTGAATAGGTATAGTATAGCGTATGTATAGTTGAGAAACAGTGCACAAAGGGAATGTAAAGAAAACTGTAGCCCTTTCTTTCAGTGACTTTGTAGAAGTGTCTGACAGTGCAGCTCCAATCCATTAAAAGTGAGAGCTGTCATGTACCCTTGGAGCAACAGGCCCCTCATCCAGTGTTGATTAAAGGCCCCATGTAATAGGCAGCAACGTTATTGCACTAGGCCCTGTACCCATGTTTGCAGCATCAGATCCCGCCCCCAGTGTGGGCAGTAGGCCATGCCTCTGTCATGGCACCAGTCTTCCCGTCCCCTTCATCCCATGCTTACATTTTGATGCATCATCAAGGGGATCACGGGGCATATGTACAGCTCTTAACCCTTCATCTGTAGGCCTACTAGATAATGATACAATGTGATTATTCATAGTAAAACATGTCCAGTGTCCAGAAGCATGGGGAGGAACAATAAAAACATACTATATATTTGAGTGTAATAGTGTGCTTTGCAGATGTAAGAACAATGTAGGTACAAACTCTCAGAGCTTTGGAGATATAAAAACACTGTAGGTACAAATTCTCAGATTCTCAAATGGATGTCTATAATAGACATCCATTTGGCAGTGATATCTAGTAAGGTATATACTTACAGCTGCACCTCTTAAATACTTTAAGGCATTTTTCATTCTGATTTACATTATACATCTGAATCATTACTGTCAGCACTGTGTCTCTGGTGGCTCCATCCCAGGGATGACAAAATGCTTGATATTTTCCACCTAAAATATGCACAGTGGTCTATTTTCCCTCTGTGCTTCAGTGATTACAAGCCTACGTTCAAGACTAGACTCTGAGGAATAAGCCAAAATTAGCTGAAGTGCTTTTAATGTTGCAATTACCATACTCCTGTATGAATGAGATGACATAATTGCAGTCTCCTCATGACATTCATCACTTAGCAGCAAGATTGAAGATGTCATGTTTGTCACATAATTATCTATGCCAGCATTACTGTCTGGGATAATTAATAATTACCCCTCATGTCTTACTGTATACACTGGAATCTGCTGGGGACTTGTAAAGCACCATGCACTTACCTGCTCATGCTGTCCTGTTTTTGAGGGGAATTACTCTGTCTTGCACTTTTCTGCTTTTCACGGGCCAGCCTCTGTGATGCCGTCAATTTTCTCCAAATTGCAGTAATGGCTGGTGAGATTTGGTCACATTGTGCACACACAGTCTTTTGGCTCCAAGTGACATGGGGCAAATACATCCACAGCATGTTACCTCACCTTGTGGCTTACTGCTTTACCTTCATCTTCATCAGAGGGACCTGGTCTAAATTCTGACATTTCATCACAATAAAACTATTTACCAGGAAGTCACATGACACATATTTCAGATTCATCACCATTTTTATGCTTATTTTATGATGTTATGATGACTACAATATGTTTTATTTGCTGAGGCCTCTTCATCCCATTTTATGAAGAGACACAAAGCAGATCCAGCCACTGATAAAGAGAAGGGGATAATCCTGGCAGGCTGATAGAGGGACGATGTGAAGTACAGGCAAATAATCAAGCGGTTTAGTATAGTATAAATAATTTATGCCACCAGTCCCTCCAGAATCTTGAGGAGTTTAGAAATAATTACTGAGTGTAATTTGCTATAAAAGTGTTTTTCTTGGTAGGTAACTTTGAATCGTGGTTTAAGTCTGTAGCCAGTAGCCTGTGAAGACCGCTAGCCAGGAAGTTGTACAGCCTTTAGAATGTGCTTATTCTCGGTCCACTTACAGGTACAAAAAAGACTCTGGTACGGTTCGTCTATGGTTTGAACGTGGCCCGACCTTGATCCAACACAATTGCAGAAAGCACTGCACCTTTTTTGGAGTTAACAGGCTCTCTCATATGACAGACAAGTCTCGAGACAAATACACTGTGTGCCTGGGCAGAGTGTGACTGGGTCAGATTGTTATTATTATTATATTATTTAATTAGGGGTGATGAAATGGCTGACATGACTCAGAGAGAGCAAAACACATACAGTAATACAGTAATGTTAGCAGTAATAATTTCTGATGTAGTAATCTGTTGATCTGGTTATTTCAACATAGCCTTTATATGAATTCAAACTTTATACCTGATGCATCCTCTGCGCAGTGCCACCCAGAGGAAAAAAACTTTGCTCAGAATAGTCTTTTCTTTAACTCTTGAGAAAGCACTAAGATCTCAATTTTATATCTTTTTGAGATCACTTCACTCTGAATTGTTGTTCCTAAAACCTCTTCAGGAGAGAAAATATGAAATAAGGAAAGACTGAGTTTTTGAGACTTAGGTGAGACAAGTGGATATTGAATTCAGATTACAATAGGAGAAATGGAAGTAACAATGAGAACTCATCATTGTATCTTCTTGAGATCACTTCAATCTGAATTGTTGCTCCTAAAACCCACTTAGGAGAAAAGATGAGATTAGGAGAGATTGAGTTTTTGAGACTTAGATGAGACAAATGGATACTGAATTGAGAGGAGAAATGGAAGTAACTTATCATTGTATCTTTTGAGTTCATTCACATCTTGCTAATTGCTCCTAAAAAGCAGTTAGAATCATTAGCGGGATATTAGTGAGCTTCATTGCATTGCATTATGTTCTCTACCTGGAGAACTTTACTGGAGGATTGTCCTGAGCAGGATTTGAACCCCGGTCCTGCTGTTCTAAGGGAGGCGACAATGCAGTGAAGAACAGTGAAGAACTGATTGTCTTTAAATATAGCACAATTTTCCTTTACTGAAAAGAGGAGGAATACTATATTCACAAGTCCTCAAAATTTAAAGGTATAAATGTATTCTATAGTGAATATATTTAAGTGCTCATTCTGTATGAGATTGTTGTATCTCAGTACTTGTGTGCATTCAGTCCTTAATTAATTGATCTCTAAACATTATCTCAAAGTGGTGGGTGTTCAAGTTAAGCTGGCTGTGACTACCTTAACAAATGTGAAAACTGAAAGGGAATTCATTTCAATGACAAAATATATTTTATTTTTCTTTAGAGTAACTTGTAACTACACGGATGAAATCAACAGTTCTATACAGGATTTGAAATTAAAAGAGAGTAAAAGTATAAATAAGAAAATACTTGTGCACGTACCTGGTTCACTAAGACAAAAAATTACACTTATTTAAGATAATTTAGAGATTTCATCTTTTGATCAAAGTAAGACAAAGTTGAGTTATTTGCTCCAGAGGTCATGAGAAACTGATACGTATTTAAGAAGAATCATGAGATCCCAGGTGTCATAGCTGAGGTTTTTTTTTTAGCTCTTTCTCTGATCTGATGGTCCCATGTTCAGGAGACATAAATTAGACTTATTTAAGATAATTTAGAGATCTCTTGTTTTGATCAGTCGGTCGGACAAAAAGAAACATGGCAACACCTGTTCCATTTTAGCCCAGTGTGTATTAGTTTCTGGGCTTCAGGTAATATAGCTTCAAAAGGTAGGTAGTTAGGTGGGTAAGTAGATTTATTTTTGTCACAATATAACAGGAGTGAAATTGAGTTTTGTAACTCCGTTCTGCTACATAGCAGATAACATAAATTAACAGAAATAAAACTATAATCAATAGAGCAGTGCTGAGGATGAATTAGAGTTTAAGAGTCTGATAGTTTGGGGGAACAAGCTGCTCTACAGTCTGGTGGTGTGGCAGCAGAAACTTCTATATCTCTTCCCAGAATGCAGCAGGGTGAACAGGCTGTGGCTGGGTGGGTGCTGTCCTTTAGTATCCTTTGGGCTCTGTAGGCACCTCACCTCACCGATATCACTGATGCTCAGGAGATGGGTACCAATGATCTTCTGAGCAGTTTGAATCACCCGCTGCAGAGCCTCCGGTCCTGGGCCGTGCACATCCCATGTTAGTGATGTTTCCAGTCAGGATGCTTTCTATTGCTCCTCTGTAAAAGCTGACAAGAACTTGGCCTTGGCGCGACAATTTGGCCTTCTTAAGCTTCCTCAAGAAATCCAGTCGTTTCTGAGCTTTCTTCACCAGCGTGGAGATGTGAGACAACCATGTCAGGTTCTCTGTGATGCTGATTCCCAGGAACCTGAAACTGTTCACCTGCTGCACCTCAGCTCCACTGATGTAGACAGGAGCAGAGGTGGAAAGTAAGGAATTACGATTACTCACCTTACTGTAATTGAGTAGCTGTTTTGTGTACTTGTACTTTTTAAAGTAGTTGTTTAAATCTGTAATTTAACTTTTACTTAAGTATGTTTTGTTTAAAGTATTGTACTTAGCTACATTTCAGTCACATCTATTAATGAGTAAAAAAAAAAAAAAGTGTCGCACCACTTTGTGTGCAAGAGTGCAAGAGTGCAAGAGAACAGCAGCTTTATAATGATGCAGCGTTAACTGTGAAAAATGCTGTATTAAGTTACTGCTAATGCAAACTGAACATTTCCTGTTGCTGCAGCTTCACATTAAAAGCATTTAACTGTTGAAGTTGACTTTTATTTTGAAGTAGTCACAGGAAATGCAATCTGTTTGTAAGTGAGATCAGTGCTGACCGCTGTCGTGTGGACAGCTTCGATGGGACTACACTAAACAACCGTCATTTTCAACAGTTTTCTAATAGCGGACCAGTTTGAAATGTTGCAGTTAGTAATGCAACAGTTAGCAGCAGCAGACACAGAGCTCTGTTAGATAAAGAGCTGCACACCTCCACCTGCTCGACCAGGTAACCAGCTCCTTTCACTTCTGCTGTTTGCAGACTCTTGTTGTGTGCAGCATAAAGTCAGTCCTGCTCACATAATTATGGAAAATACTACTAACTGCCTGACAACAATTTGTTTAGACTTCTGTGCCCAGTGGTATTAAAAGGCATCTGGGGGTCTCAGGGGTCTCATGCACAATAACGGCACAGCTGTATAATAGCATCCAAAACGGTTAATTAATGCCAATCATAGTTACATTACAATTACATACATTGCTCAAAAAAATAAAGGGAACAATTAAACAACACAGTGTAACTCCAAGTCAATCACACTCCTGTGAAATCAAACTGTCCACTTAGGAAGCAACACTGATTGACAATCAATTTCATATGCTGTTGTGCAAATGGAATAGACAACAGGTAGAAATTATAGGCAATTAGCAAGACACCCCCAATAAAGGTGTGGTTCTGCAGGTGGTGACCACAGACCACTTCTCAGTTCCTATGCTTCCTGGCTGATGTTTTGGTCACTTTTGAATGCTGGCGGTGCTTTCACTCTAGTGGTAGCATGAGACGGAGTCTACAACCCACACAAGTGGTTCAAGTAGTGCAGCTCATCCAGGATGGCACATCAATGCGAGCTGTGGCAAGAAGGTTTGCTGTGTCTGTCAGCGTAGTGTCCAGAGCATGGAGGCGCTACCAGGAGACAGGCCAGTATATCAGGAGACGTGGGGGAGGCCATAGGAGGGCAACAACCCAGCAGCAGGACCGCTACCTCCGCCTTTGTGCAAGGAGGAGCAGGAGGAGCACTGCCAGAGCCCTGCAAAATGACCTCCAGCAGGCCACAAATGTGCATGTGTCTGCTCAAACGGTCAGAAACAGACTCCATGAGGGTGGTATGAGGGCCCGACGTCACCAAGATTGGCAAAAAATTTGGAGAACGTTCTGCTGCCTGCAACATCCTCCAGCATTACCGGTTTGGCGGTGGGTCAGTAATGGTGTGGGGTGGAATTTCTTTGGGAGGCCGCACAGCCCTCCATGTGCGCGCCAGAGGTAGCCTGACTGCCATTAGGTACCGAGATAAGATCCCCTGAGCCCTTGTGAGACCTTATGCTGGTGCAGTTGGCCCTGGGTTCCTCCTAATGCAACACAATGCTAGACCTCATGTCGCTGGAGTGTGTCAGCAGTTCCTGCAAGAGGAAGGCATTGATGCTATGGACTGGCCCGCCCATTCCCCAGACCTGAATCCAATGGAGCACATCTGGGACATCATGTCTCGCTCCATCCACTAACGCCACGTTGCACCACAGACTGTCCAGGAGTTGGCGGATGCTTTAGTCCAGGTCTGGGAGGAGATCCCTCAGGAGACCATCCGCCACCTCATCAGGAGCATGCCCAGGCTTTGTAGGGAGGTCATACAGTCACGTGGAGGCCACACATACTACTGAGCCTCAGTTTGACTTGTTTTAAGGACATTACATCAAAGTTGGATCGGCCTGTAGTGTGGTTTTCCACTTTGATTTTGAGTGTGACTCCAAATCCAGACCTCCATGAGTTGATAAATTTGATTTCCATTGATCATTTTTGTGTGATTTTGTTGTCAGCACATTCAACTATGTAAAGAAAGGAGTATTTAATGAGATTATTTCATTCATTCAGATCTAGGATGTGTTATTTTAGTGTTCCCTTTTATTTTTTTGAGCAGTGTATTTTAACCATCACTTCTCAAGTCACAAAGTAACGGAGGACTCCTATGCTAGTTTCAGTCCCTCCCAAATCGATCATCTTGTTGATAGTGCTACAGGCCTGCTGCGAATGACACTGGACTCTGTAGCCCCTCTAAAAAAGAAAATACTAAAACAAAGACGGTTAGCTCCATGGTATAATACTGAAACTCGCAAATTAAAGCAAATATCGCGGAAACTTGAGAGGAATTGGCGTTCCACCAAAGTGGAAAATTCTCGTTTAATTTGGCAAGATAGTCTTAAAACTTATAGGAAGGCCCTCCGTAATGCCAGAGCAGCGTACTACTCGTCATTAATAGAGGAAAATAGGAACAACCCAAAGTTTCTTTTCAGCACTGTAGCCAGGCTGACAGAGAGTCACAGCTCTATTGAGCCAAGTATTCCCATAGCTCTCAGTAGTTACGACTTCATGAGCTTCTTTAATGATAAAATTCTAGCTATTAGAGACAAAATTCACCAAGACCTGCCCTCAACTGGCACCAACTTATCTCTTAACTCAGGAACCTTAGAAACAGCTGTAGAACCAGATATATGTTTAGACTGTTTTGCTTCCCTCAATCTTTACCAACTAACTTCAATAATTTCTTCATCTAAACCATCAACCTGCTTCTTAGACCCCATCCCGACTAGGTTGCTTAAAGATGTTTTACCCTTAGTCAGCACTTCTATACTAGATATGATCAATCTATCTCTATCAACAGGCTATGTACCACAGTACTTTAAAGTAGCTGTAATTAAACCTCTTCTGAAAAAGCCCAAACTTGATCCGGATGTTTTAGCCAACTATAGACCTATATCTAACCTTCCATTTCTCTCTAAGGTTCTGGAGAAAGCAGTTGCTAAACAGCTGTGTGACTTTCTACAGAGCAATAGTTTATTTGAGGATTTTCAGTCAGGATTTAGAGCTCATCATAGCACAGAGACAGCACTGGTGAAAATTACTAACGACCTCCTTATTGCATCAGACAAAGGACTTGTCTCTGTACTGGTTTTATTAGATCTTAGTGCTGAATTTGATACCACTGACCATCAGATCCTATTGCAGAGACTGGAACATTTCATTGGCATTAAAGGAACCGCTCTAAGCCGGTTTAAGTCCTATTTATCAGATCGATTTCAGTTTGTACATGTTAACGATGAGTCCTCCATGCATGCCAAAGTTAGTCATGGAGTTCCTCAAGGATCTGTCCTCGGACCAATCCTCTTCACTTTATATATGCTTCCTTTAGGCACTATTATCAGGAAATATTCCATAAACTTTCATTGTTATGCAGATGATACTCAGTTATATCTATCGATCAAACCAGATGAAACTCATCAGTTAGCTAAACTTCAAATGTGCCTTCAGGATGTTAAAACCTGGATGACCTGTAATTTTCTAATGTTAAACTCAGATAAAACTGAAGTTATTGTTCTGGGGCCCAAGCACCTCCATGACGCATTATCTAAAGATATAGTTTCCCTTGATGGCATCGCCCTGGCCTCCAGCACCACTGTGAGGAATCTTGGAGTTATCTTTGATCAGGACATGTCGTTTAAGTCTCACATTAAGCAAATTTCAAGGACCGCCTTTTTTCACCTACGTAATATTGCAAAAATCAGCAACATCCTGTCTAAAAATAATGCAGAAAAACTAGTCCATGCATTTGTTACTTCTAGGCTGGATTACTGCAATTCCTTATTATCAGGCTGCTCGAAAAAGTCTATTAGACTCTTCAGCTGATTCAGAATGCTGCAGCACGTGTTCTGACAGGAACCAGGAAAAGATCATATTTCTCCTGTTTTAGCGTCTTTGCATTGGCTTCCAGTAAAATCCAGAATAGAATTTAAAATCATTCTTCTTACCTACAAAGCGCTTAATGGTCAGGCACCATCTTATCTTAAAGAGATCATAGTACCTTACTACCCCACCAGAGCACTGCGCTCCCAGAATGCAGGGTTACTTGTGGTTCCTAGAGTCTCCAAAAGTAGACTAGGAGCCAGAGCGTTCAGCTATCAAGCTCCTCTCCTGTGGAACCAGGTTCCAGTTTGGGTTCAGGAGGCAGACACCATCTCCACATTTAAGAGTAGGCTTAAGACTTTCCTCTTTGATAAAGCTTATAGTTAGGGCTGGCTCAGGTGAGTCCTGAACCATCCCTTAGTTATGCTGCTATAGGCCTAGACTGCCGGGGGATTTCCTATGATGCACTGAGCTCCTCTCTCCTCTACTTCCTCTCCCTCTGTATGCAACCTCATCCCATTATTGCATGTTACTAACACAACTTCTCCCCTTTCCGGTAGTCTTGTGCTTTCTCGTCCCTCTCCTCTCTCCTCCTATCACTTCCTGCAGGTTTTTCTGGCTCTGGAGCTGTGGAGTCTGGATCTGTGGCTGCGGGTCACCTGCTGCCCCCGTGTTCCTGCTCGACACCCTCTGCTGCAACGACTATTGTTACTAGTCCTATTGTTATTATTGTTATTATAATCATTAACATTACGATTGTTACCATTAACACTACTATAAATATCTGTACCATTTTTCATTTAGTCTATAGCAACATCACCTTTACTGTCTGTACCTCTGTGTGTATATTGTGTAGGCTGCCTCCCTCCCCTCTCTCTCTCCTTCCATCCCTCTCTTTTTCTCTCTGTTCCTCTCCTGCCCTCTCTCTCTCTCTCTCTCTCTCTCTCTCTCTCTCTCTCTCTCTCTCTCCTTCACCCCAACCGGTCGAGGCAGATGGCCGCCCACCCTGAGCCATGGTTCTGCTCGAGGTTTCTGCCTCTTAAAAGGAAGTTTTTCCTTGCCTCTGTCGCCTAGTGCTTGCTCTTGGTGGGAACTGTTGGGCTTCTGTAAATAGCATCATAGAGTACGGTCTAGACCTGCTCTTTTATGAAAAGCACTGTGAGATAACTGTTGTTGTGATTTGGCTGCGGTCTTAGAGTATTTTCGAGTTAAGTAGGCCTATGTAAATTTATCATTATGGATTTAGGCCTACCATGTTTTTAGGAGTTTATTCACACTGATATAAAAATCTTCATTTTAAACAGTAATTACAAAGGTAAGTCCAGCCCCCACAGTGTCTGCTTAGAAAAATGTGTGCCCTTGAACAAATGTAGTTGAGGAACCTTGATGTAGAGGTCTGTTGAATAATAGCTTACTTCCATTTTTGGCATTAGCAACTTGCTGGTAACTAGTTATTTATTATACTAAAGCTTACTGTATGTTGTCCCATTAAAATGACCACCTGTTTGAATGTAAATAGGGATATGACTTCATATACAGTACAGTATTTCACGTTTTCCCAGTTCAGTGTGCCTCACCAGAGTCTTCCGCCACAGTTTCCTAATGAAGCAAAACATTCTCAAACTTGTTATACTCAATATAACATATTGTTTTTCACCATTGATTTGGTAAAGTATCTGTCAAACAAACTAAAATTGAAAGCACGATATGGCTTTGTTCCCTTATAATTAAATAAGTATAATAGGCCTATGTATAAATAAGATATTAAATCAATGTAAATAAGTTATTTTAGGAGGTTAGAAAAGTAACTAAGTATCTTTTACTCTGAGTTCATTTTAAACTCATTTATACTGGTAACTTTACTTGTACTTAAGTAAAAGTTCATCAGAGTAATTATACTTTTATTTAAGTAGAATTTTTGTACTCTTTCCACCTCTGGACAGGAGTGTGTCTTTTTCTCCTTTTTCCTGAAATCAATGATCAGCTCGTTGGTTTTGCTGACATAGAGCAGCAGGTTGTTCTCTGAACACCACTCTACTCTAGATTATCAATTTCCTCCCGATATGAAGTCTCATCGTTTGAAATCCATGCTTTACATTAAAACATAAAAGCAACAGGAAAATATAAAAAAGACAGTGAAATACAATTTTAAAAGATTGTTAAATAGGAAATAAAAACAGGATAAAACAGGACAGTAACAGTTACAGTGCAGTGTAAGTTATTAATGTACAGCCTTAAATTTGATTTAATTACAGGCATTGGTAAAAAGAAAAGGCTTTATTTAAGTCTTGATTTAAAAGAACTAAGAGTTTCAGCAGACCTGCAGATTTCTGGGAGTTTGTTCCAGATATATGGAGCATAAAAACTGAACGCTGCTTCTCCAGATTTAGTTTTGACTGTGGGGACAGAAAGCAGACCTGATCCCAGATGACCTGAAATCAATTCTCTGACAGACAGGAAGCCAGTGTAAAGTCCTCAGAACTGGAGTGATGTGATCCATTTTTTTGGTCTTAGTTAGGACTCGAGCAGTTGCGTTCTGAATCAGCTGCAGCTCTGATGGATTTTTTATGGAGCCTTGTGAAAACACTGTTGCAGTAGCCGAGTGACGATAAATGCATTGACAAGTTTTTCCAGGTCCTGCTGAAACATAAGTCCTTTGATCCTTGATATATTCTTCAGGTGATAGTCGGCTGACTTTGTAATTGTCTTAACGTGGCTGCTAAAATTCAGGTCTGAGTCCATGACTACACCAAGATTTCCGATTACCGATTGAAGCTGAGCACTGACTTTTAATTTTGGCACCAAAAACAATGACTTCACTTTTATCTTTGTTTATTCGAAGAAAATTCTGGCACATTCAGTTGGTGATTTGTTGATACAATTAGTCAGCGTTGTATGGGACCATAGTGATATGGTTATATAAATCTGTGTCATCTGCATAATTATGGTAACATATTTTGTTGTTTTTCATAATCTGATCCAGTGGAAGTATGTAGGTGTTAAACAGAAGAGGCCCCAGAATGGAGCCTTGGGGAACTCTACAAGTAATTTTTGTTAGCTCAGATGTGAATTACTAGGGCTGTCAAAATAACGTGTGTGAGACTGGGCCAAACTAAAACAAGTATTGAGGGGGGATACGAGATGCCCCTCTCAACTTGGACTGATCCTCATTTTTGCTGAAATCTGATTGGCTCAACGTCACCGCTCAAAAGAGTTTATTTTCCATCCGGTTTGTGTTAAAGTGCACAGAGATATATAGCAATTATGGCAATAAAACAAGAATTTAAGGAGCCTTGTGAAGAAAATGTTGGCACAAAAGTACCAAATGTGTCAAATTAAGCAACCTTTTCTGTGCTGGAACAATGACAGGTACAGGGACAATGTGCAGGGCTGGGTAGGCAATCAAATTACACATACAGCTCTATTTTATGGGACTGCATTGTAGGCTAGTGTTTGATTATATTTTTAAAAACACTGAGTATCTCAGTATGTATGTATGTGTGAGCATGTGTAACTATTTTAGCTTTCTGACTGACTGTACACGTGACATGTTGGTAGTTAACAGTACACTATGACTTAAGTGTTCCAGCTCAGTTTGACCTGGTCTTGTTCAGTGCAGTGGTGACTTGCTTATACAAACCGATGAGGCAGGTGTCATCCTAAAGTTTCTTGAAGGGGCAGAGCTTGTTGGCTGCAATATACATTTTGAGAGTAAATGCTGCCTAGGAACAGATTTCAGGGGAAATAATGCACCAGCCAATATTTGCAAGGAAGTAATGTAAGGGTAGTTCTGAATTGTTGTTGATGGCATTTGGATTTGCCCTCACAAATCATACAGTTCTTCACTGAAATCCTTGACGCTAGCTGTCCTTCTGTGTGTGCGCTGAAAATAAACAACACGTTCTCCCCAGGACCTCACATATGGACGCGTGACAATTTAGCATCGTTTTTGTACACGTAGGGCTCCACAGACAAGTTAGCAAGAACAACTATTCAACGTCCAGTCAAGTTAGCAATAATACCATAAAAATTTGATTAATAGCCCGGGCTTTTATTTGCCCATATGGGACAGGCCTTTAATTCCTCTTGCACAACGCTGAAATAGGCTACTATGAAACAGTTTATTTATTTCAAATAGAATATTACTTGTATAAAAATGATCCAGTTATATCAAATAAACGTCATCCATGTGATCTAGCTCCGACAGACGGCTTATGGGCTTTTATTTTGAAGGCAGCAACGTAATATAAACAGCAACTGGGTGCAGGATGAGAGAAGTGTGGCAGAAGTTAGCAGACAGAGAGCGATGGACTTCACATGACAGGATTCACAACTTGGATTCATTTTTATGAAAAGCTGTTACCCTTACAGACTAAAGGAAGATAAATAATCAAGAACGGACACATTTGGACTGAACGAGCGCTTTAAAGGTTCCTCTTCATCTCTTGTACCATGCAGGTTCCACCAGTAAAAAGAATCAGACTTTGGGGCTCGTTGTTTTCGTTAAATGAACTGAACAATTGAATTGTGGAGAATCTAACCAATCTAACGATGTGTAGCACGTCCATGCTGACATATTGATCATATGTTAATAACTTAGAAGCAGCTAAAGCAGGTGACCGTGCGGGGTTTAAGAGGTTTTATACATCCAAAGAACTTCTATAAAAACCAGACCAGGCGTTTAATGTTGACCTGCGTTTATCTGTCAAAATGGGTTCCCACACCAGGCCAGTTGGGACTCGGCTATTAATTGAAGTTTTATGGTAAATACGCAACGTGCGGTTAGACTTTCAAAATAAAACTGGCGGTCAACGTTGTAACACATGGTTAATGCTGTGAAACGGCACAAAAATGCAACAAAACTTAACCTAACTAGCTATAGGAATGGCTTAAAATAACTACATTACTTACAAGACTTTAAATACATAAGTTAAGTAATTCTACTTATGTAAATTACATAACATTTAAACATCACTAAAAGGAATCAATGTTGATTTTTTGTTTCACACAGGAAACAAACACCAGTCTCCTGGTTTTTGTCCCACCTGCCCACCCCAATCACCTCCTTACTGTGACTTTTTTGTTATTTATAGAAGTACTTTTAGAATTAAACGATGGTGCTTAAGGGCTCACCCCATTGAGTTGAACTATGACACAAAAGGGTGCTATGTACGTTAGTACCAGACAACAAATTATGCGACCAAGCATAGCTATTTGATGCTCTGGTGATATGATTTGTCAGTGTTGGTTTTCTGCAGAATCACTATGTTGATAAAAATTTGATATGAAAATCACAATTGTGAAATGTGCCATTAAGACTCCATGTTGCCTACGAGACACGAGAGAAACGTCATCAGACAGTGCCTAGTCTGTCTCATGTTAGTTGAGTGACAATGCCTGCAATGAATGGATGCCTGTTGCTGAGCTTCTGTTTTTTTTGTTTTCAGTCTCTCAACTCACGAGTAATGTTTGGAAGACGTGTAGCCTCTGTTTTAGTCATGTATGATAGGACAGTAGCTGTACACTGATATTTACAATTATTTTTCAGTGGAGAGTCCCTGTGAACATATTTCATGCTGTGGTAAACAAAAAGCCTCTCAAACAGCATTTAGACCAACATGGGAACTTAACCTCTTCATCATGAGGCCCATGGCTAAGGTGCTTATCTTGAAAATGCATGCACAAATTAAATATCTCCAAAATGACAATGGCTATAAAGATAAAAGGTAACACATTTAAAAACCATACTGCGCCATTGTTTGTTCCACAGAAATGGGGAACCTTGGGATGAATTAAACATTCCACTCAAACCTCGACTTATGATACCCTCTTTGTGGTCATCAGTGTTTTTTAAAGCAGAGTCAAAGCATTTCTTAAACTTTTGTCAGCTTCCCATTCTGTGGCTTATTTTCAGATGTTTTTGTACCCTGCACTTGATATGTTAAAAAATGCATAATAGATATAGTGGTCTAATAGTGACTGAGTCCTGGGGGTTGCTTTTGTTTGTAATGCAACTATTAATTAGCATTCCCCATATTACTGACTGTTTGGAGAAAGGGCCTGCCAAACTTATTATGTTTCCCACCAGCATTAGTATTATAATAATTCCCTGATGAGGCAATATTGTAGCTTTTAATAGTCAGTGTTTACACCACATTTATTGCCAAAGGACAAAAAGTAAAAACTGCTGATAATGATTGGTTCTGGCAACAGCAAATGCTTTTATGTAAATGCCTGTCCCTAAAATGTGACCTGGAAACAAAAGCAACTTAGTGGTGAGTGTGCAGCTAAATGCATTAGTGGATCAATTAAACACTAGTCTTTCTCTGCTTGGGTTGCTATAGCAACTGACCTACAAATGCAGTGAAAAAAATGTTGGAAATACACGGAGTGCACATGTTACATGCTTTCAATTTGTCTTCATCATGAGACCAAATATTCCTGCTTAGGCATGATTTATATAATGGTGCCTGCTACAGCCTCACTCATACAAATAATGTAAAGCCACAACTTGAATATCAAGACAAATGCAGAATTATTATGACATTTATGTATTAATGTGCATCACAGTGTAGTGAGGGTAAAAAGGTCTGGTGGGATTCTTGGATTTATTTTATTGTCACAGGTAGTACTGGTAAAATGACTTGGGTTTAGGTGTTGGGGATTTAATTACTAATTAGCCTTATGGCTGTACCAGGCTACTAGCAAGGCACAACATATATGAATGGCTCGGTTGCAACTCAAGAAAAAGATGCTGGCCTTACCTGCAAGTTAGCTCGGCAAGCTTCACGCAGTTTCTTCACTTGTATGGCCGCCTGAGTGGATGAGGCAGCCTGCTCAGGTCTGCTTGAATCCTCCTATCATTCTAAAAAATATGCACCGAGCTTTGTTGGCTTCAAATAATTTAGATCAACAAACAGTATTTCTGTTAAGTTTCTGTCAGCATCAGAAACTAAACCAACATACTTCATTTCCATCACAGTCTCAGTCACCCTGCTTCTGCGTGTTTTTTCAGCATGCTATTAAGAAGGGTTAAGTTAGAGATAGAAAGACAGTGGTAATGCCAAATAAACTAAAGTTGTGGTATGTTTAAGATCAGGAAAAGAAACTTCACCCTCCCACACCAAAGCCAGAAGTGCTACTCGTCCATCCACCACCCCGCCTCCACATCCTTTCTTTCCGGTTTGCTACACAAAGGGCACAGTATATCCTTCACTGATGGTGAACATTGGCACTTGAAGTGGAAAAAAATAGGTGCCAGTACCAGACGGAATGGAAGAGAATATTGTGAACATAAATATATAAATTGACAAAATATAAAAATATAGAACAACGATTAACAATTAACAACAAATATGTGCAATGTGCCAGGTTTGTGCATGATATGAAAAAGAAGTAAAATTTACATGTGCAGAGACATTTGCGTTATTTGAAAGGGGGGAGTGTCAGTAGGGGGCCCGGGCCTTGTTAATGAGGCTAGCTGCAGACAGAAGAAGCTGTTTTTATGGTGAGAGGTTTTGGTCTTGATGGACCTGAAGGGGCTGAAGCTGAGCGGAGGAGTCATGGGGGATGGTGTCCGATTGACTCTCAAAGCAGCTGTAGAACTGGTTCAGCTCATTTGCCAACTAGTAAATATTATAACATTAACGACTGAGCATTAAACACTTAATTTCCTGCAATCTGGAGACATTTTATGCACTAATCTATGATGGTAATGTCTTTATATGAAGGGAAAAAGGAAAAATTAAGCAAAGAAAGTCTGACCTGTCCCCAGTGTGAATGACACCTATCTGTCAATATTTTTAAATGTCCTGCCCCATCCGGGCAGTGATTGGTTGGTTTCACAAAAAGTGACATTGAAGAGCTACATTCAGCACACGGCTGCGTGAAAGGCACCCGAGCATCTCTTCACCCTCGTCTCTCTCCGACGGAGATTAGCATGCAGGCGAGAACGGGAACAGGTGAGCGCCACGTAACGCCCAGAGAACCTGATATGGAGAGGGCAGAAGAAAGTCCTGGTACGCAAGAAAATGTCCCGGTACGAGTAAAATGTCGAGGTGCCAGTACTGCGTACCGGTGCGTAAAACCATAGACTTGCTTATTTTTAATTCAGGACTTGAGCGTCTGACTTGAGAATTGCAAAACACTGAACTTGTTCCACCTCGTGAAAGACCCCCCAGATACCAGAAGCAGCATATCTAATGGCTTTCATGAAGTGGACATAAATGATATCAGTATGGGATTGATGGTTTCAGAACAATTAATAATTTATTATGATAATGTTCCCAGTGTTATCGTTGACAGATTTAAGATAAATGCATGATATATGAACAGCAAAGCAGTCTCTATGGTGTGTGTGTGTGTGTGTGTGTGTGTGTGTTCTGCTCCATTGTTGTGTTGTACAGTCAGAGGCAGAGACATAATAATGAGCAGAATCTTGAACTAATCTTCATGTCTGTGCACACTGGCAAGACAATGAATATCATCTGGCAGCAAAGAGAATTTGTATTGAATATGAAGAAAAGTAAGGCAATTAGGTCAGGGGAAAATGCAATTGATGGTCACATGAGCCAGTGATGCATATGCCTTCAACACATTTGCAACTCTTCAGCTGTGAATAACTCATGTCAAGGTTGAAGGATGAGCCATTAATCATCATACATTTGAGAAGCGAATGAGGAAGTGCAGGGAACTTTGGGAGCTTCATTTAAACAAAGAAACAGAAAACAAAGTTAAAGCATTTTTCTTGACTATCTGGAAGCTGTAGTGCCGTGTACAGACTTCAACATTTATTAGGACTAGAACCATACAGGATGCCATTGCTATAAATAGTCCACTGGAGAGAAGGCTTATTATTGAGCATTGTTTAATTATTTTGTACATTATGATTGTATAGTTTGTGTTCAGTTGTGTGCAGTCATGCCAGTAAAACCACTTTATTGAAATTATCCAGTGACGATGAAACACTCTCCAAAGTAAAACCCAAGTGTCCAGGAAAAGTTTCGATGCTCCAGATAAACAAGAAACTCAGTGTTCAGAGGAAGGATTAGTCAAAAACACAAAGTGATGGATGGCAAGGACAAACACGGATAACCATCGGAGTAGCTTTTCCTTGTTGGAGAGCGCAGATTGAGGGCTGACACAATGTCGCTTTACTGCTATCGGAAATATTTGGAGTAGGCTACATAGCTTTTACATTTACTCTACCTAAAAAATGGATTTCTGCAATGCAGGTTTAACTTCGAAAATAGGACTAATTATAACACTTTTTCTGTGTCCCAATTGAACCTTCGCTAAGACACGCCCCCCCTTAGTTACTGTTGCTAAGTCCGACAAACTGTGGGACTTAGCGTACTGTGACTGGCCAGCTGTGATTGGCCAGCTGCGTGTTCTGGACGTGGCTTAGCGAAGGGTCAGTTGCACAAAGTAGGAATACTGTTCATTACCTGGGTTGGGGTTAACCAGGTCAATTTGGTCCAGGAAAAAGGTTTTCTAAATTACAATTGGTAGTAGTGTTCTGAAGCCATAGTTTGACTAATGTTTGTCAGAAAGGTAAAGCTTGTTAGTTTCTAGTATTCTGACAGTCAGAAGAATGCATTGCCAACTGTGAGGTTTTTAAAATCTAATTACCTGAGGATGATTCTCTGCTAGTCTTAATGTGCCAAATATAAGATCTGTGTGCAGCACTTAGTAAGTAGGTCCTTTCTTAATGTGACATGCTGTATCTCTGAATGAGTAGGCTGTTCTTTCTACATATTGATCTGGTGTTAAATAACTGTTATAGGCTCTAGACTTAGTGATTAGTGGTGCTGTTAGTGAACCATTTTTCCTCCGGGTGACAAAAGGGGCTTGAAATCCTCATTGCTGTACCGTCCTTGTATTTCTGAGGGTTACATTAAGATTTATTCTAAGGAAAAGAGGAGGGACCTCGCAGTCAGATTTATTATGGGAAGATTATTTAGCACTTCTGCTCAGCACAGTAACAGTGAAATCCATTGTTTAAGTAAATGCAGAACAGCTAATGAATCTTGTGTGTGTTGAATGGCTGAATCTGAACACTGCCATGGTGGGTTATTTGGTTTGCCTACTTAAAATGTGCCAAAGGACCAAAGTATGCTAATTGTAATGATAAGTTCCCCGCAATTTTGTCTCTAAGGATGAGATAATTTTCTCAAACACAGCACCCTTCAGATAATTCTGTGGATGGAGTGTCTCATCTCAGCTGAAGTACAGGGGTCATTAAGTGTTGTTGTGCAGAGCTAACTGTGGGGATGGACCTAAGCCCCCTGTCCCACTCCTCCCCCCACCTCTCCCAACCATCACTTCTCCATATACAGTTAGTTCGTCCATTGCAGTGCCTGTGCCACTAGAGCTGCTTGGGTGTAGCAGTGTGCAATTTATACCAATTTCTATTTGTATAATTTTCTTAACATTGGATTTTCACAAGACTAAAAAAGAATAATTTACATAGAAGCTCATACAAATGTGACAAAATTCTCTTAACTTTTCCATTAGGGTAAGATTTTTCAAGATACTACCATTGCCAAACCACTCCATTGTGTTACCACTAATAAGGCCCTCATAACAAAGGCAAACAACATAGACATGTTGGTGCCATGAGTGCCATCAATTCATAAAGAGAATCTATTTTTCCTTGGGTGAGGGAGTATTCACCTCCAGCCTGGGGAGTGGAGTGCAGAGCGCTCTGCTAGAGGCCCAAATGGATTTTCAACTATGGACCCTAAACCTTTCAAACCACAACGCTGCTGAATAGCAGTTAGAGGTTGCCATGCCAACGCCATCTAGAGGGACATTTTAGCTGCATCAGAGAGAAAGCTTGGCCAGATGTCTTCAACAATTTGCTCTGAAAAGATTCACCATTCGCCATGCTCATTAGAGAGCAGCAATCAGAGGAACAGGGAGATATGTGACTTTCCTGTCTGGATGGCACGTTTCTCCATCTCTCTCCCACCTAAACAAAAAAGAGAAGATGGCCACTAAAACATATCAGTCCTGTTCCACTGGCTGTTTCTGGTGTATATTTTCTAAAATATTTATTTAAGTCTTATTTCTGCGTCTGTGACATGCCCAGTTTAGTGTGCAGCTGACATGCTCTGGCAGTGCAGAGAGGCATCTGGCCAACACAGAAGAGAGCAAGCAACTTTGTGAATTATTAATGGTATAAATCAACACCTGTGGTGTGGCTGACAGTTTGCAGAAGCAGAGAGGCTGAAGCTGCTGTCGGCCTTGGGAAAGCTCTCTGACCAGCCAGGCCAGCAGCTAGCTAGCCCTCCCTGCACAGCATGGAGTAAATTAACATACGGAAACACTGTAATTTGCAATCAAATGAGAACTCATTGTCTTCCCTCATCAGCACTACCTACTAACTAAAAAAGTGTCAATCACATGCACACACAAATTTTTATTTCTTACCTATAGTTGTAGAAATAGACAGCTTTTCATATTTGGAAGATAAAGAACAGAGATTATATACATACACATCGTATTTTTTTCTTATATTTGTGTTTAACTCTCACAAAAACACAATTTATCAGCCAGCAAATCAGAGTTTTAATTCAATTCAATTCAATTTTATTTATATAGCGCCAAATCACAACAACAGTTATCTCACAGCGCTTTTCATAAAAGAGCAGGTCTAGACCGTACTCTGTGATGATAATTTTTTACTGATTTTACTGGCCCCTTGCATATTTTTACTGGCCCGGAAAGAAATATTTCCAAAATGCTCTTACTTTTTTAATCGTACATCCATTGTAATGATTCATTCAAACTAAAAAGATTAATTTTATAACATTTGAAAGATTTTAATACAATTTTTATGATTTTGTGATTGATATTGATTGATGTGTAGAGTAGACAATAGCGCTGAATGTGTGTTAAGCCCACCTCCCGCCATGCAGACTGTGTGGACTGGTTTCAGCTCCTAGTGCGTGAACACTGCAGCCGGACTAGGACCGAACACAACCTCTGAGACCGACAGAGGCCACTTTGACTACAGTGAGTACAGTACCGAGGTGGTTTTCTTGCCAGGTTTGGCTCTTGGCACCCCGGGGCTGAGTCAGCTAGTAGGACCGCTAGCTGCACAGCTAACTGAGCTAACCAACTACAGATACAGACAGATCGGTTAGCAGCACTTTAGCAAAAAGTAAATCTATTTGTCAATGAATAACTCTGTAAATCACCTCGGTACTGTATTCCACGTTTTTCTTTGAGGCTGTGTTTGGTCCTGTTCAGGTCACATTTGCTGGGAGGCTGCTGAGCGCGGTTTTTATTGCCCGCTTGCCTGGCTCTGGGTCTGATGGAAAATCCAGCAATTTTACTCATGAATCTACTCACAATTTTATACAAACCAATAAACAAACATTCAATGTTTTAATGGGAAATGGCTCTTCTTAGCATCTGATTGGCTGTTTTATGCTTGGAGAATGGACCAACCAGGTCCTGCATGTTAAGGAGACATAGCACAGAATGAAATGGACTGCACAGTACACACACACACACACACACACACACACACACACTCGGTGGCAATAAAGTTGATCAGGAGGCATTGTAGCTCTGCAGAGTGAAGGATGGCCCTGACGCTGAGCTCTGACATGTGAGGCTGACTTCAGCTACCTCAGTCCTCCTCCTGCAAGAAGCGGTCACTCTCCCTCTATGGGCATCCTCAAGACAGCTTCTGATATGATCCTCCATAGATGTTGAACAGATGTGTTTGTTTGATTATCGTGGCCCAAATTACTGAATCTGCAATTTTATATATTACTATTTACAATTAGAAAAATATGTACGTAATCTCCTGAGCCACAGCCACCTCATGCTCCTGGGTTTAGGTATGAGGGGTGTGACAAAATGTCGGTATTTGATGCATTTTCTTCAGTGTCCACCAAAGGTTTCAAGTTTTCCATCTATGACAGTAGTTTCTAGTTTTTCATTTCAAGAGGAGCTGTATTTAATTTAATTAATTATTAACTTTTTAGGGTAGAGTCACAAAATTCAGA
Source organism: Micropterus salmoides (assembly GCF_014851395.1). Classification (NCBI taxonomy): domain Eukaryota; kingdom Metazoa; phylum Chordata; class Actinopteri; order Centrarchiformes; family Centrarchidae; genus Micropterus; species Micropterus salmoides. The sequence goes on along the minus strand of NW_024044459.1, from coordinate 622,615 downwards.
TGCAGAAAAAATAAAAATGTGAATGAATGTGAAATGAACTGAGCTTTAATTAAGATCAAACAAAACTAATAGAACTTAATTAAGTAAAAGCAGGTATAAATCATAATTTTTTGAGGCATAAAAGGGAATGCTGGAAAACTGTGATGAGTGAACCTAAAGACAAACTGATTTTACAGAGCTACAATCACACTCACTCTGAGTGACACTGTAAAGAAGTGTTCAAGTAAAGCAAACAGCATATCTGATGTTGAACTTGTGTTTAGTTGCGTAGAGGGTCTCTGAACAATGTGACACCCTGCAGCCACCATGTATTCGCACAATGGGTAAAGCACTTGTAGCTCATAGTCACCATGCCAAGGGGAATGCAAAGAGCTAAGCTGGGCAGATTACTGATAAAAGTGTTTAGGCTTAGCTGTCAATCACTCATGCTGATGTTACAGGTTAACCTTTTATCACTGAGGAGCAAAGAATGTTAAGAAGTTTGGAGTCTTGTTTGGAGTGTACAGAATGAATAGCAGAGCTTGAAATAATGTTAAGAGAAGCAGCAAGGCCAGAATCAGCATTACTGTTGGTGAGAAAAAAAGATGATAAAAGTAGCACAACACATCTTTTCACAGATCTGAGACCCACTTTTCAAAGTGGGCACTGTTTCTTAAGGCTGCTAATGGAGCGATGAATGCAGCTGCATCAGACCGCAGTCAGCACAGTCCTGTTCCTTTCACGTGATTGGTGCATTATTTGTATAGTTCTTCTGAAATGCATTAGGATACCAAATAACATAAAAAACAAAGTTGTCTAAATAATTAAAAATAAACCTTGAATTAGAAACATTTTTCATTAGACTCCAACCAAATGAAGCGTATCAATGTGTCTATACATAGATCGAGCATATTAGCCAGTCACCCTCTAATATTAGTGATGGTAGCATGTCAAGACGCACTTCCTCCCCCCCACTTCTGACTTTCCTCTACAGAACATTCTAATCAAGCCTTTGTCTCAACTCTGCTGAGATAAGAGCCTGAATAAATTGTCAGCTCCTGCTGTTTATCAGCTCCAGTGTTTTGCTCCATGTGTTTGTCAGCACATCATTAGAGGCTGGCGGATGGCTAATTAGTTGTTTATACAGTAAGCTGATTAGAAGTTAGATTTCCATTGTGTTGCACCATGGGATCCATGCAGAGATGCTGAGCTCTCAGTCGCAGCTTTGACAATCATTTCCTCCTCTCATTCTGTAAAAAAAAAGCAAAACTGAAGAAAGTTATGAGACAGTGACAGATCACTGACAGAAGCAACTCTGTCTTACGGAGTGAGTTCCAACAGGAAGAGGGCTACAACTTGATGTTAAATTCTTTAACTGGACTTTATTCTTTTTGCAGGCCTTTGAATCACTCGGTTTCTGTTTCTCCATGTGCAACCTCATCGCAGCTTGTGCCTCTTGTGAAGAGTTGAGACTTCTCTTTTCATGAAAACTCCCTCTTATGAAGCTTATTTTGTCAGTAGCTGAGCCCTTGAAGTTGGGTTTTTTTTTGTAACTACATTTGTCAGTTAAACATGTTAAAGTAAACATAAACTAAACTATTTAAGTATTTTTAAAAATCAAGTGTATAATTATTTTTTGATTGTTTCATTTTTGTAGAGACCTGCCTGATGGTTTTTCTTGTTTTGAATTGACAATCTTTTCTGGAAATAACTCCAACCAAAAGATTTGTCCACTAACAACAGCGTGCACAGCAGCGTTCACGTCCTCCCCACATAATGCTGTATTTTGTGGCCATTTTTGTGTCACTATTTTTCGTGGATGTATCTCATGGATGTATTATAAGAACTGGATACTAGACCTCAACATAGAGCACATTCATTTGAATAAATATGTGCTAATTGAGCGCATAAGCCAAAAATCTTTTCTTTTGTTTGCTTCCATGTTGTGCTGCCCAGTGCACGTCCGCTTCATCTCCCTGCCCTGCCCATGGACCTTACATTGGGATGAAGTCACAAACATAAAAATAGCTTTTTAGGCATTGGGAAAGTTTAGTTAAAAGATGAAACCTTCATGGTTTAAATATTAATAATACTGTATGAATTGACCGTTGTTGCAATTTTGTCCTGTAAGCTTTTACAGATGTCTTTTTGTCCTTTTTCAAAGCCAAACATGTTATTAACCAGCATATAATCAAGAAATGACAGCACAAAGTCAACAAGACAACAAGCACCAAAGTAAATCAAAATTAGTCGAGCACATCCACAATACAGGAAGACAAAACAGAGGGACAATCAATCCGGTGCGATGGGAGGTTTTTCATGTAATCCACAAAGGGCTGCCTTACCTTCAAAGGTTTTACTCTTATTCCTCAACCAGTAAATTTATTTTCTGGAGGAGTATAGAGCTATTCATTTTAGAAAGCCCCTTTCCAAATGGGAGGGGGACATCTAATTTCCAATTTAATGTAAAACATTTCTTTGCAAGATCAGCTAAATTCCTGAGGCTTACAGCGTGGCTATTTATGAGGTTGGAATTAGTAAAGTTACCCAGTGCCCAAAGGGGGAGATATTTGGGAGTTTATATGGGGTAATATAGAGCTGATGCAGACTGTTTCAAATTGTACCAATCTATGCTTAAAGTTCAAACTGGAGGTAACACCATCTCTGCACAAATTAACCCATCTGGATTCATTGCCAGAACTTTCTCCCGTCTTAGTCTGGATCTGTCCAGATCAGGTATTAATACACTGGACAGAAGATATTCATACGATGGTTGGTTGGTCAGCATGGCGCAATCATTCCACAGGTGTCATAGAAATTTCCACCGGCCTTTGAGGTTGATTCTAATAAGCACAGACATTTCTTTTATTATAGAGATCTCTGAGCTAATGCTTTTTTGGCTGCAGAGAATTTTTTGTTGCGTTACTTGGGCCACAGAGGCAAATTGGCAGCAAGGCTGACTGGCGGTACCTTATCCAAGTCTCTTATTCACCCATTGTGTAGCCAGGTATATCTGTGTGTAGAGATGACATCCTGCCAGCAGAGCTCTAATTGGTTGACTGTTTCTCCAACTGGGGAAACAGATGTCTGTGAGAACAACACCAGACGAGATGTGGGCAGTGATTCAGAGGTCTGGGACCAGGCTTTTGGCTGGGATCATATTGAAACAACATTTTATGTTATCACCTACCCCAACAGGAAATATAAAAGTGCATGGATTTTTTTTCATGGATCCAGGGGCTACAGCAAACATAACACATTATAAATTTTACCTCTATTTGTCATTTTCTGTAATTTACTTTATTAAATGAAAACCTTCCTTCAGATCACCCTGACAGATCATCAGACATTATAAAAAGACGCATCATCCATACAATTATGGAAGTGCATCACAACATCCATGCCACTTATAAATCTAAGCATTTTAGCATTTTTGATGTTGTTGCCTGCTCCATGCTCAACTAGCAGGAGCTGCTCTTATTGATTTGTTCTCCTGCTAAGCTAATCAGGCCTGCCATTTATGGGCCAGGGAGGCAAACAGACACTTAGAACGCCCCAGAGACGGCAGTTTAGAGCCAAGTTGTCCGCAATGAAAGCTAGAGATAAGATTTTATTACACCTCACAAAGTTTAAATAAAGCCAGTGCAACATAACATCTGGAATGCTGCAACACAAATTCATTTCCTCTGTGTCAGTCAGGTTCTGTCTTAATCTCCCTCTAAATATGACAGACTGCCCTGGGACAGACATGCTATAGGTGCTCCTGTCTCCCTTTCAGTGGCGGAAGGAGTATTCATATCTTTTACCCAAGTAGCAATACCAATACAGCAATGTGAAAATACTCCATTACTTAAGTCGAAGAACAGAAGTATTAGTTGCAAAAAGGACAAGTTTAATCCCTGTGACTGTTATGTTGTTGTATCAAGGTAGTTTATTTATCATTAAACAACACAAGGTTGTAAACGCAGAACTTAGCAGATGCATAAATGTGTATTAGAATATGATAAAATAGAAAAAAAACCCAATTTATACAATTATTTATATACCTATACATGTACATGTACATGTTACATGTAATTTACACACATCATTTAGTTACAGGGTGTTTCAGTGGTTAGCACTGTTGCCTCACAGCAAGAAGGTCATGGGTTCAAACCCTTGCAGCTGATAATAAATACTGATGCATCAGTGTGTACTGTAAGTAGCGCATGTATAGCTAACATCTTAATACTGCTAGGTAGTCTAGTCCAGTTCCCAACCTCACAAAATCAATCTGGTTGGTCATAACATGATTAATGGGAGAAGAAAGAAGAAAAAGCAAAGTTTTGCTATTCAAATTTCTATTCACTGTTTTAGGAAATAATGATAGTTTTACCTCCATGGGTAATTAATTTTTTTTTTTTAAATACAACCATATGAGACATTTAGAGTAAAAATCTCTCTTTGGTGGAACTTTTAACAACATCTGAAATGACAAGGGGCTCCAACTTCACACTGCGTTGTTGTGAGAGGTCACAAGCCACCTTTATATTTATATTATATCTTCTTCATGTAAAAAGTATGTGTAGCTGAGTATTTCCTTTATTAATTTAGTGGATTAGAAAAAAAAAAACATAAAATGGAAAATGGGCAACTCACATGAGACAGTTTAATTAAAGAAAATCTGTCTGTGCAGGTGGAGCCAAGGCATGAGAAGACAAGACAATGTATGTGTCCAGAATGGCCCCATAATCACTGGAGCCTACATTTGTTATAATGTAGCACAATACATCTTACAAACTCCAAACCTCCCGTTTGTTACGCAGTCTTTCTGTTATGAATTTGACTCCAACCTCAAGTAGCAATGACCTTGATGACCTGACACCATCAGGATTTTGAGCTGACCAGACAGAGAATCACTGCATTACAGTTTACAGTTTTCTTCAATTGCTAACCTGCACTGGTCAAAACTGAAGTCACACTGTCAAAACTCTTCACACAGTCAGCGAAACAGAAGTGTATGTGGACCAAACTGTGAATCATTTTTCATTGCTTTCACACAAAATGCATTCAATGACCACTTTCTCCAAAATCTATGAACTCTTTTCTCATTACTACTTCACCACCTGCAAAACACTGTATATATGCAGCACATTGTTAGTTTGGACACCTAATTTACCTCTGGGGCCACAGAAAATGAAAGCTTGAGCTTACCCAAAACTAGTCTGACCGGCTGTGAGATGTGGCTGTTGGGTAGATTTGTTTGATCAAAGACGCTAACAAAGAAGCACATAAAATAAGCACAGACAGGTTGGACCACTGTTTTTAAACTATCTGAACTGTTATGGCCAGGGCCGTAACCAGGGTTTAGAAATTAGTAAGGTTTATTAGATTATTATTATTATATATATATCAGATTATTTTTATTTTTCTAATAGAGCTGATTTACAATAATTCATACCAAAAATACAGCAAAATACAACATTAGACACTACACTCACACAAACTAATGATCTATAAGGAAATACATGCAAAGTGTGCAGTGGACACTCTTACTACAAGCTGTTCATGGTCTTTCTCTCCACTGATTGGCTCACTAAAATAAAATAAAATAAGAGATACAGACACACAAGCTATGAACAGGTAGTGCGAACAGGGAGATCTTGGTACACTAATCTTCACAGTGCATTAGGCTAAATTTATCTCAAATGTAGCTGGTCATCACGGGACTATACTGTTAAAATGACATGTGCAGACTACATAATGAGCACTACTGTTACTATATGACAACAGAAAATACAGCAGGTCAGTGCTGAATGCAGAGGATGCTCTGGTTAATATTACAGCCTAAGAATTTGACATCAGCAGCTGTTTGCACTGTTTTGTCACGATTAAAGGAGCTACATTGGTGTGATGTGCGGATCAGCACAGGAAAGAGGAAATAGAATTCAATTTTTAGCTTCTGAAATAATTTCAACTGTCTGATGGAGCTCAGGATTGATCAGGAGGACGGCTGCTTCACTCCAGACAGTTTCACTGTATGAACCTGGACTGTGTGTGAGACCTTTTGGATGTGGAGAAGAACACAAAACATGAACTAACATTAGATTCTGACCGATGCTGCTGACGTGTCGGGAGATTAAAATATGAAGTTATGCTGCTGTGCCTCGTGTGTAAATGTGCACTGCGTCTCTCTTAATGGGGAGACGCTTCGCCCTATTTCACCCACCCTGAAATTCACAAAACGTATCGCCCAAAACTCTGCAAAGAGTGGTGCTCTCAATTATTGTGCGCACAAGGTTCTCATGTGTTTCCCCAAGTGTGGATGGTATAATCAGCGGCGCCCGCATGGTCCTAAAGCCTTCATTTACATTGATTGTGTTATCAATGGTTTTTATTCAAATTAGTTTATTGATAGCTGCAGCCTACTCATAATTACAGTCCGGACCTGTGTGACCTCAGAGCTGGTTACGGCCATGGTTATGGCTGAAAATCACAACTGCAATAAACACACTTCTAACTAGTTGCCAGCAGTCTACCCTACCATTTCAGATTTAGCATGCTTGTTTTGCATGAAGAATGCTTCTTAACAATTAAATTCAGGTGGTCCTGCTTATGTAGACCGTGTTGATATATATCAGTATATCCACTATTTATACTCACAGCTTTCCGTTTGTCCTACAAAACCTTTGATGGCCATTCTTGAATTGATATCAAATCTTGAAAATGGATCACTTGGCAGTGGTTAACATTACGTATGTCCAATGACAGCTTGTTCTTAAGATGTTAAACCAAATACAGTATTTGGCAGTTGTTTCGCCTTGAGGTGTCTCATTTGACGGTCGGTGACCTGATGCCAGAAAACTTAACGTTTAATTTGACAAAAATGTAAAAATGTAATTTATGTCATCATTTTATTATGTGTTAGCATAGGCCCAAGGTTATAAAGTTGTCTATAAGGCATCTGGTCATATTGGTGTAACCTAGATACCATCTCTTGTGAGTGTGGGCTAAGGGGAAGGCCGAGTACTGCCGGCTGCTGAACCTTTCTCAGTGGGCTAAGTAGAGATCTAGCATTGGGAGTTTGTCCAACATGATTGATGCCTTTGTTTTTACTGGTGGCTGCAACCTGCCAACTCAATTGTTTCATTGCCATCAAACAAACACTGGTTTGGACAGAGGGAACAGCTGGAGCAACACAATGAAGTGTGAGGAGACTGATCCCTGAATACTTACTCCCCAGGTCTCATCCCTGGTTAAACATTAAACTTATGGTGGAGCAGTGATGGTCCACTGCAGATGGGCTCTGATAACAGGCAAGATTCAGACTGTATAAACACTCCCCAAACATTAAGCTCTCAGCAACACCTGACATGCAGACACATCAATGAGCATTTCACACTAAGGACAGAGATTCAATTATTTTTTATTCTCCATTTTTATCTCTGACTTCAGAAACACATCAGTCATCGTACAAGTCCCAATTCTTTGTTCAGATTTAGCCAATTGGAGTCCAAACCGCAAATTGAAATTTAAACCGGCTGATGGGCACTAGAAGAAAAGTCAGGGATCGCCAAAGTCATTACCATTCATCTTTGGGGAACATTTTATGGTAATCTATTCAATAGCTGTCAGAGTCTGGACCAACCGGCCGACCAACTGATGCTGCCATCCTTAGAGCCACGCTGCTAGCACGGCTAATAAAAACAATACTCAAGATACTGTTGTAGCTACTAAAAGCTGCAGTAATAACTATCTCTGGTGTCAACGTCAAACACTTTGCACAACCAAAATAACACCTGACTGGTTCTCCTCTACTTCTCAGATTGTGTATAGAAGTTATTATATACACAACCACAACAGGTTACTTATCAGGAAAATTTAAAAATGGGTTGTATGACCAAAAGACGAGTGCCGTAGTGAGGACAGTCTCCATTCATCAAAACAACCTATGTGACCATATGAGCCATTCCACACTGGATTTATAGTAGCGTTTTCTGATCTGCCACCTCTATAGCATCCAGTTCAATTCAATTTTATTTTAGTTATATAGCGCCAATTCATAAGAAGATATCTAGTTGCACTTTTCATACAGAGCAGGTCTAGACCGTACTCTTTGTAATATTATTTACAGAAGCCCAACTATTCCCATCATGAGATGAACAGAACCTAGACTCAGGGTGGGAGACCAACTGCAGGACGAAAGAGAACACATAGTAGCAGAACTCAAGCTTGACACAGAGATGTAAAATAATCGTAACGGTAGTTGCAATTATACAAAAATGTTTGTACACTAATAAGATTGGAAATAAGAAATTAAGCTCTGAAATATCAGGTTTAAGGAAAAGACAGAAAATATACAGAGTGTAAGCTATAAACAGAAAAATGCACGAAAGTCTGGCAAAATATTTCAACCTGGCTTAACTTCCGACTCTGTGCTTTTCAGTGTCCATGTGCAAGTAGACATTTGTGGTAGAATACCTTGCGTTAAATGCTGTAGTTACCTTATGATCAAAGAAAATAATGATTCCTATATGCAAAGCTTGTGTAGTCTTTACAGATTTTGATCTCTTGTGTAGTCTCACAAATGTTGGCCCAATATTCAGTGCATGTTTGGATAGGTACAAGCCCACAGTAACCCAGAACAAGAAAAAGCATTAAGATGACATTGGGTGTCTCAGTTGTGTTCGGGTACATACTGCAGGTTGTTCTGAAGCTGCACTCCAACCTGCAGCTTGGACTTTGTTGTTTTTACTGCCTTTGATTAACCAGAGCCAGTCACTGGCTGATCAAAGTGTCTGTGTGTAGCCATATTCGTGTGTGAGAGAGTGTGTGGAGAACAAAGACTTGTTTAGTTGTCTTCCCAACTGTATACAGCAGTACCCATGGGCGATGCTGATACAACAGATTGTGAGCTGTTTCCCCGGTAAACACACCAACATCTTTGGCCTGCAGCTGCCCCTCTCAGGTAGCCACTCTTAGCTGCAAGAAAATCACAGACACACGCTACAGTACAGCCTCTATGCTTGACTTAGGGGGCTTTGACACCTTCAAGTCCGCACCAAGGTCCCAACCAACGTTCATGTTTTGATCCATTTTGATCCATTCGGTTAGTTTTGGTTTGGTTTCACACTGCCAATCTGCGACCGCACTAAAGGACTTTACATGACAGACCTGCAGCCTGTCGTCATCATCTATGTGGGCTGCGTCTCCCTATACTTGACATTGATTAGTTTATTAAACATGAATAAATGAATAAAAAATGAACATATTTGCCACTATATTATTATTATGGCATTACTACCTGCAGCACCAGCTATGCTGAAGGCTAGTTCAAATTCGCAGGAAAGGAGGAGAAGACAGCAAGCGATCCTTCTGCACCTCCGTTTCAGGAGAAACCAAAGATGTATGTGGCAGTGTGCTTCTATAGCGGCCGTCTGTTTGAAAAGATGAGCTGTCACAGCAGATTTATAACTGTGTCTTTACTTCAGTGCATTTCTGCGTGTATTTATTTGTTTCCGGTTTACACGTCAAGCGCCGAACTTCCTGAAAGTCTGAACCATCCAAAAAATGCTTTCACACCAGAAACGAACGGAACCATGGTTCATTTTGATCGAGTCTACCTCTTTTCGTCGGACCAGATGTCGTCTGTTTGGTCCGGACCGTGGTCCCTGAGAGGTTTCACACCTGTATTTTTGGCTCGGATCCAACTGCAAAGTCCGAAAGTCCGGACCAAACGAGGTAGGTGTGAAAACCCCCTTAAACTGTTACTTATAACTCACAGTCCTTCAGAATTAACATTTCCTATCACTCAGCAACACTCTGATAAACAGTAAATTCATCAAATTCAATAGTTAGGGCTGGCTCAGGTGAGTCCTGAACCATCCCTTAGTTATGCTGCTATAGGCCTAGACCAGTGGTCGACAATAGGTGGCCAGATTGCTTTGATTGCAGGGAAGAAAAAAAAATTGATAGCGGTGCTGAAATAGATCTCAGTCATGATAGCTACAGTTACTCACACAGTCACTTCCTCTTAAGTGATTGTGCCTCTAAAATAAAAGCGCAAGAATGTCTTTTGCAGCAATGCTTCATGTTGAGTTTATTAAGAGCCTTTACTTTGAGAAGTTCTGATGAACAAGTCTCTGGCTAGCTTGACACACCTCTGAAAAAGCCGTCAATAAACGTGTGATTGGATTCCCCTGAATTTCCTCAGAGAAATGAAAATAAGTGTCCATAGGTTTATGAATGCGGATCAAACGCCGGGACGCGCACACACACTGCAGCACATGCTTTAGTGTGAGCATGTGCAAAAGCGTCCTTTTATTCAATTTGTTTAACAAGAGAGAAAAATGATGGAATCGATCTTATAACCTACTTAACAGGAATCCGCACAATACCGACTGAGCTAAACGTGCACATGATTTGAAATAATTTGACTTTGTCAATGACCCACCATGTAACGGCTTGAAAAACAATTTGGCCCGATGCCAGACTTATTTGCCGACCCCTGGCCTAGACTGCCGGGGGACTTCCCATGATGCACTGAGCTCCTCTCTCCTCCTTTGAATACATGTAACTCCACTTCTTCCTTCTCCTGTAGGGTTAGGGTTTGTGCACTGCTAGAATTATTAATTTTATCCTCTGTCCTATTATTATTATTATTATTATTGTCATTAATATTGCTCTCCCTCCTACTCTCTCTCCAGTGTTTCAAATAAAAAGTCATTCCATCCATCATCAACCGCTTATCCTGCGTACAGGGTCGCAGGGGGCTGGAGCCAGTCCCAGCTGCCATCAGGCGAAAGGCGGGGTACACCCCAGTCCATCGCAGGACCACACATAGACAACCAGTCACACTCACACCAAGGACAATTTTGGAGACACCAATCAACCTAGCCTGGATGTCTTTGGATTGTGGGAGGAAGCCGGAGCACCCGGAGAGAACCCATGCGGACGCGGGGAGAACATGCAAACTCCACTCAGAAAGCTGTGAGGCGACAGTGCTAACCACTGCACCACCGCGCCGCCCCTCTAAAAAGTGAATCAAGTTTATCAAATCAGTTGACAATGTATCACTCTATTTTTCAATCCACATAGATTTCATCCCTTCCACTTTACTCACCCTTCAGGCCACTTTCCTTAACTGATCAATTTAATAAGAAGAATAATAGAGAATAATATACTTTGTCTTAATTCTGAATCATGTCTGTTTCAATCAGATCAATCAAATCACTTGATCCCTTGATTAAAAGAATCAATCACTTTTTTTCAAAGTAATTCAACTTATGTAGCTAACGTACTTATTTTAACCCACAACATGATTTCTCACTAAACCTAACCAAGTGGTTTTGGTGTTAATGGACACCATCACGCTAAAAAGCCTACAAACGGAATGTAGGCCCCAAACCAGGGACCTAAAAGCTTCAGCCTTATTGTGTGTCATTTGGTTTGTGATCATTTAATTGAAAATCAAATGATAATGGGATGCTGGTACGACAATCTTCAGCCCCTGACATAATGTGTGCAATCTAGTGTCAAGACTTTGATTATTTCAGTTATGTGCTTATGTTGTGGATTCCTAAATTCATATATTTCATCAAATTAACCCATAGCAAACGTTCTAACATACACAAACTGTACATCAATATGTAAAGAATTTAGTTTATGGAAGTTGTCTTTAGTGACCATATTTCTATCCAAAAAATCCCAAATTAATTCAGTGAGTTTGAGCATTGTTATTAGAATGTATTATTTTTCTAGAAGCACTGAAGGTGTCATTTACACTGGGGACATGTCCCCATCACTTTTTGAAAGCATTTGTTAAAACTTTTCTGAAAAATAGCTTGCAAAAAGAAACATTAAATAACAGATGTAAGTGAAATGAGAAAGTTGTTTTGACACAATAAGAAAACATGCAATGCAACGTAAATATAAAAAAACACAGATCTGCATTGTCCTAAAAAAATTACTTAAGATAAAAAAACTATTTACTGATTACTAAATTATATTCCATTATATTTTTATATTCTGAATTGTCACCTGCCACCTGATTTTTTCCCTTTATATAAATAAAGACATTTCCACCATAAATTGGTGCAGAAAATGTCTCCATTTTCCTATTGTATATTTTCATCAATGAATATTTCTTTAAATAGTATTACAATATCTTCTAGTCTTGTTCTCGTGACCACAATATTCTGGATTGTAACGTCTTGTATGCTAAGTGTTTTGTCACATCTCTAATCTGAGTGCTAAAATGTCCCCACCACTTTTCAGCACAAAGTGACACCATTGCCTCCACTGAAACTCAGGTCTAATGATGAGAAAATATGTTCATGTATATTTATGTGGAAAAAACATTAATCTGCTGTTTAGTATTTTCTCCTGACCTTGCTCACCCCCACCCAACCTGTCTGCAGCCAGAACTTCTCCAAACATTATAGCTCCCCCCACTGCTTCGTCAGTACTACAGCACTCTGCGTGCACTGTGAGCTGTGACCTTCTTTGTGTTGTTTGGTGATGGAGGATGGAGAGAAGAATGTCATATCCATGGGATTAGAGCAAACAGAGAATATCCAACCTGCTAATAGAGTAATGAGTAACACATGGAGTTTATATAGAAATAGAATGAATGAATAGGAGGATGTGTGATGAGTCCTTTACTCGATGATTACTCAGGGGAAAAATTAATATACCTCAGCCACTTTCAGTCTGGGTTTAAGATCAAATTAAGACAATATTGTCACTTTAAGGTGGACTAAAGGTAATTTTCTTTGTTTTTAGATCAATTGACTGCATGCTCCTCTGCTGGATGGAAAAATGAATATTGTCAAAATACAATTACAGTCATATTTAAAGAAGAATGATGTCAGTTAATTTTCAACTAGTGCTGCAGGTGGAAATGTTCCTTAAAATATTTAAATACAACAACAAAACGTATGCATTAATATCAGTCATATGAGAAGTACTCAGATCAATTAGGGTTATTCTGATATTTTTAAACCTGGGCCCTATTTTTACATATTTTGCAGTCAAAATGACTAATAGGTACAAAATCTTTTGGGGGCAATTGTGCCCATCAAAAGTACGTACCTAAAAGTGCTTGTGTTTTTTGCCACTGACAGGGTTTGATTGTTATTCTAAGAGTCTGACAACTTTAGGGAAAGAATCCCTACAGACAGACCTTAGATAACAAGCACTTTTAGTGAAGGTACTTTTGACTGGTGCAATTTCACCCAAGGTTTACACTGTAGCCATTGCAGCCCGTGTCCTGGCTGCCAGCTGAGCCAATCTACTGCCAATTCCAAAACTTTGGGTACCTATTAGTCATTTACCCCACAATATGAAAAAGTAGGGCCTAGGTTTTAATATACCAGGTTTTAATTATCCCTTCAAGGGAAAGTAATAATTAGAGTCATAGCCTAGTTGGTCAAGGTGGAGCTAATTTAGCTACTATTTACTGTTGGGTATTTAAATATATACACAATGTTCTATTTTGGCATTTTAAATCTGATCATGTTTTGATGAAGAGTTGTATGTTAATATGCAAAGTAACCAGTAAATATAGCTGTCAAATAAATGTTGTGTAAAAAATACAATATTTCTGCCTGAAATTTAGTGGAATAAAAGTATACAGTAGTATTTATCACTCATGTAAAGTACCTAAATAAATTCAGAATGTTACACTTATTAGAATAAAGTTTGCTCTTAGTGTTTTCTGTGAGGAGCAGAGCATTTGTTAGTTTCGTCTAAGAAGATTTAGGGTTCTCTTTCTGGCTCACACAGGAATCACCTTGACAGCGTGGCATCCCTGGCGCCCGGCAAGGGGCCTGTTATTGGCTTGCACATACCCAGCACTCACACAGAGGGTAATATGCAGCAAAATAAAGAGGAGAGAAACTCAAGCTCTAGAGTATGTGAAACTATTGTCAGACTCAGACAATGGAAAACCAACATTGGCTGGAAGGGGAAATTTGAGTCCCCAATCTGTTCGACTTTATGTGCTGATAAGAGACGGGGCTCTGCTGGCGCTTTAGCCACCACAGAATACAGTAAACACAAACTGTGAGCCAGAGTAGGTCATTGAGAGTCTTCCCTGCCTTGGGCTTAACATGACACTTAAGTACTACTACAAGGGGAAAAAGAAAAGGCAAGGCTGCACACATTACAAACTGCCTCTATTCTCCACTCCCAGGCTGAAATGTCAGAGCCATTCTTTCAGTACAGAGGGAAGGGGTGGGGTGGAGGTGGGCCAGACAAAAGACTTGGGATTCTATGGTGATTTGTTGCATTTTCATTATAACTACCTTGATTGTGCAGGGGAGGTAATCATGGATCTAAACAGGGCCTGAAAGTAACTGTTTTCCAAGTGTGTAACTTGAAACGCTCCCTCTCTCCCCCTCCTTGACAAACGAAGTAGTGTTTTCTGCATGATAATCCCACCTGCTGACAAATCAAAGACAGTTTCAAACATACACTTAGATCCTTTAAAGGAATCAATCCCAACAAGGGAGGAAACAAAGACAGCAGAGGGAGTCAAAAGGACTTGCTAAAACCAAGAGGGAAATGCTGAAAGCATCCTCTTCCATTTATTGACATTTATCAAATAAGATGACCAGCTAGAACAGGATTATAGAGTCAAATATGCCATGCTAAACATAAAATATTAAACTAATACTCCCAAATAAAAATAAAATAAATAAATCAGCTCTCTTACATTATTTCACTTCTCTGCTGTACTGCACCGACAGGAAAAGCTTTTTCTCTCCTGCATGTAAAGTATGTCATCTACAGGAGCTTTTGATTAGAATTGTTATTTATAGTATTTGAATCTGTGGTAACCTACGAGTGTTCACAGTGTGAGGTGGCACTGAAGGCAGAAGTTGTTCAGAGATCTCCATCATCACTCTAATATTAATGCAAGTGTTCTGCTCCTAATTCCTCCATTAGCAGAATGCTAAAAATCTCACAATACAAGTGATTAATTGAAGGAGGTTGTTCTTTTAATACCCAGCCTTAATGGTACTTTCACACTGCAAACCACGGGTGGAGCCATTCAAACCCCCTGACTTTCTGTGTGTCACTGCTGACTTTTTACTCAATCTACACTGTACAATAATAACGCAACTTTGACAATAATAAAAGCA
This sequence comes from Micropterus salmoides, assembly GCF_014851395.1. Classification (NCBI taxonomy): domain Eukaryota; kingdom Metazoa; phylum Chordata; class Actinopteri; order Centrarchiformes; family Centrarchidae; genus Micropterus; species Micropterus salmoides. The sequence goes on along the minus strand of NW_024044459.1, from coordinate 607,511 downwards.
GACACGAGTAATAAATTACCTAACTCAAGCATCAAGTGTCAGCTCTCTGAAAGCTGATTTTATAGTGTAGTTTAGTAAATGAGAAACAATAGATTAGAAATGATTGTTTCCATAGTTTGTAATAAATTCAAAAAGCACACATGGTGCTTTCTCTCCTGGCCTTCAGAGGCTGGTAGAAAAAAGGTTCTGCTGTATTCTGGTAGCGTGTCATACACCGTACATGATCACAACAAATAGGATGTGTATAAAGAGAAAGAGCAGAGGGAGGGGATATTTGAACCGAGACAGGGCTTGTCATGCAATTGGACCAGGTCCATTTCAGCCAGATAACAATGCCAGGTCGGGAGACATTTTGCCTGTCAGGCCACTTAGGCTGAGCAGACAAAGAGGTGAAACAAATCCTGCAGAGGCTACAAGCTGCAATCCCTCCCAGGCCAGACAGCCTGAGCCTCCTCCCCCTGCTCCTCTCCGTTGGCAGCCGCCACTCGATTAAATAGCTGCTGTTAATTATACCTGGATTGCGAGGCGTTCAGGCCCCGTGGTTAGCAGATATCCATCAACCCCCGACCACTCCCCCACTGTTATTTAGCGGCCTGGGTTCAGCCTGCATGCTGGACAGTATGTGCACTGACCAAAACAACTGACTAGCTAAAGCTGTGGTTTAAACGGTCTCTCCTTCTTTATCAAGTGATTCCACATTTGAGCCCAAATTGTTATTTGTTAATTATTTTAACAAAGATATAATTAACCACACGGCAATACATTGAATGGGAGATTTGTAATTATACCAGTAGTACAGTTATCTTTTAGTAGACTTCCCTCTTCACACACCTCACCTTTTGCCCCAATCCATTAACTCCACTAAAGACAATCTGTGCTGTAGTACTGTTTGTCATTTGAGCTGTAAGATCTACATAACCTAATAAAATAAAAAAGCTGTCATTTATTATTTTTCTGGTCAGAATTCCAGTATAAGCTTCTTCAATTGTTTTGACAGTTTCAGTTTTGGTGAATTCAAAACAATTCACATTTCCTTTCATAAATCATACTAAACCAAAAAAGGCACAAAAGCACAAAATCAGTTAACATATTGAATTTGCTGTGATGCTGCCCACTTTTGAACATTCCCTCCTCCTTTACATTACACAAAATGACATCGAAATGCCACTTCATAGCTTTAATGTGAAGCATGATGTGTGAAAATACCCCTGAAACACCACATAGAAATAAAAAACTAAAAAAACAATACCTTTTATTCCCTAGCATTCAGTGCTGGCGGGCACTCTCGTGATTGAGGCTGGGATTTGTTTAATTAATTTCAGGCTTGATGGAATGACTGGGGCTTATGCCTCTGGCACTGGGCTGACACACCGGCCCTTTAAGCCTCAAACTCATTGCCATAATGTGCTCAGAGGAAAACCTTGCAGAGAGAGGAGGAACCAGCAGGCCTTCGATCTTATCACTCACGGCCACTCCTTCCTGATTTAGACCCTGGTAAGGTGACACCGGCACTGTGGAGATGAGGCCACGGGTGTCTATGTTTTATCATTGATTAATATGCAAAGTGTCAATTGATCCACACTATACATACACACAAAAACACCAACACAGACACACACATCTGTGGATTGACTGTTCCTCAGAAGTCATCATCATTTCAAGCCATGGAACATAACATGGACGCTCTCAGGCTGATCTTACAGCTAACTTACCTGGGAGAAGATGAGTGTACAAAAAGAGCACACCATGAGGATTCAGTAAGGAGAGGGTAATAAATACTTGAATGCGTTTTTTCCTCCTTCCATGCAGCCATTTTTTTCCTGTTCATTTCACTACACCTTGGAATCAAATTCCAAGACTTTAAGCTTGCAATGATAGATAATCCATCAGAGCACAACATGAATGTACATTTACATGACCTAACATAATTTATGATTGTACATGAAATTCTATCCTTCTATTTAAGATTTTTTGGAAAGGGCTCAGCAGTTTAGTGAAGATGACTTGTGATAAATTCACTAAAATGTGAAAGAAGTGTTTTTGTTCTTTAATCCTTTGAACCTAAATGAAATAGTTTGTGTCACGCACCTTCTCAGAGTCAGAAGTGAAATACTGCAGGAATCAGCAGGACTTACTCTTTCAGCAGGCCATAAATTCACTAAAAATCTCAGAATATATATTCATATATATATATAAGAACAAGACAAAAAACGGAAGTGCAAAAACTCACAATAATTAGCTTTATTTCACACTATCATACATTTTCTGACAGCGCTAAGGCTCATAATGGCCCATCAGCACAGTTCACTGACATCATTCATTCACAGATATTTGTGGTCGAAAAAACAGACAAAAACCCCAAAGCATTTTTAGCTGCGTAAAACTTGAAACTGTCCAAGATCATGTATAGTACCTCTGCCATTCCTGAGTACATACTCTGAAAAACACAATGTACAGAAAAACATGCCGAGCAAAGATAACCTATCAACACCGTAATAATACACCATAACTTGCTACAGCATTCATTGCCCACTCAGAAGAAAAAAACATCTATTTTAAAAACAGAAACAAATTCACTGCCAATAAAATAGGTGGAATCCACTGATGGTATATAGAGAGATATACAGCATGTCTTATTCTGAAGGGTGTCAAAGAGATATCAGTGCGTGAAACAACATCACACTGCAGTGAAATCCTGTGAAATAGTTTCTGATATATTTCTATATTTCTGATATATGTACCTACTGGGTGTCTTAATTTTTCTGCCTTTGACTTCCTTCTCTTTAAAAACTGTGAAGTATCCTTTGTCTGACTGAGAGTATTCACATCACGTTTGGCTTGTGCAGATGCTGCTGAAGATGCAGCTTAGATCTAGGCAGTCAGTGTGCATCAGTCGTCTTTTGAGGGAGCAAAATATAAAACAAAATATTAATCTGTAGCAGACGCTCCCTTTTTAAAAAGTGATAAAACAAGGTGGACTGTCGTGGATGGCAGAAATGCGGAGAAATACTATAAATATGCATTCCATTACATTTGGGAGAATTTAATTCAGGGCAAATAATTTGAGAGATGAGCCGCCGCTGAAACGATGGTCTTAATGGACAGGTGTCCACTTAAAATCTCTGGCAAAGCTAAGACTAATGGATTGCTTTATATGCAGCACATTCAGAGAATGGAAAAGGGATTGGGAGAGCTTAAGCTCCTGAAGCACACAGCATGTACAGATTCCTGCATAAATACGCTGCTTTAATTTCCACAACTCATGCGTTTGTCGGATGTAACCTTTTTCTAGTTCTGTATTTCAGGACAATGAAAATTAACCTGACTGTCACACAGGCCAGAGAAATACACAGGGCTGTAACATAATACAGCCACAACCAGTACTGAGCTGTCATTTATCACACCTTGTGTTTAAATGTTGATATAATGTGTTTCTAATGGGTTTGTTTGTTTGTTTCATTTCCTCCTAAATTAATAACAAGGTGTTGCATTTGTGAAGGACCATTTCAATAAGCTATAATTGCTGTATATACTGTAAGTCACACTAGTTACTTGCACATTATATACACACACCACAATTTCTTTAAAAACTATTAAAAAAACCTTTTATATGTTTTAGCTCATTTACTATAAATCATTCACATTTCTAATTACTACTGCCAATAGCTTTTCGCTCATCATGCATGCAGTTACTGTTTTCCACCGGATTCCATATAATGGAAGTCATGTTATGTTGCAGTGCTGTACAGACTTTTCAAATCAAGTTCTTGTGCCGTACCACACAGATAGGCATGATGTTCACTGTGAAATTCTTTAAATTTAAGAAAATGGAAAAACTAAGCTGCCATGGAGGTAAAAGAAATGGTTATATACTGAGACAAAACAGCATGCTTTGAAAAAGTGTTAATGGGTTAAACATAAAGGACACATAGGTATTGTACCATAATAACAAAAAATATATTTTCCAGTTGAAATGAAATACAAAAATAAACTGTCACACATTTTAGTGTCAGGTGCAGGTGAAAATAAGTAGATAGCACAGCCAAAACATTGCAGCTAAACAATGGCCTGAAAGTCAGTCCAGTTCTTCCACATACTGTAGTAATGTTGAGCCAAAACAAGTCAGGGAAGGTGGGATGAAGCATTTTCCTCCTCTTACCTGGTCTCCCTTTGATGACTGGGAGGGATGGCAGTACTGTACTGTACTTGACCATAAGCTTATCAAGTCACTGTATGCTTCACAACAATACACTGCACGGTATAGAAAGTATGTCTGCCTTTAATTCCACTGCACCATACTATGAAAAGGGAGAAGTACAGTATAGCATCAAGGAGCAGCTTTGTTGGGTCTGTTCTTACTGACTGATCATGTCCACTGCAGGTCTGCGGAGAGGCTGATGAGCAAAATCATTAGGAATCTGAACATTAACCATCATACAACATAGACTTGATGTGCCTTTTACACAGTGTTTCACCTGGCAGACAGCAGGCTGCAAAGCACTGCCACTGCATTGTCTCTGTTATATTACTATGTAGAGCACTGGCACACAGACAACCACCATACTATACATCCACTAAACAGAAATATTAATAGAACCCACAACATTTAAAAATTAACAAGTGAGGCTATCTCATGGTGTCATCTAGTGGTCATGCTGTCTAACTGCAAAACAATTTCTCAAATATAGTGTAAAATCTGGCAATAAAAGGTAAGAACTACTGTAACCACACTACATCTGCATGGTCAGTGATGCCATTTCCTCTGTATGAGCTTCACTGTGCAATCTTGTGAGGAGTGTAGACATGACACTGTGTATGCTATCAAAGCCTTCTCCGCTGTGAGGACACACTGTATGTACATGCTGTGTTTGTGGAGCATCTTTACATGTATATTAGCTATGTTGGCTATTGAAGTGATGGATAAAAACATATGCTGTTAAATGCTGCTCTCGTGTTACAGACCCTAAAGACGTTCGGTACTTTGGTACGTTGTTCCATTGGAAGCCAAATATGGGCACTGTCAATTATCTAGAGCCACAAGCTTTGGTTCAGCTTGTGATTCTGTTTGATGGTTCTCTTTTAAATAGTTAATAACACTGCTCAAAAAAGAAGAATCCCACTTATTCATCACAGTGTAACATTATTTCAATTAAAAATCAATGTCACCTGTTTTGGTGCAAATGTAAGTGTGCATAGGTACACTGGAGAGACAGCAAGACAACCCCCAAAGGGAATTTTCTGCAGGTGGTGGCCACAGACAGTTGCTCTCTCCTTATCCTTCCTGACTGATTGTTCTCTAGTTCTGTGTTTTGCTAGTGTCCCTGTCACTACTGGTAGCATGAGGAGGTACCTGCAGCCCATTCAGGTGGCACATCCATACGTGATGTTGCAAGGTTTGCTGTGTCTCCCAGCACAGTCTGAAGAGCGTTGAGGAGATCCCAGGACATGGGGCGTTACATGAGGAGAGCTGGACAGGGCCTAAGAAGGGCATCAACCCAGCAACAAGACCGATATCTGGTCATTTGTGTAAGGAGGAACAGAAGGAGAACTGCCAGAGCCCTACAAAGTGACCTCCAGCGGGCTACTGGTGTGCATGATTCTGACCAAACTGTCAGAAACAGACTCCATGAGGGCCCACCGTCCTCTAGTGGGATCCGTGCTCATAGCCCAGCACTGCGCAGCTCCATTGGCAATTGCCAGAGAACACCAGAGTTGGCAGGTCCACCACTGGAATCCTGTTCTCTTCACAGATGACAGCAGGTTCACACTGAGCACATGTGAGAGACATTAAAGAGTCTGGAGACGCCGTTGGGAACGTTATGCTGCCTGCAACATCATCCAGCATGACCGGTTTGGTGGTGGATTGGAGATGTTCTGTGGAGGCATATACTTGAAGAGTATGCCTTCATCCTGGTGTTAGGTACCAGGATGAAATCCTCTGGCCTCATGTGCCCAGACTGTGTAGGCAGTTCCTGGATGACGAAGGCCTTTATGTCATTGACTGGCCTTCACGTTCTGCAGGCCTGAATCCAACTGAGAACCACCTGATGTATCATGCATCCACCAAATAGCGCCACAGACTGTCCAGGGCCGGGATCATGTCCAGATGTTGTCAGGATTGCATACAGGCATATGGGGGCTATACACTCACATTATGAGTTGCCGTGAAGAAAATCTCTCAAAGTTGGATCAGGCTGTGATTTAAAAATTTTTTTAACTTAGATTTTCGGTGTGATTTTGGTTTTCATTAACCATTATGTAATTTTGTTCTTAGTGAATTATACAATGTAGGGTAAAGATTTTGAACTTCCTGCAGTTTCACATTTTCCCTTTTAAAGAAATACTGTGTGTGTTTAGACTAGCTTGGTACAATAATTGGATGCAGGTAAGAAACCGCTCATCTCCAATAATAGTGTAACAAACTATCAGTTAGGGAAGCACTGATCCGTCATTTTCAGTCCTGATACAGATGCATGGGCTTTGGGTATCGGCCAATATGCCGAGTACCGATTCGGTACCAGTGTAAAGTTAATAAGCTGTATTCTTCACTGTGAGGAAGAGACTGGGAATCATTCTTTTATATTTAAGGCAACTATGTAAGATTTGGTGCGATTTGGCGGCTCTACGTTTCAGAGTGTAATTCACTGCTGTTTAAATAAGGACAGCTGTACACTTGCACTTGCTTTGATTACAGTACAAGCCAAAAATAGCAAGTCGCTAACTTTGCTAACATAGCCAAACATCAAGCAAGTGTGACAACACAAGACAAAGCAATATTACTCACTGGACAACTGTGTACACAGAAACAATGCCAGCTCATTGCTGTCTTGCAGCCTTTTATTTAACAAGCTCACATTTTGGTCACTCTCTTCTTAGCTTCCGCGGAGAATAAACGGCCAGAGTTTGAAATTAAAGGGACTTGCTGTTACGGAGATCTGAAATGAATGTATGTCTATGGGACTGTTATTTGATTTCTAATTAATAGACGCAATTGACGCGAAATTTCACACAGGCCCTCTGGAGGGCGTGCCAGACAAGGTCCCCGAGTTTGGTGTAGATGGGACATTGCAAAAATAAGATCTGACATGACATTCTGTTTTTAGCATTTGCGCAAACATTTGTTAGCTTGTAATTGGGAAGTTTTTTGGCGGATGAAGACTCCCTCTGCAAACTTTTAGCGGCTCGTTCCAGAGATCATCCGTGCCAAGTTTCGTGCCGATCAGACTTGCGGATTCAGAGGAGTTAATTAAAATAGGTTTTCCAGTTTTCACAATTTACCGAAATGAAAACATCATCACACAGGGGCATCCCCCAAACAAGCAGACATAAGTATGTAGTTATGAGGCAAAATGTCCTTTGGTTGAAAATCCCATTGAAATGGGGTTGTCTGACGGTATTTGAGCTTCCATTATAGCGGCACCTTTTGGCCGAATTGCACCAAATTTTTCAGGTGTCATCAGCCCCATGGGGAACAATTGGCCCAAATTTGGTGTCAATTGGACTTGTGGTTATGGAGATATAAAATGCATGTAAGTCAATGTGATTTTTTTTGACGTCTTTAATCTGCAATAACAGCGCCAACTATGGGCATATTTAAGTCAACTTTGGTGGCAGTAATAAGGGGACAACGCAGAACAATTGGGCTGTGGTTTCATGTCAATGTGAGTTGTGGTTATAGAGGAACAATTTTTTCGGATTAAATAGCACCATTCCAAAGCGAAGATATGACATCATTTCCTGTTTTTAGCCTTTTTGGCAAACATTTGTTAGCCTATAATTGCGTCATTTTTTGTCGGATCAAAATTTCCTCTACAAACTTTCATCAGCTTGGTCCAGAGATTATCTGTGCAATGTTTGGTGTCGATCGGTCTTGCGGATTCGGAGGAGTTAATTAAAATAGGTTTTTCAGTTTTTGCGATTTAGCAAAAAAAAAAGTTTAGCCGGAAATGGGCGTGGCCTTTACCACAAGATTCAGCTCGATCCCCCGAACACGTGGATATAAGATTTTTGATATGCGCCCTCCTATACGTGAGTTTCAAGGCCAAACGCAAAAATATTGGTTATAGCGCCCCCTCGAGGTAGAAGTGTGCGAATATTTGCGCCTGTGTTACGTGCAGTGAACTGGACCTACCCTGTAAGTTTCGCGTCCCTAGCACTTACCGTCTAGGCCGCAGTATGAGTTTTACTCTACTAGCTGAACACACACCTCCACATTTCCTGTTCCGGTATGGCACCTGTGTTTGGCTTCACTGCTGCGGCTGGTTGTTCGTCCCAACTCATTTTGTTTGTTTCCTGCGCTATATTGATACTAAGTTTGTCAACAAACGTCGTGTCTACTGCATGGGTGTACAATCGCCAAACAATGCTGTTGATCCGATCCTCCACGGCGGAGTGCGTGACAGATGTACCTGGAGTGGTACAGGTGAGTTTGCACCCCCGTTCGTACGTCCGACTGCAGTCCCAGGGACTCTGGTCCCGGTGCCCTGGAGAAACCCTACCACTGGTCGCGGTGTGTGTTCCATACATCTGAGGTCGCTGCCGCGGTCGCTGCCGCGAGCCTCTTTCTCTGCTTTAGGTGTTCCTGCACCGCTCAGAATGGGTTTGATAAATGCCCATTCAATTGCAAACAAGTCTCTTTTGCTCAGTGACTTATTTACCTTCAAGAACATGGACTTCTTGTTGCTCACGGAGACTTGGCAACGGGATCACTTGAATGAGCTCTGTTCTGTGGACTGTACTTTTATCAGCACGCCAAGACTCACAGGCCGTGGTGGAGGTCTTGCTGTGGTTTTTAAAAAACATTTTATCTAAGGTTGGTCGTTCTAATACATTTTATTGTATTTTAGTCTACCGGCCACCTGGGCCAGCGGTCTCTTTTCTTATTGATTTTTCTGACTTCTTATCATCAAATTATTAAGCTGGACAGAGTGATCATTGTTATTTTAATATTCATGTGGATGATGATACTTGCAGAAATGCTTCTGAATTTGTAAATATTACTGAATCTTTTAACTTCACTTAGTTTGTCTCTGGTCCTATGCACAGCAAGGGACATATACTCGATCTTGTTCTTTCACATGGTTTAAACATTAATAATGTTTGCATCGAAGATGTATTTGTTAGTGATCACAAATGCATCTTATTTGATCTTGTTTGTTATGAGGATCCTCTGCCTGCTAAACGAGCGTCCTGCTCACGTTTGATTAACCAGCTTACTGTTGAGAAATTTTCAGCCGCATTTGACGCAAGCTCGGTTCTTATTTCGAATGACGCGGACGCTTGTGCACAGGCGTTTAATGATCACTGCACCCTGCTGTTGGACAAAGTGCCGCCTCTTAACACTAGAGAAATTCCCTCTGTTAATACATCCATGGATGAATGACGCCATTCGCAGCTTGAGACGTGTCTGTCGGAGAACTGAGCGTTTATGGAAAGCGACTCAGCTACAAGTCCACCACCTGCATGTTAAAGAGCTCTTAATAGACTTAAACGGAATGATCAAGGATGCTAGAGCCTTTTACTTTACTAACCTGATATCTGCCTATAAAAAAAACCCCTAAAGCCCTGTTTGAGACTGTTAACAACATTGTTTCTCCTGCTGCATGTATTGTCCCTGTGTTTTCAAATGTTGACTGCAACCACTTTTTGTCTCACTTTGTGGACACAGTTAGAGCTGTCAGGGCAGGCATTGTTCCATCAGCAAACCCCCATATAGTTAAACTTCTGCCCCGTTACCCTGAATGACATCATGAAGTTAGTGGGCACGATGAAACCTTCCCAAAGCCCTGTTTACCCACATCTTTGCTTTTAAAATCCATACATCTACTTGGCCCATGTTTGGTTTCAATTTTAAACTTATCTCTTCAGCTGGGCCAGGTCCCCAGCTGTTTTAAGCATGCTGTTGTTCAGCCTATCTTGAAAAAGAACAATCTTGATGCAGCTTCATTTAGAAACTATAGGCCTATTTCTAAATTGCCTTTTCTTTCGAAAATTCTAGAAAAGGTAGTTGCGAATCAGCTAAATAATGTTTTGGATTCCCATAATATCTTTGATAAGTTTCAGTCTGGTTTTTGTAAAAACCATTCAACTGAGACTGCCCTCCTTAGGGTCTCAAATGATATTTTGATGGCTGCTGATGGGGGTAAATGTTCTGTGCTGGTCCTATTAGATCTCAGTGCAGCATTTGATACTGTTGATCACTGAACATGAATTGGTTTTCCTCCTATCTCTCTGACAGGAGTTTCCACAGGAACATATATGTCAGACTCTGCTCCTTTGTCCTGTGGTGTGCCCCAAGGTTCTGTGCTCGGCCCCCTGCTGTTCAGTCTGTATATGCTTCCTCTTGGAAAGATTATTGGTAGGTTGAAGAAATATCTTACCATTGTTATGCTGATGACATCCAATTATATTTATGTTTTAGCCCTGATAGGCTAGACAAACTGTCCATGTTGCACAATTGCTTAGCCTCCATTAACAAATGGATGGCTGACGTTTTGCAACTAAATACAGACAAAACTGAGATGGTGATTTTTGCCCCAGACAACATTACCCCTAAGATCAGGCAGGCCATTGGGGCTCTATCATCCTCTGACGGTAATGTGCGAAATTTGGGTGTCATTTTTGACAAATCTATGTGTTTTAACAGTCATATTAAATCTGTGGTTCGTTCCTGTTTTTTCCATCTCAGGAACATTGCTAAGATTAGATCCATGGTTTCTAAAGAAGAGATGGAGATGCTTGTTCATGCTTTTTTTTCCCTGGTCTGGATTATTGCAATGTACTGTACACTTGTCTAAACAAATCCTCCATAGACCGACTGCAAGTTGTACAGAATGCAGCTGCAAGGCTTTTGTCTAAAGCCAACAGGAGATCACACATTACTCCTGTGCTTAAGGCTCTTCATTGGCTTCCAATTGGTTTTAGTACATTTTAAAATTTTAACCATTACTTACAGAGCCTTGCATGGTCAAGCTCCCTCTTACATCCAGGATCTGTTGCGTGCACACATTTGTGGTCGCTCTCTGAGGTCTTCTGGCCAAGACCTTTTAACTGTTCCCAGAACACGTTATAAAACAAGAGGTGATCGTGCTTTCTGTGTGGTGGCTCCAAGGCTCTGGAACTCTCTCCCTTTAGCCTTGAGAGCCTTGGATTCTGTGGAAACTTTTAGAAAACACCTTAAGACACATCTTTTTAGACAAGCTTTTAACTAGCCAAATAGTTTTGTATTTTAAGTGTTGTTGTTGTTGTTGTTATTTGTTTTATTTTATTCCATTTTTTACTGTGAAGCACTTTGTGACCCCTCTTGTCTGTGAAGGGTGCTATATAAATAAAGGTTATTTACTTACTTACTTACTTACTTACTTATTTACCATGAAGCAAATACTTCCGCTAACTTCTCGTTTCTCAAAATGGAGCTGCCGATAATCAGAGTTGGGTTCTCAGTGGGTGTATTGCTGAGCAACACGTTCTCACTCCCGACTCATCACATATTGACACTTGATCAAGGGCCTTTGCTGTCGCCTTTTAATGACCTGGGTACCCCTTTTGCGTCATTTATTGAGATTAAGGGCTCCACAGTCAAGTTAGCAACGCTTAACAACAATAAATATGCAACATCCGGTTACACTTTCAAAATAAAACACTAGAGTTTCAAAACATCGGCATTTTGAAACGGCGCGTTATTAAAGTCGTGAAACGTTGTTAGGGGACGGCTAACAGGAGCTACCTCAGGTCGGTCCACAGGGGCTACTAACTACAGTAGCTAACGACTGATCTACCAAGGTGCGGCGTGGAACTTATAAATTGCTTAGCCGCACCTCCATGGCTACAAATAAACTGAGCAGGAGAGAGAGAGGGAGAGAAAAAAAGCTATTGTTAGCTGCTAAGCTAAAGTACATCTGTGTTAGCAAGCAAAACTTTTGTAAATGACTGTGAGATCTCCTGCTCACTCTGTTCCTCAGCTTCCCTGTCACACACCTGCTCCTCTGCCTGGCAGTGGCCATGGCCAGCCACCTCTCCTCCTTCCACCTGTTGCTGCAAAATGGCGAGTACTGTTGTCATTAGTGATGTGCGGATTGATGAAGTATTGATATTTCTGATACCAGCGTTTCCTGCTCTGGAATCGATACTCATTTAAAAGGATCGATTTCTAAACTCAATCATTTGGAGTGAGTGTGTGTTTCATCATAAGTATCTTACTGTCACCAGGATGGTCTAATTATACCTGGTTGATAGGAACTGTTTTTCCTTCCACCTTCTCTGACGTGAGCCTCTGCAGCTCTTTACATTTCCCACGATTGAATACTGACTCTGGCTGACTGTAAAAACAGTCACTTCTGGCTGTATTTTAGCTGTGAAGGTAATAATGTTGCTCTGTGTGATGTTTGTGCAAAGACAGTGAAATACTTTGGCAATACCGCAAACTTCAGTCAACATCTGAGATTAAATAATAATGCAAAATAATATGATGATGTTATGAAGCGGCAGTTCTGAGCAGGATAAATTCATTATAATTAAAGAATATGACAGTAGTTTGATGTCTTGTCATTATGCAGCTATTATTTTGAATTGGTAAGGCTACAGCCTACTCCTTATTTCTCTCATAAATACAGAAACAGGAGGGGGGAGGTCACATTAAACTAGAAATAAAATATGTAAAATGTATTGGTATCAGTATCATACCAGCCTGGGTATTACTTGGTATTGGATCGGAATTAGGAATTAAGTGGTATCACACATCACTAGTTGTCACCTTAGATGTTGGTGCTACTGCTGCAATCCCTGCATTATGCACATTTGGTGGCATACGCATCTAGATTATTTTGGCCTGCAACTTGTCTACACCGCCCTTCTTTTGTTTTTGCTTATCCATCTTGACAATTGACGGAGAAGCCCTGCTTTTTTTTCCACAGATGTTTTGCTCTGAGCATCTGAAACGAAAAACTGAAAGGACAGAGGACAGAGGTGAGGCAGGGCCAGTAAGAGATGTGATTGGGCCAGCCTAGTGTCATTATAGAAAAATTAACTATTTGGACACTGCCCCTGCTTTATCATTAGCAATACAAAAAATTATATTAAAATTCCTGTGAAATAGCTCAACATTTACCAAATGGATTGGGACAACATTTTTTATAAAGATATTAGTTCCCAGATAATGAACCCTAATGACTTTTGTGATCCCATGAAAATTCATGGGAAATTTTTCAACAACTGTTGGATAGGTTTCTATGAAGTTGAATAAAGACAGGGTGAACATTAATATTCCTGACATTTTATCTAGCGCCATCATCTGGTCAAATTCTTTATTTGTCCAATACTTAATTTTATGACCAAGTGCATGCCAAGCTAATAGCATTCCCATTAGCTTCAACTGTTCTTTGTGTTTAGTCTTAATTAGCAAATTTTACAATTGTGAACATCGTAAACATTATACTTGAAAAATATTGGCATGCTAGCATTGTCATTGTGAGCATGTTAGCATGCCGATGCTAACATTTAGCGCAAAGCACCATTGTGCAGATATTATTTTATTTTCTATATTTGTTAACAGCTCAAGTCATACATATTTAGATAGTAGTTTCATGTTTGCTCTGAACATCTCTATTGACTTCACTTCAAGTCAAAATGATGTCAAAGCACAGCATAAATATTTTTCTGTTAATGTGAACTGAAAGGTAAGTATAAAGTAAATCAAGTACAGACATTCTTTATTCCTCACTGATGGTAATTGTATCACAGATGCTTCTCATCACAAGAGTTTTGTATCATGTCAGCTGAGCCAATAGCAATTATGCTTTCCACAGAGGCTTTCTTTGAAAGTCCTAATCACACCCTAATAAGAGAAAGGCATGCCATTTTCTTCATGCAGAGATTCAATCAGAAAAGTCTAAGCTATACACACAAACATCAATAGATGGTCACTAAACACCAATAGAAATATCAGGAAAGCAGCAGGGAAGCCATATTTTTGTAACTGCAAATAAGTGAATATAATTGCCCTCCTGGAGTTGGCAAGGATAATGTTATTACATGTGAATCAATACTGTAGTGTGCTGCAACAACAACAGAGATCCACATGGAAATGTTATCATAAGGAAAGCCCCTTAACAAATCTTATTAGCAGCCGTTTGAAAGGGCTGTTCCCAGAAGGACCTGCTGTCACGTTGACCCTGCTTAACCTCTTGATTTTCTGGGTTCAAGTCCAATTAACCTTTGTGATGAAGCAAGAGTGTCACCAGCAGTGCAGTTGATAGAAGCCCAATAGTAATCATTTCATTTTCTGGTTCATCAAACAGGCCCAGGCCCCACCTCACTAACCTCAATCAAAGACACGGCCATTTATCATTGTAGACACCCATGACAACAGTTTGACCAAAGCAGGTTAGGCTGGTTAGAGTCTCAGACACCCATCTGTGCTGTACTTGCTCCTCTACCGCATTGATCTTCTATTGGAAACAGGCCAGGCTGGATTCCTGGGAAATGCTAGCGTTGCTAGAAGTATGCTCCCCCAAAACTGGGAGCAAGCACCAAAAAGCACCGCTGTGCAGTGGGAAATGAATATTTCAAATTGGTTTAATAGGTAGGGGTTAAAAAATTGAAAATGGTAAAGTACCCTAAGGTACACAGTCACTGAGAATGAATTTTAAGTATACTTAAGAAACTGGATATGTCACTAGCTACTGATTGGTTAGGGAAAAACAAAATGACCCACCCTCCCAAACAGACAGGGGCTAATTTGAATACAATGTCAGGTGTAATGAGTGAAGTGAAATGAAGTGGCAAATCAGTCTCATGGTTTGCATGATAATCATGGTACGTGCTTGCACGGTAGGCATCAAGCTACTGATAGCCTTAGCTGTGTGAAATTTTAACACATTTTAGTCCACTGATAAGAGAATGACCAGTGGAATCTCCAAGCATGGTCATATATCCTCCTACTTTGGATATCACCTCCAGATTCAATATGTTCCCTGTGAAAAAGTGTCCCTCTGAAAAGCTGATTTTCCTGTTAGTTCTCAGTCTTGTCAGTGCTAAATGTGGGCAGGGCGACTCTCATCCTGACTGGGTCTGAGATGCCAGACACTTTGATAGATTAATGACTCACCCCAGAGGTCATCACAAATACACAAGTTGTGGGATTTAATTAGAGGCCCGCTAGGGAGCTAGATGATTGGCAGATTAAAATCAGAGGCAGGCAGGCTAGGGTAAAGGAGGAGTTGGAGTCTGTTACATGTCTTATACTGTAGAGTCTACATTTTGTTTTTCAGTTTTAATATAACTATAAATATAGTGAAATATTGGAATGGAACATTGAATATAAAATTTCAATATTTAGCGAAAACCTGCATGTAAAATCCATATGTTGATGTTTTATGTCTCTATGGCATTCTCCAGTACTCTTTTAATATCAGTGGAGTATTTGTACAAGACCTATTAATTCAGGAGGGGTTCCTAAATAAACCACTGCATATGTAAGAATAGAACAACTGTAAGTAATGCTCTATTAGAATGCAACAACATTGTATTGGAGTACTGATATAATAATGTTATATAATGACACCGCACGTAATTTAATTGAAAATTATTTTACAGACAATCTATGACATCTTGTTTTAAAGGCCATTCTACAGGCTTATTAAGGAATAATTAAATATACAAATGATAAGCAAACCAACAAAGGCTATATTTTAACATGCATGTCAGGCAGAGGCAGAATCTAAAAATGGGGACAAGGAATGTGCTTCCTCCTGGGAGGGTTGTGTGTGTGTGTTTATCTATATCCCTGTGACCAACTTGATCCATTTATTATTTTTCTAACCTGACTCCATGAACAGATAAAACAAGCCTGGCCATACTGTCACTTTCAAATTCAACTCTATAGGGAAATTGTGTTGGAATTGACAAAAGACTAGAGTCTCTCCATCTGCCCAGAGCAGGGCAGACTGCCTGCTTCTCTCTTGTTAGAGATGCTAATAGTGTGGCTCTACTGCCACCAGACAGAGGGGTCACAAAGTCAATACAGAGGCTTCCTGAGTGTTAACAATGTGCTGCTGGGAGAGCAAGAGGAGGTCTGCAGCAGGACGAATAGGCTTTGTTCTGCCACATGGCTTCCAGGCTGAATATGGGCCATGAGGGAGTTGTTCACCCAATTGTTCTACTTTGGGTGACATGCATCCGCCTCCATAGCAGCTCTGTTTAAATAGCTGCCCCCCCACTCCCCACTGACAGATGTATCTTTATTCAAGGATTTATTCTGTTTTTTTCTTTGAACAGGATTAGGATTATTTAGAGTGGATTAGTGTTATTTTTTTATGGATAATGTTAGAGCTTGTGTAAAAGGGGATAAATCTGAGGGGGTCATTGGCTGCCTGTTGATGTTTGTTTGAGCTGTCTTTTTGAGCCGTAGTGAACTGGAAGTGAAGTCTCTCATGTTATGTGTCTGTCATCAGGATACAAACAGTGATCCAGTTCCATGTTTTATTTAGAACTCAGTAAAGCAAATGAATAACAAGTAATATTCATATGTATATACAACAAGACCAGAATAAATAATAATTATCACAGGTACATTTGTTGCTAATGATATGACATATTTACACTTACATTTTACATTTATTCATTTAGCTGATGCTTTTATCCAAGGCGACTTACAATTGCTATACATGTCAGAGGTCACACGCCTCTGGAGCAACTAGGGGTTAAGTGTCTTGCTCAGGGACACAATGGTGGAAGGTCGCAGTGGGGGATTGAATCAGGGTCTCTCACACCAAAGGCATAGTCTTATCCATTGCGGCATCGCCACCCTATTTACCACATATAATATATATTAATTGAATGCATTATAAACATATAGTTTATATTACACCAACCAGATTGAATAAAATAAGAAAGGCTTTAAAACGCTCATTGGTAGGTTTGTTTGTTGGATGAAAGGCTGATAAAAAGATAAAGTATGCTGCATCATTTCCCCAGTATGCGTGTCTATTAAGAGGATAAATAAACTATAAATACATAAACCTGATTGCTAATTTTGTTTTTGTGTGCTGCAGTAGCTCTAAATCCCAACATTTCCTGCAGCTCAGTGCTGCTGTTTTCAAACTCAACACAGTTTACAGCATATGGAGGTAACTCAACTCCAGTTGAGGATTCTGATGTCTGTTATCTTGTTCTGTATTGTACTATTTGTATTTATAACAGCTATATAATTTTTATATAGCTCAAATTCAGGAATTCACTGTGTTAATGAACTTTACAATAGACTTTATTAAGTCCAGTATTATACAAGAGAATGACTGGGACACTCAAGATTCAATGATGTTGATGCTGAAAACTGGTAGGAAGTAATAACAAGCAGCTTCATTGTCAACTCAAGTGTATTTAATAGCTATGGTATGTTTCAGTCCAGTGGTCTTTGTCAGGCATTTCACATAAAACATGATAAGGTGCTGAAATTTCTTTATTTCTAGTATTAAATGCAACTTTCTGGTCTACTGACCACTCAAAGCTCTTTACTCCAGAAGTCACATTCAGTCATTCCAACACATTCATACACTGATGACAAGGTGCCAGCTGCTCATCAGATAGGAAACTAGCATTCACACACACACAGCCACAGAGACAGTATCTAGCCCAAGGATACTTCAACATGCAGACTGGAAGAGCCGGGGATTTAACAGCTCTACCTCCTGAGCCACTGCTGCCCCAGTGTTAATGCTCATAATAACAGTAAATAGGTAATCCAGTAAACATCTACATCTGTGGTTGTATGAAAAGACACTACTTTAAGATATCAGACATCAAAATTAAAAGTTGCATTATGCTGGGATAACAAATGGTGGTCATACTTGTTCTTTTAGCAGGATTACATTACAAACACAGGATCTGATTATCTGAAACCTATTTTTGTCTTCATCATCAGCTATTTTTTGTATTGGGATAACAAATTAACTGAATTATCTGACATTATCAATATCTATCTGTAATTATCTCAAGATAATAAATTGTACTCATATTTAATGTTTTAATCTTGTTATGCTGAAATAAGAATCTACTTGTTATAGTATCTGGATATCAATGATTGTTTCACTGGATCAGCAAATACTGGATGACTTTAAAATTTCATCATTTGGGGATAACAAATGGTGCTCATACTTTATCTACTTTTTGTAAGTCCATTATTCTGAGACCAAGTAACCAGTAAGAATACAGGTTGATGTGATGGCCACTTTTTCCATTCATTTTGATTAAATTGTGTTTCAAAGCAAGTGCTTTGTTTATGTGTTACATGGCCTCTTAACCGAGTTCTCCTAAATACACTGAATGACAGAACAATAAAAACACCATTGACAGTTTACAAGCCAAACTAGCCTTTAAACAACAAATTACAACCAATCCTGATGGGTGGCCGGTCTTGTTGGTAAGATATCTCCATGTGTGTCCTACATGTTTATGCCCCACCAGACCTACAGGCCATCCACATAGCTATTGGTGGATCCTACAGCTGTTCATTTATCTCCGGCAGTCAGTTCTCTCAGCATGACAAAGGCTGAATCATGTTAGATGTCACAGCTAACGTCATATAAGACAGTTGCGCCACAAAGAGTGTCAGTCTTACCGTGTTGATTCCAAATACTACGGCACCCTTTTCATTTACATCTGAATGGTAGAAGTCGAGCTGTTTGTCATGCAAAGTAAGAGCACACAGTGGAGGTAAATAAGCAGTGGTGGAGTCAGAACCTCAGCAGCACCAATTCAACTGGATATTTTGAATGTGACATTTAGTCAAATCAGGATGAGATTTTATTTGTGCAATTATTGTTTTCAAAAGTATTGGTACATTACATTATATGTAATCTGCACAAAAGCAAGCCTTAGATTAAGAGGGGAGAGGGAGGAAGTCCCTTCCATATGAAGTCAAGAAGGATGTCCCACTTTTCTTGTTGATGTTAAATCAACTACTGTATGATTCAGTCACATGAAAACAATATTTGAACTTATTGCTTATAGTCAAAATGCAAACAGAGTTGATGGAACTGGATTTAGTCACCTGGGAGTGAAAGCTTACTTAACCAAATGGCTGTTGGTCTGAAGAGGATGGGCTGTATCCTGCTGAGCACATCATCTCCACTCAACAAATAAGTCCACACCGTAAAGATCAAGAATAGATCCCATAGGAGAACCCCCACCCCTTCTCCAGCCCCAAACGACCCCCCCCCCACCGCTCTCCTGACCCAGCATGTAACATCTGACCTGCACAAGACATTTATCACAACATTTCAATTAGAGACAAGAGGCAACTCTCAAAGGCAGTTGACTCTCTGTGAGCTATTTCACCTTGCTGCCAGGAAGAGCTAATTTAGGCAGATGTTTCACAGTTTTGATGATGTAGATTTCAAACAACTGAATGTCTGTCCAGCGCACCTGTCACTGGAGGCGGAGTTAGGGACCATCTTAAAAGTATAATATGACCCATTTCAGTCTTTATTAACTTTTTTGTTTTTCAACATAGAAATCTCAAACCACTGCTAATATTGATAATGACCACCCACAAGCATTTCACACCACACGATGGGCCTGTCCTTGAAAGACTGGGGTTGGCCCACCTGAAGGACATTACAGGCCCCCTGCTGGACCCCCTGCAGTTTGCCTACAGGGCTAACAGGTCAGTGGATGATGCTTTCAACTTGGGTCTGCATCACATCCTGCAACACCTCGACTCTCCAGGGACATATGCAAGGAGGCTGTGGCTCAGGAGGTAGAGCGGGTTGGCCATTAATCGGAAGGTTGGCGGTTCAATCCCTGGCTCCCCCTGGTTGCGTGTTGAAGTGTCCTTGGGCAAGCATCCTTTGCACTATGCTCCATCACACTGTGTACACAGTGTATGTGTACCTGTATATCATATCCACCTTCAACGTGTGCATAATGAGAATAATAGTTTACTCTTGCATCCTTTGCACTCTGATCACTGCACTATTTGTCAATATGTCTATATTGTTTAGTTCATAGTGTGTATATTAGTGTTGTCTATACGTTAGTTTGTGTCTGATTTCATTTTATTATTGTGTTGGTATTATTGTACAAGTAAGCACATCGTGAACAATGAACAATCCTGAAACGAATTCTTCGTATGTGTACACATACCTGGCAATAAAGCGGATTCTGATTCTGATTCTGATTTCTTTTGGAGGCACAATCACTTAAGAGGAAGTGATTGTGTGAGTAACTGTAGCTGCCATGACTGAGATCTGTTTCAGCACCAGCCGCTATCAATGTATTTATTTTTTAATTTTCTGCCATCAAAGCAATCTGGCTGCGGGCCGCCTATTGCCGACTGCTGCCCTTTTATAACTTTAACCCACATGGTTGAAGGCACTTGTTTTAGATGTTAAGTAATGTGGTGTCTGATACTCCTTCAAATTCATTCAAATTCACAGATCTCTTCCTCAAAATGGAATTTCTATTTCATTGTCTCACCAGTACCCTAAACAAATCGCTCACACCAAAGCAGCCCCTTAAGTTGTGTAAACAGGGCTGTATTTGGTCTTAATGCCCACTAAGGATTGGATGTCGGGGCAGTGAATGGCTGTAGCATAGCTGACCAGGGACTGTGTCAGTTTATGGGATCTTTCCTTTAAAACTGTCATGCACAAATATAAAAATGATTTTAATTATTTTATTTATCACACGAAAAGACAGGGAACGGACACAGCCTCAGAGACCGATGGATGCCAGTTTATAGAGAGGGAAAACAGTACCAAGGTGATTCACAGCGGGTTCAGATGGGAGTAGGAGATCAGTCTTATATTCCCTGTTGGTGAATACATGTAAATTGATTCACATAGTGCGTTTCACACTTTTCCTAACATCTTATCTGAGACTATGGAACTTTTTTTCCCATTGTCCATTGCTCCAAAAAATATACCAGCTCACAGATGACAGATAATGACTAAAGCTGCACGTAATGTTAGAGTTAGGGCCACAATTGTTGTCTCAGCGAAATGTGATTATTAAGTAATTAAGTCTCGGAATTTTCATAGCACAACCATTTCCAACTTGTGACAGACCCACACACACAGACCACAATACTTTTTGACTGTCACCATCCACTGGAGCATAAGCTAGAACCCTGCACCCCCAAGCTGATAACATACTAACAAGCAACCAGGATAAGTAAAATGCACACCAGAAGGAGCTTGTGGATATCTGAACTGGACCTTTGTGAAAACTGCCACAAGATCCAGGAAGTACACCAAAACAACATTGTGACTCCATACGATTTTCATTCCAAGAACATGCCAAGACTGATACTAAGAATCTTCATAAATACCTTTTATAACCCAGCACTAGTTTTCATTTTCAAGCACCCCTTAAACTTGGTGTCTTTGGTTTTTCCTCTTCTGCATAACAATTGCTCCACCACTCACAGCTTACATGCCAAATAGCCAAACTAACACACTTAAATATGATGGTCGAGGTTAGCTCTTTGCATTGATTACATTTGATTGGATGTCTCTGAGTGCAGGATAAATTAACAAATTAAATATTTACAAGAAAGAGGAGAAATTTTGATATACAATACCACGGGGATACAGGATTAGAGTTTCATGGTATTATGGGTTTTATTTGTAATTTGTTTCATTTGTATCTGCACTATATAAAATTAAAGAATTATTTTAGTAGAACTTTCAACATTTGGTATCTCAACCACTGAAACTCCTCACCTGCTCTTATCAGACTCCACATCTAGGTTGTCAGGGACTGCCCAAACACTGAGTGGTGTCAGGTTTCCTCTGACCACAGAGAAGACATGGGAGGGCATGGACTGTTTCAGCAGGGCCTCACGCAGTCAGGGCACAACTGTTGTCCTCTAACTTCCTCCAGCCCAGACTCCATCCTCCTCAGTCATCACGGCTGGGAGGACTTGTAGCGAAGCCTGTCCCGTCCTGTTTGAGGATGTATAAACAGCATCCTCGTCTTTCCCAATTGTTGTCATTATCAGGTGCTCAGTCTGCAACAAGTGAACCACGGCCTGCTGATAGATGTTTCCTTTCAAAGACAAGAATAGTTGAGTCAGTGTTGTCAGTAGCCACTGAGCTGCCACATTCTTTGGTTATCCAGTGTGTTGTGTTGCACTCCAAGGTGGGAAGTTTATTCAAGTAGTTGACTCAGTAGTTAAGTGGGCCAGTAGGGCAGATTTGCCATCTGTAGAATCACTGTACCATTTTCCAAAAAAATAACAATGGAAATGCATCTATTAGCTTTTTTAAGATAAATGGCTTTCTGACGTTGATTTGTTTCTAATAATTTGTCATTGACTATAGTCTCATTCAATTAATTGAATCTCAGAGGAAAGTCTGCCCTTCTAGTCTTTTGGCTAGAAAATGAATGATATGCTCTTACAAAGAGTATATAAAACCATGCATAGGTCACAGACAAAATATCCTCTTTATCTTCCTTTGCTTTAATATGCCACACTGTTGATCCTTTGATTGCTATTGATTGTCTGAAAAATTTTATTGTAAAATCAATAGTTAATGGAGGCTGTGATATACTACTGCTGTACGAACTCAGACCTCTGTGTAGCCCCTACATGTGAACAAAAAGCAAGGATAAAACATATCCTACTGATTTTCTTTATTGATTTCTTCATCGCTCTGATTAGGTAATGACAACATACGCAAACCTATCAGTCTGCTGTAAGATGGATTGTGTTTTTGCGCTTTCATTTCATGTTGCTGCTTGACACCAGCTGCTACAATTATTATTATAGTCCTATTATTATTATTAGCAGTAGTAGTAGTAGTATTAGTATTATTATTATTTCAATTGCTGTCATTGTTAGACCTATTATTCATTTTCAGCAATGTCTGTACTATTACTATTTGTTTGTGTTGGGCTGCTGTGTGTTCTCTCACTCTCTCTCTCTCTCTCTCTCTGTCTCTCTCTCTCTCTCTTTCTCTTTCTCTCCCCAAGCAGTCGAGGCAGATGGCCGCCCACCCTGAGCCATGGTTCTGCTCGAGGTTTCTACCTCCTAAAGGAAGTTTTTCCTTGCCTCTGTCGCCTAGTGCTGCTCTTGGCGGGAATTGTTGGGGTCTCTGTTAATAATATTACAAACAGTATGGTCTAGACCTGCTCTACGGTGATGTGTCGGTCGTACATATGTGTGCATGGCCAGGATAGGGGTAGACTTAGTGAACACTTAAAAGCACTGAATATTAAGATTCTTCTGCCTTTAGTTTCATGGAAACTGCCGATAACCTCTGATAATGTGCACTCTCCAGTTTGGTTCATACCACTGGGCTGGTTGATGTAGGTGTGTTTTGAATAGTCTGCGTATTCTCTCCCCTGATATCTACAGAGCCTCTGAAATGGGGGGCACAGTCCCTTTAATATTATACTGATACTCTGGCATCAAGAGTAGCTACAGCATAACCTGAGACATGAGTAGTAACGATTTACATTTACTAAATTGTACTTCTCTGAGGATTTTAATGCAGCATAATCTTTACTCTTACTTAAAATCATTACTTTTACTCCTTTACATATGCATACATTAATCACACTACTTTTGTTAATCATTTCATTCCATCAAGTGCATAGATTGTATAAAACATGGATTTAATCTCTGTGATGTCTTTTGAAGCCAGCCTCAAGTGGCCATTTAAGGAGCTGCAGTTTTTGGCACTTGTGTGTTGGCTTAATATTTCAGCGCAGGAGGTTGCTGCCTGACAGTAGGCCAAAGTTGAAGCAGGAAGTTGTAGCACTTATATCCGCCAATACAATACTACTTTGGCCAGTTCTAGGTTCTTAATTGAAGTTAAACGGCAATACATGGAACAGGTAAAAACTCTGTAAATCACCAAAAGTGGAGGCAGAGAAGCCGCAGGACATCAAAGGGGAAACCAGACGGTATTTTCTCCATCAAATGTTTTGCTCCCAGATCTTTGCACTTAAGCTGTAGCCCTTTCCAAAGCAGGGACTTAACAACCTGTAACCTGGTACAAGCTGTACTTAGCTTGGGTACTAGGCCCTTCCTTGTGTTTCCACTGTTTTTTACAAACTGGGATGTTTTGGATATCAGTAAAAAAGTGACTTTGGGGCAGGCTATAATATGTCATATGACTATAACTACATAATTTAAATGATCTGTTTGATAGCCCATGAAGGTACACAATTGTGGTACAGACATTAACTAAAGTAGTGGTATTGATATTGTTGAGAACCGACATTATAGGTTTTTGATTTGCTCAAGTGAGTGCATTCTGATTTATATTTTTTTATAATCTTGCATCCTGCACTGCTGCTGTGTTTTGTATCCCCATTTCTGCTACCTGCTGCCTGCTACACTGAGAAAGCACTGTATTATTTATTGTAAAAGTTGTTTCACTATAAAGATATCTTTGGGTTATTAGAGAGTTGCAAATATATGTGTTAAGCCATGTTTATGAGTTGCTAACTACATCAAATGTATAGTACATGTTTTTTTCAACAGGCCTGCCACTGCCAAGTTCTTTTTGACTGCTTGACTAACACAGACCACCTCATTATACAGAGGGGTTCAGGGCATACTGGGTGTGGGGCTGGATAACCTCTGAACTGTGATACTGCTGAGCTGGTGTGGGTGAGAGAGAGAGCGAGAGAGCAAGTGAGCATGTGTCTTGGGGCTCTGTTGGCTGGCCCATTCTTGGCTTTTGTCTGTGTGAGCTCCTGTTTGAGTGACACATACTGTATAACCCTGGTGGCTGGCTGAAACAGATTGAATCTGTCAGCCTGTGTTAACCAATGATGGGGGTGAGCCACCTCTGACAGCACACAGCATTTACTTTGCCGCAGGACTCGTTCAATCTGCATTCAATCAATGAAAGTAATCCCTTGTTTGTTTTAGGATGCACAGCTGGGACAGGTGAGCGAGAGAATAAGAGCACTGCACACTGCACATGACCCCAACCTCTGTTTCGTCCGCAACACTTTATATGGAGGGCAACTCATTTCAAATGGGTCAGACTAATGGAAAAGAACCTCCCCCTCCTGTTCCTGTGCTATATCACAGCTCTGTAGCAGTTTCATAGGTGGACATATTTATATTGGTAACCTACATGTGACATTGGCTGAGTCCAACAGGAGGCATTTCAGATGCATCTGTGTCCATTTTTATTCAGAAAGATTCCTTAAACTTGTGTTTACCCTAAAAGCCGAGGTCAAAAGAATCTATTCATCAATGGGAAAATCACTCAGGTGAGGTGGCCAGTGTGTGTGTGTTGGGGGCAGTTATCAGTAATATTGAGAGTAGCCAGCAGTGACTTATGCAAGTTCAAGGACTTTATTGATCGGTTTGGTGGTCTTAATCAAAGTCAGTCTTCCCCCAGCACTCCTGGTGATTAAATAAGTTGGCGAGAGCTGACATAAGTCTTAGGCTTTTCTATTGCTATTTAATCAGACCTCAGCTTCTTTCAACTTGCCTTTGTTCAGCAAAAAAAATCAAAGGGTTTGTTGTTTTAAGATATAATGATAATACTCACTGCCCTCCCACTGCAACGGCTCCAGAGCTGTCTCCACACACTTGGAAAAAGTGCGCGGGGCCAGTGAGTAACCGAACGGCAGTTGGTTGTACTGGTACTGGGTGTCCCAGAAGGAGAACCGCAGGAACTTGCTTTCTGGGGTGACGGGAACGTGAAAGTACATGTCTTTCAGGCAGATAGAAGTGAGCCAGTCTCCCACTCCAGCACCTGTTTTGCAGTCAACAAAAGGTCTTTTCATGATTGCTCAATCCAGGATGGGCCTCGTGCAACCCCAGAGATAGCAGGAGCTAACCGCTTCTCGGCCTCTCACAAGAGGTGGTGTGCACCATCCAAGGGTAAAGAGCCGCCTCCACTCAGTCCTCTCCAAGTGGTTGGCATGCCTACGCTGGGGTGCTTTCGTTCCTCCAGCTGCTGATGGACAGAGGTCTGGTGTAGTAGCAGTAAAGTTAAGACTTCTGCCATCTCGTCCTGTCATGGAGGGTTCGGGTGGGATTTGGCTTGCTTATGAAACCCACCGTGGTTCCTGTTGTAGAAAAATAACGATTACTTTGGCAGAATTATGGATTTTTGCGTGCATGTCTTTGATGGTGGGAAGAAACCAGAGCACCCAGGGGAAGCCCACACAAACACAGGAGAACAGGCAAACTCCACAAAGAAAGGCCTGGGCTGATGTATAAAAGGTAGTTTATTCAGATGAGGAGTAATTATGATGGAGGGATCGAGGGGGAGGGATAAAGAGGTCGAGAGAAGGGTCATGAAGGGGTCAAGAATGGACGGATGAAGGAGGTTGTTTAGGGTTTGGTGGCCAGTAGCAGTTTGGTGAGATACTGGTGTGACGACCCTGTGGTTGTCTGTGTTGTGCTGGTTTGATGTTTGTATGTTCCAGGCTGTCTGTAGGCGGAGCCAAAGCCAGGACATGTGGCCCACCTGTTCAGCCTGGCTTAGATGTATTTAAGATGGCTGCCAACGCTGCTCACTCTCTCTTTTGTTTCCCACAGCACCATGCACCACCCCTGGGACACGCCAGCTCTTCATTTTTGACTTATTATGTAGCTTTTACTTTTGCACTCACTACATTTTACACTCACCCATACACTCATGACACTTCTGATACTGATTTCCACATTTGCCTTGAAGTTAATGTTTATGTTTAGTTGGTACAATGAAACCACTAAGCTGATGTTTGCGTGAGCTTCCTCTCTTTGGTACAAGAAGGAGCCAACGGCTCTGCCTGATTCCGGTGAATAGAGCAGTGTAATAGGTGGTGTAATCTGTGGTTTACCTGAGTCTGGATGGGTTCAAAGGGGCTCAGGCAAGAGTTTAAGCGGAAGAGGAAAATAGAATGAGAGAGGCCGAGTTGGTCTGTTTACTTCGTTTGAGGTTGAATCTGAGGGTGTCTGAGAGTGGACAGAAATGTTGGAGGCTTGCGTGCCTGGTACGATCGTAGGTGCATGACGCGGTGTTGAAAGTTGAGCATCTTAAGAGACCGGAGGAGGAATGTGGCTTTGAGGGTCAAATCGATAGGGGAAGATAAGTATTCTGTGTGGAGAGTTTGGATGCAACGATGCAAAGAGGTCTGATGTCAGCTGTGTACTTGCTAAGGGTGGGCTGAGGTTCTGTTTTCTGAAGGCCTTGATAAGCAAGTGGACGTGGGGGTGGGAGATGAAACAAGCAGGTGCTTCGGAAGGAGTTTAAAAAATAAGTTTATCCTGCTAATGTATACGTGGATGGCAGATGTTCTGATTTGGGTGTAGGTGATGAAGCTGGTTGAGGATATGATGTTGATGGAAGGAAAGGGTAGATCAAACAAGGTGCAGAATTTTCTGGATGTACGCCACCCCCTAAATAAAACGATGAGAGGGAACTGAGAGCGAAACTATTGGTGATCGATTGTCACGGTGGGCAGATCAGGTGGAGAAAATAACTGAGGGACTGGTGTGGGATACGGGTCCGAGTCTGGTGCAGAGGATTTGAATTTTCTGGAAAGAGAACTAGCTAGGGAATTGGCAAAGGTGTTTCGAAAGCCTGGAACATGAGCGCCGTGGATGATGAATTGGTGTTGGGCTGAGATTAACGTCAGTATTCGGGTGAACTTCATGGTGTTGAGTGCATCTCATGTCTTCGGGTTGTGGTATTTGGTTGTCATAAGAGAAAGAGGTGACTTTCCAAGAAGAAAGCAGAACAATCTCGCTTGTTATACCAGTGTCGCTGGGTACCATGTGATCATGGAGAGACGTTATCGACTTCTTAGTTAGGAACTTGGCCGCTGTATGGGCTCGGCCAGGACGGACTGGAGGTTATGATAGATCTGTGATAATCTCAATGTCTGGGTGGAAACCAGAAGTGGAGGTGAACGAACAGGTTGTTGGATTGTCTTTGGAGCAGATTTAAGGCGTGGATAAATTCATTGTCTGAGGTATCTGTGTAGTCAGAAACCATGCTGGGTAGGGTCATGGGTGCAGCCGGTTCTGGTGTGGGCACCACTATGAAAGGAACGAGAGGAAAGGGCGACTTGAACATTGCACCTGCTCTTTTAGGTTGAGAGTGATTACTCTTTCTGGCTTCTTTCTTTCCCCCCATGGGTCTGAGGACAAAGCTACATCCCACCTCCTCTGTCTTGTGCACGCACTGTCCTTCTTCCTGGTGTGCACGGTCGCTTGGTGGTACCATATGGGCCGGTGAGGCGTTGACTGATCCTGCTTCGCCTCTAACCCAATAGCGATAGCCCTAGAGGGCGAAGCCTATATGCAGTAGAACGGTAGTTACGTATTGTAACTCCATGAGTATAGGGGCAGCCGTCTAAGTTGTGGGCCTCACTGGACCAGTGGTTCTCAGTGCTGAAGAAAAGGCATTATGGGAGCCGATGGCCAGGTCTCACCGTTGTGTATATACACAAGGTAATGATGTTAGAGAGGCCCACAGACTGGCTTTTCTCAGTGCCGCGCATCCACGTGTAGGGGTAAACCCAATAGCGATAGCCTTAAAGGGCTGTGCCTATCCTCATAGAATCTGGAATACATAACTACCATTTTAGAGTCAGATGTTGGTTGAGAAATGGTTCCTTGTAGCTTTGGATGTAATTTAAGAGTGCTGGTAAAGGGATAAATTAGATGTGAATATGCTACATTGAAAGTAGTTATAATGGAAGATTTTGTGTAAGGTAAAATACACATGCTTATTCTCTCTGACTTTCTCTATACAACAGATGGCACTGAAAAAGTTCAACCTTCTAGCAGCAAAATTTATTATTTGATGTGCAATTGTTACATTTCAGTTGCTGAGACTGTAATCCAAGGCAGTTTTTTTTATTTACATAATCCATTCAGGAAAAGGTATTATAGCCCACATGCATAACAGCTTTAGATATTGGCCTGTTCTAAGTGTAGTTCATACAGGAAAGGGGTCTTTAAAATGGGCATCGGCCCCCAAAAACCCATATCAGTTGGGCTCTTGTTTTGTCCACAGCCCAAAGATATTTGGGAGTTTTCTGTCATAGTAAATTCATTAGCAATTGAGTACAACAGCACACTATAAATTGAAAAACCAACAACTAACAGGTTGGGTTTGCTGATGTGAATTTAGTTTTTACTTTTCTGTTAAGACATTTCATGTTAAAACTGTTAGCTGTTAAAACTATTTCTTAAACCTGTGCACGTTGATAGTGTTAACTAAATGTACACCACTACTAATGTGTTTATGTTATGTTAATATTCTTAAGAATTTTCACCTCTGTGCACTCTCATGTCTCCCTAAATACTGTTTCAGCCCGATTGTTGTTGTAACACTGGAAAAACATTAACATTCTGCTGTAACCATCCATTGCGCAATGTTTAACTAATTTCCATCTAATAAGTTTGTTATTTCCATCTATGTGCCATATATAGTTTGTAAAAGGCACCGTGTATACTCATCATTGTATTGTTGTTGTTCTCCTGGACCACATACAAGCACCATCAACCCTTTTTACAGAGTCATTCAAAAATAGAGGGGGAAACAACAGACAGGACATAAAAATATAATAACTTGTTATTTTGACATATATTAAGAGGGGCAACAGCAGAACAACAACTCTTTCTCTGCAGCATGCCTTCTGAATGGCTCCAAAAGAACTTGACATGTCTATTCGATTATCTAGGTGGATAAACTGGATGAGTGTTTCTCAATTAACCTAGGACAGAAAGTGCATTACAACCTTAGGTTGCATCTGACTCACACTAACTGGCTAGGTAGGTTAGCTAAAAGTAACTCTCTCCAGCATACATTATGAAGTTAAAATTAAACCAACCTAGTTTTAGTGTGGTTGGCATTCTGAAATGTTACATTACCGCCATCTACTGGATTAAACTGTTTCCCAGTGCGATATATTTACAGTGTCCTCCCAAAGGATTCCCATTTATAGCATTGTCCATTTTATAAAGTTAACACAGACTCAATTGTCTGAGTTGGTGCAAATCTTTCCCTCAGTGTAGTGCCTGTCTCTTCTCCCAATATGTCCACAATGTCCAAGACATTTAACATTTAACTTTTTATTTTACTTTTATAAACATATTGTTGATTTTTTAATTACATATAACATGTTGTTTTTCACAAATTTCTGTCTCAAATGTGAGAAAAATTAGCTAAATGTGAGCTAAGCTATATCAGCTATAAAATTGTTTCTGAATTTATACATTTAGCGCCCCATATTTATGTTCATGTTGTGCTCATCTTTCTACTTTTGTACATCTGTTTATTAACCAGTGGTTAGAAAAAATAGTTTTGTTCAGATTACAGCTATACAAAAGCCAGCCAGAAGAAACAATAAGCAGTGATTCTTACCAGTATCTATTATTACCACAACATCTAACATCCGTCGACATCTTCTGATGGCTTGTACTTTTTTTTTTATAGCCTTCAGCAGGTATCTGTTCGATCTGCAGTCTCTAACTGGGGTGATGTTGTGCACTGTCAAGTCACAATTACACTCAGCAGATCCACTGGTTAATATTTTGTGTAACGAGCACAAGACTATTGTAAAATAACCACAGAAAGCTCTGCTTATGTCAGACTTCTACACAGTTGTCATAGGAACAGTCAGGGGACCCTTGCTAGAGGACCTTAGGATGTTGGTCTGAAGTCCACAGGTTTATTTTTGGGTCAGACCTGGTTTAGCATTGAATGCAGTTAAAATTTTTAATTCATTTCTAAAATGAACCTGTAATAAACCCTTTCATCATTTGTCTACCACCTGAGGGTACATTTAACATGATGAAAGGGGACAAAGGGTTTTCTTCATCTTGGGGACAAAGCCAGCTGACCTTCCATTTTTATTTGTGTGTACACAGTTATGCTGTATAGACACATTTGTGATGATTAAATGAGATGTATAGTGCAATATCATCTGTATATCAGCGATAAGATATACTGTACCTAAAACTACTAATTATTCCAAGGGGAAGCATATACAGGAGTGACCCAGGCAGTGGCTGACACTTCTTTTGGCACCTGATGTTGGGTTAGTCTTTGGAAAAATATGTATTCATTTCATGTTTGTTAATTTTAGCCTAGTTACAGTCAACAAAAACTTCATTAGTTAGCATGGTTAATGTGTTTTTACATATACATGCGTTAGTGGAAATTCGTTGGTAATAAGTCACAAGTTTTATGCAAAATTTTGAATGGTTACCAGGGAACAAATGAGGAATTAACTGTTAGTGAATCATTAGTTAGTGAGCAACTCATAATCCAATCTCTAGCTAACGATTAGCTAATGATTAGTTACTTAAGAAACAAATCAGGAATGACTTGATTATCGATGAATCGAAAAAAAAACCTTCCCTAATCATTCCTATTGGAGGGCTATTTAGTAGATAATGATGATTTACTAGAGAACAGACTGGGAGATCCCATATTAATGAATTATTAGATAATGATTATCTCTGTAAAGCGACCATAGTGACCACTTTCTTTTTCTTTTTTTTTAAACATTGTTTTTATTGAGGACTGTTTTTATTGAGTGTCCAAGAAAGGAGGAAAAAACTAAAACAAAACAAGAATAAAATAAACAAATGAAATAGAATACAATAAAATATAATTGAGTGCCTGGGGGGATTCTCAGCTGTCCACTTTGACAAGATACATTTCTTGGCGGCTGTCATGGTCAGCCTAAAGAAATTAGCTGAATGTACGGAGTTAAACTGCAGATTTGAGTAGTCTCCCAATAGTACTATAAAAGGGGATAAGCTAAATTCCATATTTAGGACTTTCTTTAGTGTATTACTACTATTACTACTCTTGCTAACTTGACTGGATGTTGCCTATGTATTGTTGCTAACTTGACACAGAGCCCTACACGTGCCTACACATGCAGGGCGGCTTTGCTCTGCATTTACATCAACAACACATGGTGTAGCCACATCATTCATAACTGCTGTGTTCAGCTGTGTTTATATTGCCCCCAGTGCAAACATCAAGGCAGCAGCAGAGCTGGTAGCCAAGGATGCTAATGCTATGCTGGCTAAATATCATGAAGCTCCGGTGCCATAAGCCATGTTGTTATAGTGGTAGAAGGATCCCATCTGGCATACACTGACTGGGGTATTTTTGATGGAGAGCACATCAACTTCTGCATAAACAGCACACTTTCACCTAAGAAATATCTAAAATATCCTAACTCCAAGCCTTGGATCACTCCCCAAATAAAACAGAGCCTAAAGGGAAAGCACAAAGTGGACTAAGGCTGGACTAGCTTCAGAATGGATAATCACACAACATAAAAGGTGTTCAAGGCATAACTGAAATGCAGGGACAAATTGGAATTTGGTAATATGAACTCCAAACAGGTATTTCAGAAGGTCAAAAACTTAACTGGGTGTGAACCTAAACCCAAACTGTCTGGGATAACTGACCCTTGCTGAAGAACTAAATACCGTAAAACTTTGATTAATAGCCCAGGCTTTTATTTGCTAAAATCACTGAATTGACCCTGCCTTTATTTGGGTAGGCCTTATGCGTTTTTATTTTGAAGGCGGCAACGTAACATAAACAACAACAGGGTGCAGGATGAGAGAAGTGTGTGACACTTTTATGCTCAGGATTTCTTAATGAATGTGAAAGATGAGATCTCTCTTCCTACCAAACCCTGATAACTTGGCCTCCTTTCCAGAGGAGGATGTACAACGCCAGCTTAGCCAATGTAAACTAGACAAGGCCCCTGGGCCCAACGGTATCCCGGCAAGGATGCTGAAGACCTGCACCTTGATTGATCCATCTTATGCACAACCACATGACCTGCACTCACCACTAACACCAGAGCACCGCAGGGTTGTGCGTTCAACCCTTTCTTATACACTGTATACCAATGACTGCATCTGTGGATCATGGTCTGCTGCTCTTTAATCCAAAAACCCCGTCTTCCTTTTCAGATGACTGTATTTCTGTCATAAACCACTCACCACCCAGTGGTGCATGGATAAAGACAGAGACACCAAAGTCATCAACAAGTTTAAAGTACTATTTGTTGTCCCAAATCTCCTCCTCTAGTTGTATCAAAGTATTAGTCAGCCCGTCCTATTGTACTATTTTACCTGCTTCTGTTATCGTTACTAATCAGGCTAAACACTGCCACCACAATAATTGGTCTCCCAACCTAGCAGAACTAAACATTAAGGCCATTGCACACATTGCAACCTCATCACCCACCTACTCAATCACCACCTTACCCCGCTGCCCACCAGGCGCAGGTACAAAACACTGAGATGTAGGTGGGTTTACTTTGGAATAAAGCCTGATATCCTAATCCTAACCCCGCGCTGAAATGGTCTGATTGTGTATTGTTGCCTGTGATTGTATGTTGTTACTGCTTGTGTTGTTCTCTGATGTGCAAATTTCTCCTTGGGGACAATAATGTCCAAAGTCTAACTGGAGTCATTACCATGGTCAGTATGATCGATTCACAGATATTCATGAACACATCACCTAATGATTCAGTAATGTAGGATCTCCCAGGCTGTGAATTATTAGAGAAGTACTAGTAACCATACATCAATTCTCGTTTCTTAATTAACTAAACATTAGCTACTCAATCAAATTTGATTAGGAGTTACTCATTAACTAATGGTTCACTAGTAATTAGTTCCTCATTCATTCCTTATTTGTTCCCTGGTAACTACTTAAAATGTAGTGTTACCGTTTTCATTAATGACATTAACACTGGACCCAGTACAGGACCTTGGGACTCACCAAAAGACAGAGTACACAGGTCCCTGACCTCCCAACTATTTAAATCCCATAGTCATTAAACTAGTACCACCCTAGCGACAAACATTTTATTATCCACTACTGCAAAGCCCTTTTCTTTATTGGGTAGTGGGGTATTATAGGGTGAAAAAACAATAGGATACTTTCTCTGGGGCTTATGAGAACCCACAACATGGAAATGGAAAAAAAAATTTTCACACTTAGATTTGATGTTGGTACTAGCTCATTAGGGTCAACAAATCTATAGAAATCATCCTCTGGGGGCCACATTTCTTTTATCTTCTAAATGATTTTAACTAACCTGAGGGTTTGTTTCGAACCTGTCTGATCGTCTTAGTGCTTGTGCCCACCAGACTCTCGGTTATCTCAGATATTAACTTGGTGAGTGCAATGATACTTAAAGAAATGATGACCAAAAACAGTTATCAGTTATCAATTACATAGTTGTATATTAATATTAGTTTCTGAATCAGAAAAATTTACCTAGGAGAAAAAACACTCCTCCCTTAGAGTTGAACAATAGTTATTTATGAAGCTTCCAACATTTACTTTCAGGATGGAAGGCTTACATCTATAATGTCGCTGCTTTACAACACTCAGACATTTTCTGATGGTTAACATTTGACATTTTAACTGTGATAACATTTGCAATGAAAAT
Source organism: Micropterus salmoides (assembly GCF_014851395.1). Taxonomy (NCBI): domain Eukaryota; kingdom Metazoa; phylum Chordata; class Actinopteri; order Centrarchiformes; family Centrarchidae; genus Micropterus; species Micropterus salmoides. The sequence goes on along the minus strand of NW_024044459.1, from coordinate 573,098 downwards.
AACACAACAGCAGCTTTATATGGAGGTTTTATGTGTATCGGCATAACTTGGGTAACAAGTTGCTAAAACTCTATATATCCAAAACACATAATAGGCTATTCTTGATGGAATTTTTTCCTCCTTCCTACAAAGCCAATCTTATTCTTAGTCAAATAAAAATTATTAAAGTTTTGTCAAAGCAATATTTTAATAAGTTTATTGTCATCAACTTTTCCTGAAACATCTCTGCTCCCACAGATTATCCCAGCCAAAATGCCACCTCCTAGCCATAGTAGCACCTTTGGATCTCTTCTAAATTTCAGCAGATATAGAAGGGACTTAAAAGTTAATAAAATGCTTTTACCTCTAGCCCTTAAAGTACTTTACTTACTCACCAGTTATGAGTGATTTCTTAATCTTGATAAAAAGGGATGAATATGATGCTGGTTCTAATCTAAATCTTAAATCCTAGCACTGATCCACAGTTCAGTGTACTGTAACCCTACCCCCCACACATACTCACATACACACACACACACACACACACACACACACACACACATCGCACATACACACACACACACACACACACACACACACACACACACTCACACACACACACACAGTTGCAGATACACACACACACACACACTCACACACACACAGTTGCACATACACACACACACACAGTTGCACACACACACACACACACACACACACACACACACACACACAGTTGCACATACACACAGAGACACACACACACACACATGCACACACACGCCTCTGGTCTCAGTCTCCCTGTCTCTCCTTCTCCTGTTTGTTCTGGCTGTGAATCCAATCTCAGCTCAATCAGTACAAGTGCTGGTGTTTCCTTTTCACGGCTGCACCCTGCATACAGATGTTAAGCAAGAAATAAAGGTCATGCAAGCATTCAAGTGTAACTGATCTGTTTCTCCTTTTCATCCAGTTATGGAGGCTGATTGAGGAAGGGGTTATCAGATAATTCAGGAGCAGATAAAGCGGGCCCGAGGTGTGGGCCCCAGCGTGCTTGGATCTGATTAGAAGGCCAACAGGTGAAACATTTGGGGGGTTCCACAACACCAGCATCAGGTTTGCTTTGAAAGATGAGCAGTGATCTCTGAAGACACGGAGCAACATGACAAAGCTGCAGATCTGAATCTGTGACAGTGTCCTCCTGTCAGATAGCCATCGCAGACTTTCAACATTTGCAAAGACACATCGGTGTGATTTGATTTGCCCTGATAGAAGGATCAAGTAGACTGAGATAAAAGTTGTGCTTGAAGTCCTGTACCAAAAATTTCAAAACACAATGCAATGAGCCTCGATGTTTGTGAATTAAGCAGTTTAACATAAAAGGAGGTACTGGCTATTATCTTGCTTTGGAGAGGAAGACATGTAGGGTGCATGAAACCTTTTTGTCCTTTACATAATTTCAGTAGTTTTGCTGACCTGATCATGTGTAGAGAGCCTAACTCTTCACAGCTCTAGTGTGAACAAATACAACACTGTAGTATCAAGACATTTTACATTTGGTTTGATATGGTATACGGAAAAGTCCACTTGATGAAAATACTGTGAATAAGGCAATTTGTGTGTGTACACACACAAGTGTTGAGTGTTGTACAGAGAACAAAATCTCTGTGGCAATCACACACACACACACACACACGCACACACACACACACACACACACACAATCGTTAAGGCAGCGTGCACTTGAGACTGTCAAGTCAGCCATGCCAGTTGTGAAATGCTTCAACATGGAATTGTGTGGATGCCTAAAGACTAAAGGTTTCATGTGAGAAAGGGAAAGAGAGATGATCACAAATGTCGATTAAACAATGAGTCACTTGCTAATCAGTTTATCAGTAACCTGCTATAACCTTGGAAATACATATTAATGTTACATTGCTGTTCATTCAAGGGCCAAAAGAAGTTTAACTTCTATGTGGGAAAATAAACAATCTTGCCAAAGAGCAAAGAGGAGAAGGCTGGAGTTCTCAGATGAGATCAGACGTCAGAGGTGATAAAAAATGTAAAAAAAATATGCCACATTAAACAAGCGTAATCTTTTATGCTTCATAAGTACATGTTTGTGCTTTTGATAGGTGTGTAAATGTTATCTTTTGGATACACTGTGTTGCAGCTTTGCAAACATTGTAATCACTCCAGCATTTAAAAAAATTCTCCTGATAAGGATTTTCATTGTTTGTTATAGGAAGATTATCACAAAAGTATCCAGCGAGATACTGATATGGTTACAGTAAAGCATTCCTTATGAGCAAAAATCTAACAACCTTCCTGTTGTTAACAGTGGAGCCTTTCTGTTTGTGCCTCAGAAGTTCCACTATGATCAGTATTTCCCTCTAAATGTTTGCAAGGTCAGCCTTAGCATGACAAAGAGCTGGGATCTAATGAGGTAATACAAAGAGAGAAGATGCACCACAAAATAAGATAAAGTGCTTTTGAGAGATCGTGCAGACCATCTCAGATCACTTAACAGCGATATATGAACTACCCGGGGTCTACCACCTAAACAACATATTACTGGATTTTGTTGCATCTTCTGCTGTATTACTGGATTTCTGTTCCAAAGCAAGAATCCACATTACAACTCGCTTCCAACACTGTGATATCTATCTGACATAAGACAAGCATAGGTGGACGGTAAAACAGATTAGGTAGTTTCATTATTGATTCACCACAATATTCTTAAGTTACTTTTAGAGCTCCTGAGCAGCGTCTACGAGGCTAAATGATCGCACAATGTCATTATACTCTGATTTCACAAGCCTTTTTAGGTCTTTCTGTATTACTTCTGAGAATATGCTGGAAAATAAATGACAATAATGCATTCATGGTTGCAATGTGGATCAGGAGGCGGATACATTTGTCAGCATCAATGACATCTTTAACCTCCACACAGTTTGGGGCTCACATTATGGTAAGCTCAAAGGCACAACAAGCAACATTTTACAACAGCCCCCCTCCAGTGTATTTTGACATTTCTATGATATTTCATATTTTTCTGAGTCATTTCCTTACAATGCTGATTACCCACATAGTTCGCCAGATATTTTTTGACAAATAGCTTAATTTTGTGCTCAAAGTTGCAAAAGTTGCTTAGTTGCTAAAACGGGGTGGTGATGTATGACTACAGTAATTCCATAAGTAATCTGTCATTCTCCAAGCTTGCGTAGGCGTCACGCTTCGTTAAAAAACTGTCACACTGTCACAGCTTGTTTAGTCAGAGCATCAAACCGATCATTGTGAGCTAGCTAACCAATTTATCATGTAATTTACTTAGAACTTACAGTAGGTACATCTCTCTGTGTCTGATTGTTGGTTTGTCTTTCTAGTTTAGTTAGCCAAGTTAACTAAGTTGAAGTTAGCCAGCTGTAGTTAGCTAGCATAGTTATTGCAGAAAGGTAGCTAACAGAGGGTCTTCATTTTATTTTTTTTAGTTTCCTCCTCTTGGTTTAGTGTGTTAGTTTTCATTATGGCATCTGTGCGTGTGGTGTTGTAGGACAGATGACTTGTCGCACTTTCACCTGACACCGTCTTATATACAGTCTGCAACATGCATTTTACTGACGGCTGTTTTACCAATGCATCGGCGGAGGCAATGGTATCAGTAGTCTTTACCTACAGTTCAACAGAGTAATAGACCCTCACACCCCCGTGGTAAAGTAAGCGCACCATAAAACGTAGTGGGAGTTATCGTGTACAGTGCGTGACAGGACCATCGACTGTATGATTGATAACAGCTGATACACGCACATTAGTTTCTGTCATGGGTAAGTAATAGCTGCTCCTGCCAGACTGTAAAGTGTACTAAACTTTACAGTGTAGTGATGTTAACACAGCATATCATTGGTGAACACTCCAGCCGGTCAGTTTTTGGTTGTCATGGTAATTGATTACATCCGACTATTAACCACACCCCCATTCTCTGTTTGAGACAGAATGTCAACCAAAAACGGCAGTTAAAACTGGCTGGAGGGGGGCTTTAAATCAGTGTACTAATCTGTGTGCATGGGGTGCACTGAGATTATTTCCTCCAGTTTGGTATCTTGGTGACTTGTGGTTATTGCGGCAGTGTCTGTAATTCCAGAAAACTTCCTTGTGCTTCCCTTTCCCTGGGTTCCCAGTGTTCCCCTGTTTGTCTGTCTTTCTCTGGCTGCGGTCTTATGATGAAATGACCCGGAAGTATTTAAGTGGCAGCCATGATAAGATTTGGTTGAGTTCTCTAAAAGCTTAGGAAAGGTTCTTCAATGCTTCTTTCTTATCTCCTTTAGCATAGGGTACACTGGACCATTCAAAACCATAAAGTGTTATATTTGAATTTGCTACAATAAAAAAAAGAACTCAATCGATAAAGGCGTTGATCACCATGTAATTTAGTATTGGCTATTAAACTTTTTCCTCTCTGTTATGACATAACTTGCTAATATGCATGTTTTGAACTGTCAACAATCATTGAAACCAATATGCAATCTATTTTACTAGTCTTGTCAAATGATCGAAATGAGGATAATGTTGAAATGTGTAGGCTAACGTTATATGCTCAGTTTGCATTAGTTATTTTTGGCCAATATATTGCCAGCCTTCAGCAATATCATTAATTCATTTTACTTAGGTCACAGATGCTGACACTCTTGACTTAACAAAGGCAATGATCAAGCTACATGACCTCTTCAGTAAATGCAATGTATTATTTACATACAATAATTGGGATTCATGTTGAGAAATAAGGGTGGGCAGGAGGGTGAGTGTGAGCAAGCATTCTCAATGTGACAACCATTTCCATTATTTGGTGACTGGTACCCTATATGCCATTTTGCAACCTTGGTAATGAAGTAATCTTTTCCACCGTGTTGTCCACCTTTAGGGCGCTGTGTCAAAGATGCGCATTTTTGTAGTCCATCTTCGGAACACTGTAGTTTCATCACCACAGGCCATGGCAGTAACATCTGGCGTCACATAATTACATAGCATAGATAAGTGCAGTCGGATTCTCTGAGCCATCTTTTCCTAAGTCCTTGTGAATTCTCCTTACATCTTTCCTTGACCTCATGACGTTTTCCATTGAGGTCAAGGAAAAGTGGTTAGGAAAGGAATTTTTCACTTTTCGACTGCAGCCTGTCTATGTTTTGTTTGTGCGTGTATTGGCGTGGGCGTGGTCGATTCAAAGTTAAAAAATAAATAAATTTCTGTCATAGACTGGCTCTTCATGTAGGCCTTCATTTGAACCTCTGTCTGAAACAAGCTGTAGATGCTCCTCCTAAGTCTCCTAAGTCTTCTGATTGGCTAAGACCTGATGCATGCTACCAGGCTGTTGTCGCTGAGCAGTACAGACAGACTGAGCGTAGCTGTGCGGAGTAATGGCCGAATATGGTCATTTAGCTCTATGTGCAGCAGTTTAAAACAGAGCGTTCAGAATAGTACGTCATAGTACGTCGGCATTAAATGTATTGCTCGGAAATAGCAGCTAGCGTGCAGCGGTGTGTTTACAGCGAATATGTTGTTACGCTAAATACTGGGTCCAAAGTTGTTGTTTTAAGTTTTCATCAGTCAGGAAGTTTCTGCACAGAGCCGAATCACGTTCTTCCGATGCTCAGGCGGACACAGACTTGAGCTACAGCTGATCTGCATCTGTTATTTTAAGAACTTGATGACTTTATCTATTTTGTTATTAAATTCGTAACAGACATTAACGTGTCTCTTCATTATACTCCCACACAAAAAAGCTGTTTTTAATGGTGAAGCATAGCCCGTAGTTTTTCATTATATTCCAGTCAACTCTGATGTTCATTTATAAATTTTGCTCATGGATAGTGGTTACTAAATAATGATGCCTGTGCATCACTTTGTACAGCGTATAGGCCTAGAGCCTTTGTCAGCTGGTCAATTTGCCTAATCTTCACAGGTCTTTAGACCACAGAGGACTGGCTCACCATCCACCACATTTTTACCATCAATACATTTTCAAAACTTTAAACATTTATCTAGCTCTCCTCAAGTAAAGTAATCATCTCAGCTGAGCCCCTTAAGTACAATAAATACATTCTAGGGTACATACATGCCAAGAGGCATTCCGGACCATGCATCTGTGATTTAAATGTTATTAGATCATTGATGCAATAAAATTTGGACTCACCAATTTTCTGGTGCCAGGCTAGATACATGCAATAAAACAAAACTGTTTATAGCCAAACTCAACACCCTACAGGTCATTCCAATAAAAATTATATTTGAAAAGATATGAACTGAATGTGAGTGGTTGTTTGCCTGTTTGTTAGCCCTGTGATGAACTGACAACTTGTCCAGGGTGTACCATGCCTTTTCACCCAGGATTGGCTCCAGCCCCCTCGCAAATAAGCCATATCGTCATCAATCTTACCATATCACCGTTTTAATTTTAGAATTTTTTTTTTTACCTTTAGTTAACCAGACAAGTTAGTAAAGAACATATTTTATTTTCAACAACCACCTTTGCTTGGGCTCTCGGGCTGTACTGGCTTTGACTCTGTTTTGCTTTTGCCCTCATCTCTGCTGTCTGTTTCATGTTTACCCATATCAGTGCTAGTACCGGGGCCACCGGCATCCTCGCTGCTGTCTCCACTGGTGCTGGTAGAAGTAGCAGCAGCACCTAAAGAAAAGTCTGTCATTTTGAAGCTCTTTGCTGCCCCTGCCTTAAGCATCTTTTTTTTCTCTCTCAGCTGTTCAGCACCACCTTTGCGTTTCGTCACGTTTTTTATCCATAATTTTTGAAGCACAAATTACCAGGCTAGGGGTTAGGTCTGTATTTCAACCGTCTGATGTGTGATTGATTGACATAGCCAATCATATTACAGCTCCACCCCCGTCTAGGCCAGTAACCACACACTATGGGCCAGTAGATCAAGGCACATACAAATAAATTTTCAGTACTATGTGACTATTCGATAAATATTGTACTTCGGCCCAATTGTCCAGCAGCCCACCGGGAAAACTCACAGTTCTCATAGTGGCCAGTCCCCCCTTGGGCAACAACAAGAGTTGAAGCATCGTGAATGCTTATTCTTCAACGTCAGCATTATGGGAGAGCCCAAAGCTGCTAGCCTAACATTCTCATTTCTCAATATTTCAAAAGCATTTGACCCTAGATTCCACATGAATTCATCTGTGCATTTCTCTCCAGTGTGTAACAGGAAAAGTGTCACTGTTTTCCCTCTCTTCAGCAGGAGTTTTTTTGCCACTTCTTTACTCTCACAATGGTAAAAAGTGTCTGGACTCAAAGCAATATACACAATATATGTCAAAGTTGCAGGGCTGCACCAGTGTGTGATGGTTTTAGGTGAGCTAGGTTCACGTTCACACCACAATGCAGCTGAATTTCCAGCAGAGCTTATGGAGATGTGGACAAAGGCTGTAACCTTGGCATTCTGTTCATAAGCTACATTTGTAGGACAAGCAGCCCAGTTTGTGGTAGATGACTCAAAATGTCCAGCAATCTACTTTCGCTGTTCTGGAGATAAAGCTATTCCTCCTTTAATGGATTCTGCTGGGTTTTGTGCTGCTATTCAGCCTAAGTGAAAAGCCAGTGCCTGCTGAGGAACAATTCAGGGAAGAATGTGACATGTCCAAATACCAGCTGCTTTTTGAGTGGCCAAACAACATGCGCTTTACACGTTCAGTATTCCCAGCATTTAAAGATCCAGTGGACTGGATTCACAGATTTGCTGTTTCCACCAAGTACAGACTGTTAGATACAGCATGTACCATGTCTTTCCTCCCAAAGAAAGGAACATTGTGGAATTAGCTGAAATAGTTGCCATGAAGCGTGTGAAATGCTGTACATTCGTTTACAGTGCATTAATGTGAGTGTTTAATATCTGATGGGGACACATCAAAGTGTTTCTTGTCTCTAGAATTCAACAATGCTATCCATATTTCAATGCCCTTCTTGGAGTGGATGTCTCTCTTTCTACTTGATCCACTGCAGGTACTGTCACTGAAATAGCTAGCTACCAGCATCAAAATATCCAGCTGAGGCACAATGGTCAGAATACAGCTTGAATACTTAAGCGTGGGGGTGGGGGGCACTTCAGTATCCATTCAAGCCCATCTCTGACATATTCCATGGCCTTGAAGTCTCTGTAGAGCGTGGCGGTGCTCTCTGGGCTTTGTTTACAGATCACGGCTTGTTTACTATGAAGCCCAGCGCCAACCCTGAAGAGATGTGGGCCCAAGATGTTTTATCTCTTGTCAGGGCTTGCTTCAATTAAATTAATGGAATCCATTCAGCTCTCCTCTTTCCCTTTCCCTTTCAGGCCCCAGCCACAGAGGAGAATACATTAAAAAGATCTTAAAGCCTTATGATGGTACATCATGGTATTAGCCTCAGTCATTTTCCTTGCAGATTTGGTTCTTTTTTTTTCTCCTCGCTAAATGAAATAATCAATGAGATCTCCAGCTTACCTGGTGTAGCTTTCTGTATTTTGTAGCTTGGATGAGATATTCTGAATACAATTTAAATTGTCACAAACTATAGTATTTTTTCACAAGGCCTTTTACATAAGCTTTATAATAGGTCATTAGCAGTTATGTGTTATTCAGTCATTGATACAGTGGATTAACTCTGCTGCTAAAAAGACACAGCAACAATATATCTCAAAACTACAATATAAAAAATGCATCAATCAGAATCCACTGGACCACTCATTGATGGACATAGAACAAAAACTAAAATTTGCAATATGCCATTCGTCAGCTCCAATACCTGCTTTAAAAGTATTAACATAAGCACTTCCCTGGCAGCAAATTTCTAGGTCTTCATCTATCCCCACAGATTTACACCAATCTGGAACAATCTAGACATCTTCCAAAATAAGAAAATGCTAAATTCCCCATTGTGGTACGATAAAGTGATTGGACATCTAGAGCATGTCATTGAGGGCAGTAACTTTATTACATTCCAGGATCTAGTGACACAATATGGAATTAGCAATAAGAAATTTCTTGAATATCAACAACTTAAATCAATAATTCGGGCAAGATTTAAGTATAATAAAATCGAATGGAAAATAAGTATATTACTGTTGAAAACAGATGGTTCAATCTCTCTCCCATTCTTGATGGAGTGGGAGACACATCTATTCTTTATCTGGCACAAGATGGTATCCAGTTCCTCATACTCATAGACTGTATAAATACTGGGCTGCTGGGTGGGACAGGATAAAAAAAATGCCGTACTGGAGGATAAAGACCAGACAGAGATTTCCACAACCTGCAAACCAACTTACCAATATTGACAAAAAAGCCTTAAAACAATTGACAGCAAGCCATGGTGTCACATACAGCAAACACAAGAATACTTTAGAATCCAAAATTAATCATCATCAGTCTTAGCTGCATTTTTCTTGTCTCTGCTTCCTGCAAAAAAGATTTCAACAAAAGTGAAGAATGGTTGAACGGAAGGGAAAGGCAGAGTGGGTCAAGCAGGTCAAACACTGAACTCGGTTTAGACATTAACGGCTGTGTGATGTGTTATTTTGAGGGGACATCAAATTTACATTGTTATAAAAGCTGTACACTCACTACTTTAAATTGTAGCAAAGTGTAATTTCTTCAGTGTTGTCACATGAAAAGATATATTCAAATATTTACAAAAATGTGAGGGGTGGACTCACTTTTGTGAGATACTGTATGTGGAACCTGTTTTTGCCTGCCTGACCTGTGTTTGAACCTTTGTCTGTATAAGAACATTACATTACATTAACATTTATAATTACTCATTTGGCAGATACTTTTATCCAAAGTGACTTACATTTGAGGAACAACATGCAAGCATGAATAAAACACCAATACAGTAAGGGATCTACAAGTGACAATAGATACTAGTAAGGGCAGCAATGAGTGGAGCTAATTAGCAGAGTCTCAGGAGCGGGACCACACATCAATCATGTCATTGCCAGCATTTCCATAATACCCACACATCCCATCTCCTCTTCTTCGCTCTCGCATTCTGCACCAGAACTGATTGATGTAACAGGGAAAGGTAAGACAGGTCTACCTTAGAGTCAGTGGCTGACCCCACAAGTGTTCACTGACCTACCAGCTCTAGTTCTTTCTCTCATGTAACTGTCCCTGTTAGGGAGACAACAGTTAGATTGATTGGGGAGAGATAGTAGCTCATGCGCCAAGCTTGCAGATAGGTGTTCTCTGGGAATCTGGCAAGCTTAAGTCTTACAAGAACTCACTGGCTACACAGATTAGAGAACAACTCATGGATAGTAATTGATTCCAATATAATGTCTAAACATCAGATTGATTAGTTGTTCTAGTTGAAATAGGGATACCTATACCTACCTTCCCTAATAGGGAAACCTACAGAAACCAGTTGGAAGACAGAAAAATAAAAGGGTCCAAAAGATGTTATCCTTCAGATTGTTGGCATTCAACATGTTCACATGTTGTATGCTGGCACTGAATCTCCTCAGCCAGGCTCAATAAACTTTGCTGTTTTAAGTCTTCATCAGTCAGAAACTTTTTCACAACTGAACCTGGCTCACAATATTTCTTCAACAAATTGGTGTCACCAAATCAGGATCTCAACATAACAACAAGTGGTGAGTGCAAATATATTTAATTTTACCTCACCATGTTGGTGTGTGCTGGGATATATAAAAATATGTGTCTTTTTTATAATTCGGCTGTGAACATCTAAGGTTAAATGGGGATCCAGGTCTGATGTCTGATGGCTGACCAGCAATGTGTCACAGCTCTGGCCATTGAGGGGATTCCAGCAGAGACTATGTCGAGCAGTTGCATTGCTGAATCACCAAATGCTACATCTAACTGTTCTCCGTTCTCAACAAACAAAGGTGACAAACCCCAGTTTAAGGGGGAGTTACTCATATAGAAACTCCCTCTACAAACTATCAACAAATCCATCCACACCAACAGCGGAACTATCAACAAATCCATCCAAGTTGTCACCGGATCATATATTCCAGACTGTCAATAACTCAAGAATAATCTGGGACCCCAAATTAAAGCCTAGGGGTATTTTAGGAGGGCACTTAAACACAAGACATTTAAAACTAAAAGTGATCAAATTCATCACCTTTTATTAGACTCTTACCTGTCTTTCTTGTGTTTAAGGGAGACCTGGTTTAACAAAAATTCACCATTATCAGCTTTACATGTTCCAGGCTATAAGGTTCATAGAAAAGACAGAGTGGGCTCAAAAGGAGGTGGAGTCTTAATCTTTGTGAAAGATCGTTTTCAGTGCCATGAGGTACAGTGGTCATGTAAACTGGATAAATAATATTAATAAATAATAAACTGTACTTAACATAACTTTATCTCCATCTATGTCCTTCTCATTTATTACACTATATCGCCCTTCATCTTCCAAAAATATCTTTTATGAACATTTTGAAAATATGCTAAAGGAATGCAATTTTAATAAGGATGTGATTATTGGTGAGGTGACTTCAACATCAATTGGGAAGACAAATTGTCCAGGAAAACATTAAAACAGATCACCGATGACTGTGTTCTTATTGTGTTCTTATGTTCAGATAATAAATAGGCCTACCAGAATAACAATTTCTACAAGAACACAAATAGACCTAATATTTAGCAATAAGCCAAAGAGAATTGTAAAATCCTTTAATATGCTGACTGGACTATCAGAGCACATCATGATCCTGATAGCCAGGAAGCTAACTAACAAGCGTTTTACTCCATTTGTCCAGGAACAAGAATCTTTAAATATCCTCAGAAATATGCAGGTTCAGTTTATAAGTGCTGTCCAGAGCATAAACTGGGAGAACGTACTTCTAGGAAAATCTTTGGAAGAAGACAATCAAAGATTTACACAACTGCAGAGATCAATTGATGTATTCACATGCAGACAACGGCATAGGAAAAAAAACATTCCTTGGATAACCACAAAAATCTTAAATCAAATGAAAAAAATCTGCCGTTAAATCTAAAGCAAGCAGTGATAGACATACTTTCACTATGCTACACGATAGGGTAGTCAAAGAGATAAGGATAGCCAAAGCCAACTTCTTTTTGACCATTATTGAAAAAGCAGGAGGTAATACTAAATCTATTTGGAGCCAGTTAAAAAAACTAATGGGATATAATGTTAACAATGCCAAATCAATTGAACTTGTTGCTGGAAAATTAAGAGACAAGCCAGCTGAAGTAGCTGATGCTCTCAATAATCATTTCATTGACTCTCATCAAGTGTTTTTCCTCTGAACATAATAACACTCCTTGCCAAGTCAGACAGACAAGCTTTCAACATAGAATATCACTGAGGCAGATGTTAGGCAGAGAGTGATTAGATCTCTGAGGCCATCTCAAGCGAAAGATGTCATTGGTATGAACACAGTTATGTTGAAAGATGTCTCTGAATCATTAGTGTACCCAATTATGAAAATTGTTAACCTTTCAATTGCTCAGGGATTGTTCCCAAATGTGTGGAAATTAGCTGCAGTCTTTCCTGTATTTAAAAGAGGTGATCACTTGTCTATCTGCAACTACAGACCTATTAGTATCCTGCCGGTGGTTTCCAAGGTAGCCAAAAAACTTGTCTCAGAACAAATGACAAATCATTTAAATTAAAACAGTTCCTATTCTTTACATCTTTGCTTCTGTATTAATCATTCAACAGAAACAGCCAATTTCAATTTCGTTGAAAAAGTCAAGTCACTGTTGGATCGAGGAGGGGTTGTTGGTGCTGTTTTTCTAGATTTAAAAAAAGCATTTTACACCATTAATCATTTTTCTTCTATCTAAATAACAAACTTTTAACTTCGCCACAGGCACTATTAAATGGATAGAATCTTACTTAACACATCGGACTCAGTTTGTTAGAGTTAGAAATCCTCAATCAGGTGTTATTTCCTTGTCTGCAGGTGTCCCACAGGGCTCTATTTTGGTTCCACTTTTATTTTCTTTGTATGTAAATGACCTGCCAAATGTTTGTCCTAACACCCAAATGTATGCAGATGACACAGTAATCTTTGTACATGCTAACAGTGCAGCTCAAGCTGCTGATCTGCTAACAAACTCGATGCAAAAGATAACAGAATGGCTAAATCACAATTGATACATTATAATCATTATTATCAATACATTGATAACAATCTTACTTTTAAATTGCACATCAAGAAGGTTTGTAATTACATTAAGTTCAACCTGGCAAATTTTAGATATGTCCATAACTGGATGTCAACAAGGGCCGCTATGATGTTCATGCACTCAATGATTTTATCCCATATCACCTTTTGTTTGACAACCTGGTCACAAGCTAGCAACACTTCTCTCAACCACTACTTTCCCTATTTAATTTTTCCTAAAGTACTTGATAGGAAATCCATATACTATCATCATTGTCATGTTTTAAAAAAAATATAATCTTTTAAGTTTCAAAAACTTAATTACATATACAGATATCTGTCTTATGTACAAAATTTTACATCGACTGGCTCCTCCTGTATTTAGCCCGTTTGTAAACACAGCACCAAATGCTTACAGATCTGCAAGGAGTGCAGCAAGAGGTGACTGCATTGTCCCATTGAGGAAAAGTGCACTCGGTCAAACAGCTTTTTCAGTCAGGGCTGCTCGTGAATGGAACCTCATCACAATTCACATTAGGAATTTTAAAACTTACGCTTCTTTTAAATTTAACTTAAATAAGTGGCTAACAGGTAGTCAGGACTGTCATCATTACATTTCACATGAAATCTTGCTGTTACCTTGTCTTCTCTGTCCTGCCTGTTTGTGCTTCTTGTGCTATGCCACTGAGGTTGTCTGGCTCATTTGTGTTTAGATAGGTTAAACCTCTGTTGTTCGTCATTGTCCCAGCTATATTGTTTTGTTGTGCATGTCCAAAAAATGTTTGTTATATGGACTGACAGTTTGGCTTGTGTGTGTATGTGTGTTGGTGGGGTTGTTGATATTGACCAATTGTTCTTGTTTATATATTGGTTTACTAATTTTTTTATACATTCATAGTCATTTTTTCTTGTATAAACCTATATGTACTATCTTAATCCTTTTATTTTTTTAGATGTGACATATTAAGATCTGTCCAAGGACAGCAGATGTAAAATAGCCTTTTGGCTAATTCTGGCACACTATACATTTATTTATGTATTATTAGTGTGCATTGTCCCTGTTAAATAAACCTTAAATAAATAAAATAAATAAATGAGAGATCAGGATTTCATGGTCCAGTGTGTCAAATGCAGCAGTCAGATCAAGAAGCACAACACAATCCCCTGAGTCAGTAGCTAAAAGGATATCATTAAAAACTTTTAAAAGAGCTGATTCTGTGCTATGCAGGGTTTTAAAACCAGATGGGAAAACTTCTGCTCATCCAAGAAGGTCATTAATTGACTGCAAACTATCTTTTCAGGGGTTTTTGACAGAAAGGTTAGTTTGGTGATAGACCTGAAATTAGCGAGGTCTGCAGGATCCAGACCAGTTTTTTTAATTAAAGGTTGTACTACTGCATGTTTAAAATGTTCAGGGAAAGGCATGTGGTCAGAAAACACACCGTCACAGATCTCTAAGTTATGAACAGGAAACCATAGGATAGGACAATATCAAGTGTGTGTCTGCGTTCATGTGTGGGGCCAAGATTAAAAGAGTCAGTGAGGTGTAAAAAGTCTCTTGTCACTGGGGTTTCAGGACAACACACGTGGACATTAAAATCCCCAACAATAAGGACTACAATCGCCTACAATTTAGGCATAATTTCAGCCAGAAAAGTCATTTACAAAGTCCTTATTGTATTTGGGATGCCAGTAGACCACTGCATACAACACCATGTGAGAGCGCCCCAGCACAAATAAGCTCAGTTCAAACCTGGTGAACGTGGATGATAGCGACAACTGCTTACATTTATAGACATTCTTATAAACAGTTGTAATTCCTCCTCTTTTCAGAAAAAGCACTGGACTCACCAACACTCAGCCATGTCTCAGTCATACAGAGAAAATCCCGTCCCCAGGACGTGAAGAAATCCTTTAGGAAAAAAACTTTTCTTTGCTAGCGATCTAGCGTTTACCAGGCAGGTAGATGGGTGCAGACCCAGTAGTCACTCTGTATGCAAGCGTTAGTGACTTGAATTTGATTCTGGAGGCCACGGGGAGCCAGTGGAGGTCACTGAGTAATGAAGTGACATGCATGCTTTTGGGCTGATCAAAAACCAGACGCGCTGCTGTGTTCTGAACCATTTCACCGCACAAGCTGGAAAACCTGCTAGGAAGGCATTGCAATAGTTGAGGCGAGAGATAACCATGGCCTGTACCAGAAGCTGGGTGGCGTACTGAGTGAGGTAGGGCCTGATTTTCTTTATGTTGTATAGAGCGAAGCGGCACTGAGAGACAGAAGCAACATGGTCTGAAAAGGACAGCTGGTCATCAATCATGACACCCAAGTTTCTCACCATCCTGATTGGAGTGATGGTTGAGGAGTCAGTCTGTAGTTTGATGTTATGGTGGATAGATTGCTTGGCTGTTAATTCACTACAAGTTAAAGAGTTAAAAATTAAAAGCAAAAAAATAAACACAAGATGATTTTAGTTTTAAAGGATAATAAAAGTAAAGATGTAAAACAAAATATCTGCCAGTATCTGGCAATAATGTCAATAATGCAAATCAGAATGTCCCTGATATCAAGTCACAATATAAAGCAGTGTTTTCCCCACACATGCCTGCAGGAATTATCAGTATACAGAAAAGCTGAAGTTTTGCTTTCTCCGCTGCTTTTATGTGAATGGATGAAGGATGAATGACTGTATGAAGAGTTTGACAAAAGTAAACAGCAAATGGCTAAAATAAAGTTTACTCTAAACTGTGGAAATCCTGCCTGGATTTCCAATATATGAAAGAATGTAGTCAGCTGTGGCTTATCAGTGTTATGCTGTGACTGAAGATGTGAATGAAAACAGTGAGAAAGTGGCTCAAGAACTAAAAATCAGAATCAGAATTAGCTTTATTGCCAGGTATGTGTACACATACAAGGAATTTGACTCAGGATTGTTCATTGCTCACGATGTGCTTACTTATACAATAATACCAACACAATAATAAAATAAAATCAGACACAAACTACAGTACAGACAACACTAATATACACACTATGAACAAAAAATATAGACATATTGACAAATAGTGCAGTGATCAGAGTGCAAAGGATGCAAGAGTAAACTATTATTCTCATTATGTACATGTTGAAGGTGGATATGATATACAGGTACACATACACATACATGCATACATGTACACATGTACACGGTGTGATGGAGCATAGTGCAAAGGATGCTGGAAAAAATAAATAAGACCTATGACCTTATGACCTGAGGTAGGTGTATTGGTATACAGTATATACACAATATGACATAGTATGAACAGCACTGAAATAGAGAATGGTGAATAAATAAATAATAAGTGGAAACCAGTAAACAGGTGGCAGATTAGAGATAGAGTTACTGGGTTATTGCACAGGAATTGTTCCTGACACTGAGTCAGAAATCAGCTGTTCATCAGAGTGATGGCTTGTGGGAAGAAACTGCTTCTGTGTCTGTTGGTTTTGGCGTACAGTGCTCTGTAGCGCCTACCAGAGGGGAGGAGCTGGAACAGGTTGTGTCCGGGGTGAGATGGATCTGCAGTGATGTTTCCTGCCCGTTTCCTGACTCTGGAAATGTATGTAAGTGACGCAGGAAGTGCTGCTGGGCCTTCTTGATGATGTTGTCAGTGTTGGGCTCCCACTTAAGGTCCTGCGATATAGTGGATCCCAGAAACCTGAAGGATTCCACAGCAGACACAGAAGCAGATATGAAACAAAAGCAAACTCAACATTGCAGCTCCAGCAGATGATGACGTTAAAGTTACAGAAACTAAGCGGTACAGAAAATGAGCCAGATGAGGCTGATGCTATCGTAACGCTACCTGGTAAGTGAAAGCATAGGTGTCATTTACACTGGGGACACCAGGGACATGTCCCTACCACATTTTGAAATGGTTGATTTTGTTCCCATCACTTTTTGAAAGCATTTGTTAAAAATGTTCTGAAAATAGCTTGCATCAAGAATATTACCTAACAAATAAAAATGCTTTGAGAAAGGTTTATTTGTACAATAAGAAAACATGCAACGCAATTTTATTATAGAAGAAACGTGCATTGTCCAAAACAGAACCTAGTTAAAAAGAACAAGCAGCTGATTACTGCATTATATTCTGTTATATTTTTTTGTTTTGTTTCCCTTTACATAAAAAAAGACATTTCCACTGTAAATTGAAGCAGAAAATGTCTCCAGAATTAAGTGTTTACTGCTCCAATTTACTGGAGGAGGGGGCCCCCCATTAAGGACATTTGAGACTGGTACGCTGAATGAGCGGACTAAGCTGATTGAAATTTAATTTGTTAAGTACCTCCACTCCTGTTATTTTTATTTTTTTTGAGAAATGTCATAGTCGCATTGACACCTACTTCTAGCTTCACCCAATTAAAATGTAAGCTCTGCTCTTTAGCCTGTTTACCCGTTGCCATGGTGAATTATAATATTGGAGCTCCATTGATGATTTTTTTAATCCCCACGCACACGTGTCCATCAGGTTCAACATATTCAAGAGTTCAGCTGTTCTGGAAACTGAAAACTCGGAGTTTCACATCTCAGGCTCAGTAAACTCAGAGCTCAGGTTTAAGCTGAGAGTTTGTTAAACCTGCTTTCTGAAACAGGGTCTAGGACTGACAAAGACCAAAACAAATACATAATGAGGTCAAGCAGAAAGTTTACTTCTGTGTGCAAAGCCAAATAATAAATAAATACATAAATAACATTGTCTAGCCCTGCGATGGACTGGCGTCCTGTCCAGGGTGTACCCTGCCTTTCGCCTAATGTCAGCTGGGATTGGCTTCAGCCCCTCGCGACCCTGTACGCAAGATAAGCGGTTGACGATGGATGGATGGATGGAGGGATGGAATAACATTGTCTAAATTCAGTTACAATGTAGGTAGCTAATATATTTATTCTTTCTAGAGTTACTAACAGTCTAAAAGGCAAGGTAAGTATGTTTCTGTAATGCATTTCAACTACAAGTTATGTAGTGCTTTTAAAAACATAAAAGCAACATAGGTCAATATAAAGAGCCAATTAGATACAATAAAATTTTGAGTTAAATAGAAAGTATAAAAGTAGTAAAAGATACAGTGCATGTAAGATATTAATCAAAAGTCTTAAGTTTGATTTAGGGAGACCTGAAAAGACACCATCACAGTAGTTGAGTTAACAAACGATAAATGCATGGACAAGTTTTTTTTTTTTTTACCAGATTCGGCTGTGACAAATCCTTTCATTCTTGCTATATTCTTAAAGAGGTGGTATTCTGCTTTTTGGCTTTTCCCCTCTCCTTTATTGAGTTATATCTCTTTTTTGTGCATGTAACAGGTTTGCAAAGTGAAAAAGCCCAAAGTCCAGCCCAAAGGGAGTTCCCATCTCCCACAGAAAGCTCTGCTCTGAACCGCTTGAAAACAGCTCGTTTGTAGTCCAGACCTTCACTTCCTTTACTTGTGACATTACAATGAAAACGCATCATAAAGCTTGCCAAGCGTCTAGCGGGGTCAGGCACGCCCTCAAACCAAGCTAGTCTGAGCGGAGGCCCTTTGGCTCGACTCGCCTTTGTTTGGTTTTCCATTGTAGAAATGTTGTACCTGTACCTGCTTCCAGGTACTTTTTTCATATCACCTGACCTCCGTCAGGTTCCAAGCGAGCTGAGGGATACTAAAATGTAACGTGAAAACACGACAGACTGCTGATTGGTCAGAGAGAATATTCACTATTCACTGCATCATCATCGTTTCATATGGAATTTCATCACTAAATCCACTTCTGAGAAGTTTTGAGGTGAGAAATCAGCTGTGTAGATTTCAAATATTGACAGTTTTACGAGAAGTGATGGCTGAACAAAAATGTGCTTGAATATTGTTGAGTTGAGGAGCTCTGCAAGTGGCTGCGGGGGAAGCCTGTGCCAACCATGTGTGGTTGTGTGGAGGAGCATGTGTGGCCGGCCAGCCGCCCGCTCACAGAGCCCTCTGCTCAGCAGAGGAAAACACAGCTGGAAGGTTTTCATTCCGCTTATCTGTCTTTACATTCTGAGGAATGTTGAAACGTTTTAACTTAAAAAAGAAAAAGATGTGTGGATCGCTGGTGTGTGTGTCGCATTGAACATTACGTCGCGGCAGTTGTGTGTGGCATCGCTATGACGACAAGCTACGTACTATCTCTGGGTACTATCTGCAATGGAAAACGGAGCAGGGCCGAGTAGAGCCGAGTCTATTGATTTGCGCTATAGTAGCATTTTTCAGCAAGGCAGCATAGATCGTCAGAACACAGTTCAACGTTTAGTCCTGCTGGTAAGATGTGGAACAATGGTGTTGTGTGGTTGTGGACTTGAGAGTAACTTATACCATCTGCTAGGTTACGCTCTCAGTCTGAAGCGGCTTTGATTTGGATCACACTACCTTGTTTCTTATGACCCGCACTTCTCTGCTTCTGATTGGCTAGTAGTCCTTACCTGGGAACTGCGCATGTGCAACTCCCAACAAAGATTTTGTAAGTAAGATGCATCACTCTGTAGCTCAAGAGTGGAGCGTACAACACACAGAGTGAAAAGAGGAGCTGCAGCAATGTGCAGTATGAGAAAAATATGGTGTTTTTTGAAAATGAAACCATGTAAACCTGTTCTGGTACAACCCCTAATTAAGATTTTGAACCTGAAAATGAGCAGAATACCACCTGTTTAAGGTGATAATAGGGTGACTTTGTAATACTCTTTGTGTGGCTGTTGAATTTCAGGTCTGAGTCCATGACTACACAACTAAGATTTCTGGCTTGGTTTGTCGTTTTTTAACATTACCAGTTGAAGCTGAATGCTGAATTCTGGCACATCCAATACTTGCACTGAAAAGTGCAATGACATAACATTTGTTATGAACTGATGCTATATAAATAAAGTTGAACTGAATACAGAGATAAAAAGTACTTAGATCCATTGTTGAAGTAAAAGTACTAATATCACAGGTAAGTGAAAGTCTTTCATTCAAAATTTACTAAAAGTACAAAATCTATTAATATAAATAAAATACTCATAATATGGTTTGACCATTTCAATTCAGATATTTATAGTAGTATTAATGGTAATAATCGTAATGTTAATGATTATATTAACAATATTAATAATAACAATAGGACTAGTAACAATAGTTGTAGCAGAGGGTGTCGAGCAGGAACACAGGGGCAGCAGGTGACCCTCAACCACAGATCCAGACTCCACAGCTCCAGAGCCAGAAACACCTGCAGGAAGTGATAGGAGGAGAGAGGAGAGGGACGAGAAAGCACAAGACTACCGGAAAGGGGAGAAGTTGTGTTAGTAACATGCAATAATGGGATGAGGTTGCATACAGAGGGAGAGAAAGAAGAGGAGAGAGGAGCTCAGTGCATCATGGGAAATCCCCCGGCAGTCTAGGCCTATAGCAGCATAACTAATTTCAAAGTACAAATTATATGATAGGAATATAATAATTGATGCATTAAAGGCAGGGTAGGCAAGCTGTTTCTAACACTTTTTGTCATATTTGTTGAAACTGTCTTTATATACCAATACATATTAAACAGTTAGGTGCTCTGAAAAAGAGATTTAAGAGATGTAGGCTGTGTTTGAAACGGGCTAAACTGCTGTCTCAGAAGGTGTCTAACAGGACAGCGAGGCATCGAGTGCCGTTCGAAATGGCTCGAACGATCTCCGATAAGGAACGTAAGTTTGTATTATGGAGTTTAGGTAGATGGGTGCAGACCCAGTAGTCACTCTGTATGCAAGCATTAGTAACTTGAATTTGATTCTGGAGGCCACGGGAAGCCAGTGGACGTCACTGTGTAATGAAGTGACATGCGTGCTTTTGGGCTGATCAAAAACCAGACGCACTGCTGCGTTCTGAACCATTTCACCGCACAAGCTGGAAGACCCACTAGGAGGGCATTGCAATAGTTGAGGCGAGAGATAACCATGGCCTGTACCAGAAGCTGGGTGGTGTACTGAGTGAGGTAGGGCCTGATTTTCCTTATGTTTTATAGAGCGAAGCAGCACGACCGAAAAACAGCAGCAACATGGTCTGAAAAGGACAGCTGGTCATCAATCATGACACCCAAGTGTCTCACCACCCTGGTTGGAGTGATGGTTGAGGAGTCAATTTGTAGTTTGATGTTATGGTGGATAGATTGCTTGGCTGGAATGACCAAGAGTTCAGTCTTAGAGAGGTTTAGTTGAAGGAGGCAAGCCTTCATCCAGGCAGATATGTCTGAGAGACAGTCCGTGATCCGCACCGAGACGGTGGGATCGTCTGGCAGGAATGATAGGTAGAGTTACGTATCGTCTGTGTAGCAGTGGTAAGAAAACCGTGCGAGCGAAGGATCCGACCCAGTCAGGTGGTGTAAATTGAGAAGAGAAGGGGCCCTAGCACTGAGCCTTGGGGCACCCCTGTGGAGAGGCAGTGGGAGGAGGATAATTGTCCTTGCCAGAAAACATCGTAGGAACGCTCCGAGAGGTAGGATTCGAACAACAGGAGTGCTTTACTCGAGATACCCATTGCTGAGAGAGTGGATAGCAGGATCCTGTGGTTGACTGTGTCAAAGGCAGCTGATAGGTCAAGCAGGATAAGAACCGAGGATTGGGCTGCAGCTTTAGCTGACCTTAGGGCTTCTGTTACAGACAACAGAGCCATTTCAGTAGGGTGGGCACTCTTAAAACCAGACTGATATGGATCTAGGAGGTCATTCCGTGAGAGGAATTCTGACACCTGTTTGAAGACTGCCCGTTCAATAGTTTTGGATAAAAATGGTAGAAGAGACACTGGTCAATAGTTCTCAACTTGAGTTGGGTCATGTGAGGGCTTTTGAGCAAGGGTGTAACCCGAGCCCTTTTGAAAGTGGTTGGGAAGGTTCCTAATACCAGAGAAGTATTTATCACATGAGTGATTGCCGGGACCACGGTAGGAGATATGGCTTGGAGGAGATTTGTAGGAATCGGGTCCAGTGGGCATGCAGTGGGACGGCTATGGGTCAGGAGTTCTGATACTTTGCTCTCTCTGAGAAGAGTAAATGAGGAGAGTGAAGAGCCATTGACCTGGGAGGGCAGAGGAAAAGATGTAGTAGGACAATGGTTGAGTTTGAGTGTTTTAGAAAATTGGCTAGTTATAGCTGCCTCTTTGCCTGTGAAGAAGGCAGCAAAGGTATGAGCAGACAAGTTTGTGGGTGGTGGAGGTGGAGGAGGATTTAGTAGCGCTTTAAAAGTGTAAAATAATTTCCTATTCCCTGTTGTTCCCACCCTCCATCCCCCTTCTCTTGCATGTGTTGTCCTTTCTCTGTGCTGTCTGTTTGTGCCCCCCGATCCCCATGTCTGACCCCCTGTCTGGCCTGGTGAAACAAATCTAGTAAGTAAAATCTGTCTGGCACAATATGGTATCCAGCTCATAGTACTGTATACCAGTATACTGTACGATGCATCATT
This sequence comes from Micropterus salmoides, assembly GCF_014851395.1. Taxonomy (NCBI): domain Eukaryota; kingdom Metazoa; phylum Chordata; class Actinopteri; order Centrarchiformes; family Centrarchidae; genus Micropterus; species Micropterus salmoides. The sequence goes on along the minus strand of NW_024044459.1, from coordinate 550,518 downwards.
AAACTAACAAACATCTGAAGTACAACGACTTCCCAAAACTGTCATACCTTGTTGGTTCCACCGTGGTTTGAACTAACTTAGTCTGAACCAACATAGTTCGAACTTACATGTTTCCAGGTGTATTCGTCTGATTTTCACAGACCGAAGCTCACAAAACGTTGTCATATTCTGCCTGAATATGTCAGCTGTGACCGATATTAAGTGACATTATTGTGCTAACTAATTATTTAAGCTTTTCATATTTGAGATGTACCGGCAATAACAAGAAAATCAACAATAGTATTAATGAAATCAACTATATAAATAATATAAACCTGTCATACCAAGTCTTCTGCTTGAACTGGGCAGCTGCCATGTGCTCCTGTACCAGCGCAGTCATTTTTTCCAGTTGCTCTCTCATTTGAAGAACACAAGAAACAGCATTAAGGAGTTCTTTCCCACTTGAGGGTCCCTCCCACATTTCTTTCAGGAGGGTTAAAGGCCCCCTCACCTCATGACCAAATAGCAGCTCGAATGGTGAAAACCCAGTGAAAGCTTGTGGCAATTCTCTGGAGGCAAACAGAAGGTAAGGCAACCACCAGTCCCAATCAGAGCCAGTGTCATCAACAAACTTACAGAGCATCTGTTTGAGTGTCTGATTAAACTGTTCAGTCAACCCATCAGTTTGTGGATGGTAAGGTGTAGTTCTCAAACCTCTGATTCCCAGCAACTGATACACATCCTTCAGCAGCTTAGACATAAACTTGTTGCCTTGGTCAGTGAGTATCTCCTAGGGAAACCCAACCCTTCAAAATCTTAATTTGGGGTTGTACCAGAACAGGTTTACATGGTTTAATTTTCAAAAAACACCATATTTTTCTCATACTGCACATTGGTGCAGCTCCTCTTTTCACCCTGTGTTGTACACTCCGCTTGAGCTACAGAGTGATGCATCTTACTTGTACAAAATCTTTGTTGGGAGTTGCACGTGCACAGTTCCCAGGTAAGGACTACTAGCCAATCAGAAGCAGAGAAGTGCGGGTCATAATAATATAATAACAATAATCCTTATTTGTAGAGCACTTTTCAAAAACAAGTTACAAAGTGCTTTAACAAGTGTAAAGAATAATAAAAAAACAAGATAAGAGCATGAAAAAATTATATAAAATTAGTAAAATACAATAAAATAAAAGGGATAAAATAAAGTCAAATAAGATCGGGAAAGGCTCTCCTGTAAAAGTATGTTTTAAGAAGGGACTTAAAAGAGTTCACTGACTCAGCTGACCTGATTTCCTCGGGCAGGTTGTTCCAGAGCCTCGGGGCCCTGACAGCAAACGCTCTATCCCCTTTAGTTTTCAGTCGGGACTCTGGAACAGCCAACAGACCTCTGCCCGAGGATCTCAAGGTACGTGCTGGTGCATATGGGACTAAAAGGTCAGAAATATAACAAGGCGAGAGGCCATGAAGAGCTTTAAAAGTGATCAATAGAATTTTAAAGTCAATTCTAAGGAAGTTTTTCCTTGCCTCTGTCGCCTAGTGCTTGCTCTTGGTGGGAACTGTTGGGCTTCTGTAAATAGCATCACAGAGTACGGTCTAGACCTGCTCTTTTATGAAAAGCGCTGTGAGATAACTGTTGTTGTGATTTGGCGCTATATAAATAAAATTGAATTGAAAAATTGAATTCTAAAACATACTGGGAGCCAGTGTAATGAAGCTAAAATAGGAGTAATGTGGTCATATTTCTTTGTCTGGTTAAAAGCCTGGCAGCTGAGTTCTGGACAGTCTGGAGTCGATCAATAGATTTTTGGGTTAAACAGGTGAAAAGGCTGTTGCAATAATCCAGGCGTGATGACATGAAGGCGTGTAAAATGGTCTCGGTGTCCTTAAAAGTTAACATAGATCGAATTTTTGCTATATTTCTAAGTTGATAAAAACATGATTGAACAAGCTTTGTGGTGTGCTGCTCGAAATTTAAATTACTATCAAACCACTATCAAGCCACAGGCTTAATGTGATTTACTAGGGAACCATCTGCCATCTGCTGGGACCCGATGACCAGGATTTCTGTTTTGTCTGAGTTCAGCTGGAGGAAATTATTTGACATCCATTTTTTAACTTCACAAAGGCAGTTGTTAAGTGAACTCAGCATTCCAGGGTCTGTGGATCTGACGGGCAAGTATATTTGTGTGTCATCAGCATAAATATGAAAAGAAATGCCATGTTTATGGATAATATGTCCAAGGGGAAGCAGATACAAGGAAAACAAAATGGGTCCTAAGACCGACCCCTGAGGCACACCATATTTAACTGGACAGAATGAGGAGATATAGTTGTTTACAGACACACAAAACTTCCTATTTGACAGGTAGGATGAAAACCATTCTAGGGCAGTACCAGAGATCCACACCCAGTGCCTCAGTCTGTCTAACATGATGTTGTGATCAATGGTGTCAAAAGCAGCACTAAGGTCCAGGAGTACCAGGACTGAGCACATGCCTTCATCAGCAGACATTAAAAGGTCATTGGTGACTTTAAGCAGGGCAGTCTCAGTGCTGTGGTACTTCCTAAAACCAGACTGAAACTTTTCAAATAATTTGTTATTTCCCAGTACAGTGAGCAGCTACACAATTCTTTCTAGAATCTTTGCAATAAAAGGCAGTTTTGAAATTGGTCTAAAATGATGTGGGAGGGAGGGATCTAAACCAGGTTTCTTTAAAAGTGGGTTCACGCAAGCCGTTTTAAAATAATCAGGGATACAACCAGTAGATAGGGAGCTGTTGAAAACAGAGTTCAAATGGGGCCCAACAGAATCTAGTACTTTCAGTAAAAAGTTTGTAGGTATTACATCAAGTGGGCTGGAGGACACTCTCATTTGTGATACTGTTTTTAAAAGCTCAGACAAGTCGATGGGATAAAACTGGTTAAAACTCTCTTGTTGCTGGTGAGGAACCTCTCAGTAAGAGGCCACGGGGGTAATAGAGGCTCTGATTGACACCACCTTATTGGTAAAATAAGATAAAAACAATTCACAGTCATCATTACTTCCAGCTGAGGCACAAGGAGGGGTTGGGTTTACCAGCTGATCCACAGTCTTAAACAGAAACCTGGGATTGTGTTTGTGTAGTAATGAGTTCAGAAAAATAGTGTGTTCTCGCATCCTTAACCATGTTATTGTAGTTAATTAATAAATCCTTCAGACTGAGGTAATGGACTTCGAGACTGGATTTTTTCCATCTGCGCTCTGCTTTCCTGCATTCCCTTTTTAGGCTGCGAATGCTGTCATTTATCCAGGGTTGCTTACTAGCTTTAGACGTAGGCCTAACCTTTAGAGGAGCAGTAATATTTTGACGACAAGCAGATATGATTGAAGTGATCGACCAGATTGTTGGTGTTGGAATCAGACAGGTGTTGGCTTTGGCTCTGAAAGAATGCGCAAAACTTTGAAACACTGTTCATTAAAGATGCGAGAACACACGGAGCTCGGTGAGGCGGCATGAGTAACAGGTGAATCACAGCTAAAAACAATACATCTGTGGTCAGATATGGTCATGTCCACTAATTCCACAGAGGAAATGCTGACACCCAGGGTAAAAACCAAGTCCAGTGTATGAGCACGGTTATGTGTTTGCCCTTTGACATGTTGTTTGAAGTTAAAAGAAGTGGCCATATTTAAAAAGTTAGTTGCATTAACATTGTTGGGGTCATCAACATGAATATTAAAATCGCCACAAAGAACAATTCTGTCATAATTTAAAACCAGAGTAGATAAAAATTCAGGAAGTTCTGATAAAAATCCTCCAGGTGGTTTTGGGGGCCGATAAATTATAACAAATATGATAGGTTGCAGCCCTCCAACTTTAAGAGTGAGAACTTCAAAGGAGTTAAAGTCATCACAGCGTACTTGATGACATTTAAAATTTTTCCTATACACGCTCACTAGCCCACCACCACGACCACTGACCCTCAGTTGACTAAAACAATCATATTGAGGTGGACACAGTTCAGCTAGCTGGCTATAGTCATTCATTTGCAACCATGATTAACCAGACAAGATAAAATCATTTAAGATAAAAGTCTTACTTGAAAGTGATCTCACATTGAAGAGAGCCGTTTTAAATGAGTTTGTTCTGGGTGCTGGAGTTGGTGCAGTTGTCCTAATCCTTAAGAGATTACTATTATTTCTGTGTGGGATGTGCACATTTCGGTTTACTGGTCTATGCGTGATGATGACAGGAATGGAAGTCTTTGGAACAGCGCTGGGAGCAGACGGCTTTACACGCCAGCAGGTGGAGACAGTTGTTTGTGGCAGTGAGCCAGAGATCTGTTCAGTGAGCGGTGGTGCGTCCAGGTGTGCTGCATGAATGATTAGTCATTCACGTAAGTCATGTGTGGACCGCACCACATGCTGTTTGTACGCAGCTAACATTTCTGAGCCCCGTTTGTTTGGGTGAAGTCCGTCTGTCTTAAAAAAGACGAAAATATTAAAATTATCCACATAACACACACGGTGAGCCCTGCAGGCGGACTGGAGCCAGTCGTGGAGGCCAAGGAGTCTACTGAAGCGGCCAGCACCGCGACCAACTGTGGGAATAGGACAAGAGATAAAAACGGACTTTCCACACTGCTTTAAAAAGTTAAAAAGAAGGTTAAAATCTGATTTTGTCAGCTCAGACTGCCGAAGAGCTGTGTCATTTGTTCCGACATGGACTATCACTCTTGTGACGGGAGCGACGGCATCAGGTCCTGTAGTTTTTTTTAAAAAGAAACAAGGTAGTGTGATCCAAATCAAAGCTGTTTCAGACTGCGACCGTAACCTAGCAGATGGTATAAGTTACTCTCTAGTCCACAACCACACAACATCATTGTTCCACATCTTACCAGAAGCCAATACAAAACAAAAAAACAGCTTTCTCTTTTTTAAGTTAAAACGTTGCAACATTCCTCAGAATGTAAAGACAGATAAGAAATTCCATACAAAAACTGTAAAATATAAAACCTTCTGTTGCTGGCCTCTGTCTGGCGCACACAATGATGATGCAGTGAATAGTGAATATTCTCTCTGACCAATCAGCAGTCTGCCGTGTTTTCACGTTACATTTTAGTATCCCTCAGCTTGCTTGGAACCTCGACGGAGATGAGGTGATAAGAAAAAAAGTACCTGGAAGCAGGTACAGGTACAACATTTCTACAATGGAAAACCAAACAAAGGCGAGTCGAGCCAAAGGGCCTCCGCTCAGACTAGCTTGGTTTGAGGGCGTGCCTGACCCCCGCAAGCTGCTTGGCAAGCTTTATGATGCGTTTTCATTGTGACGTCACAAGTAAAGGAAGTGAAGGTCTGGACTACAAACGAGCTGTTTTCAAGCGGTTCAGAGCAGAGCTTTCTGTGGGAGATGGGAACTCCCTTTGGGCTGGACTTTGGGCTTTTTCACTTTGCAAACCTGTTTCATGCACAAAAAAGATATACAGTATAACTCAATAAAGGAGAGGGAAAAAGCCAAAAAGCATAATACCACCTCTTTAACTGACTTCAGGGAAAACACTTCTGGGTACTTTGTAGCATAATCCGTAACAACAAGCATAAATTTTCCTGACTTACTTCTTTCCACTGGGCCAACAATGTCCATTCCAAGACATTCAAATGGTGTATTGATCACTGGTAGAGGCTGGAGGGGAGCTCTGGTTGGACGTTTTGTTGATGTTTGCTGGCACTGAGGGCAACTCTGGCAGAACTGGGCTACATCCTTACGTAAACCAGGCCAATGAAAATAGAGGTGGATACGAGCTGTTGTTTTATGTTTCCCTAGGTGCCCTGCTCAGGGAATGGAGTGACCTAAAGTAAGTACTGATTCTCTGGCTACTTTAGGAACCACCAGCTGTTTTCTTGATCTGTGTTGATAGTAAAGGAGACCGTTCTGTAAGATATAGCCTTCAAACCCGTGCTCCAAATCCGATCTCCCTTCATTTGCCTCTGCTCTTTGAATGTAGTCAGCTAAACTAGTATCTTCTTGCTGCAGTTGCACCATTTTCACAGGTAATTGGAAACCCATTGGCAGCTCAGGGGTTGACCTCACAGGGTTTTTTTCCACTGTGTGATAGAACTTTTCCTGTCATCTCTGCCTACGAGACTTGCAAGACAATCCTGGCTCTGCCTCAACCTCGGCATCATAAAAAGGCAGATAATGTAGAGTGCAATCTGTCTCACCTGGATGCAAAGTTGATGCCCGTGCCTGAGCCCAGGACAGGGCAGGTGGGACCTTGTTGGATTAGCTCAGGAAGCACTGGCAAATCATGACCTAACACAACTGGGAAAGGCAGATTATCAGTGACACCAACATTTAGCAGGTAAGTCTGTCCTTGCACTTTGGTGGCTGGTTCTCCTTCACAGGTGGCTTACTTATTGGTGATCATGGGTGCTGCTGAGCCAAGACAGGTTTCTGACAGTCCTTTGAAGCCTTCCAGTACTTGTAAACCCTTGTAAGGGGTAAGTACCTTGTAAGGTACTTGTAAGGAGGGATTTTTACAGCGTGCATCTACGAACACATCTACCAATGACGCAGCCTCTGCCACAGTCCGTGGGTCATGTTCTGTGATCCAGACCTGCTGCTCAGGGGACAGCATACGCAAGTATTGCTCAAGAATAATAATTTCACCAATATCATCAACAGTTTTATCTCTGGGTTGAACCCATTTCCCATAAAGCTCCTTAAGTCTTACATACAGCTCTTTTGGGGTCTCCTCAGGCTCCACATTAAGAGATCTAAATCTCTGCTGATATGATTCAGGGTTAATATCATATTTCTTGAGTGGATGTGAATGGCACATTTAACTTTATCATAATCAAGAGAATCATCAAAATCCATGTGTACATAGGCACTTCTAGCCTTACCAGTCAACAACGGAATAAGTCAAAAGCCCCAGTCATCTTTTGGCCACTGAGAGGCCACTGCTATCCTTTCAAAGGTAATAAGGAAATGTTCAATATCATCTGCATCACTTATTCAAACTTAGGCTCTTTAAAGAAGCATGAATGAGACTGAACATACTGAGAGTCACCCTGCTGGAGGGCTCTTGGTGGATAAGCTACCTGAGATGGTGAACTGACCTGGGCTCCATTACCCTGGGTATTCTGCTGGGGAGAGGAGGATCCAGAAGCAGGTGAGGTCCTTGCTTGAACCTCCAATTGCAGAAGACTGAACTGGTGTTGAAGTGCCTTGAACCTCTTCTCTTGCCTGCTGCTGCCCCGTGTGAGTACTAAACCTCATTGTCTATTTGTCCTTCAATTTCTGCTTGTAGTCCTTGACCGCCTCCAGTTCTTTTCCCTCCTCCTCCTCATGAAAAAACGAAAAAAAAACACCCTTGTGTCCTCTCCTGAATGATCCCACCCCTGCCACCAATTGTCAGGGACCAAGCGGTAAAGGCAGGGACACAAGGTCAAGGTTTTGTAAAGTTTAGGCTTTATTTAGCCATCAAATCAAATAAAGTTTCAAACCACATTACAGATAGTGATGTGTCTGTCTGTATCGAGGCTTCAAAGTGTGTGTCGATTAATCCAGGATGATTTTTGTGTAGCGAGGCTTGTGTTGGTGACGTATGTAGTGACTTCCGAAGCCTTGAGAGCTGGCCGTACCAAGGACTCATTCAGGGCACAATTAGATTTTAACTACAGCTTATTTTAAATGACTAAAAAATTGAATCAGAGTCAGAATTGCTTTGATCAAATAACTTCAAAAATTGTGATGAAAGAGAGGAAAATTTTAGTTGAGTAAGAAAGTGTTGACATTTTTTTTTTTTTACATTTTGTGGTTTTGGTAAGAATTAAACTCTTACCCCATATTACCCTAATATACACTGCTCAAAAAAATAAAGGGAACACAGTGTAACTGCAAGTCAGTCACACTCCTGTGAAATCAAACTGTCCACTTAGGAAGCAACACTGATTGACAATCAATTTCACATGCTGTTGTGCAAATGGAATAGACAACAGGTGGAAATTATAGGCAATTAGCAAGACACCCCCAATAAAGGAGTGGTTCTGCAGGTGGAGACCACAGACCACTTCTCAGTTCCTATGCTTCCTGGCTGATGTTTTGTCACTTTTGAATGCTGGCGGTGCTTTCACTCTAGTGGTAGCATGAGACGGAGTCTACAACCCACACAAGTGGCTCAGGTAGTGCAGCTCATCCAGGATGGCACATCAATGCGAGCTGTGGCAAGAAGGTTTGCTGTGTCTGTCAGCGTAGTGTCCAGAGCATGGAGGCGCTACCAGGAGACAGGCCAGTACATCAGGAGACGTGGAGGAGGCCATAGGAGGGCAACAACCCAGCAGAAGGACCGCTACCTCCGCCTTTTGCAAGGAGGAGCAGGAGGAGCACTGCCAGAGCCCTGCAAAATGACCTCCAGCAATGCGAGCTGTGGCAAGAAGGTTTGCTGTGTCTGTCAGCGTAGAGTCCAGAGCATGGAGGCGCTACCAGGAGACAGGCCAGTACATCAGGAGACGTGGAGGAGGCCATAGGAGGGCAACAACCCAGCAGAAGGACCGCTACCTCCGCCTTTTGCAAGGAGGAGCAGGAGGAGCACTGCCAGAGCCCTGCAAAATGACCTCCAGCAGGCCACAAATGTGCATGTGTCTGCTCAAACGGTCAGAAACAGACTCCATGAGGGTGGTACGAGGGCCCGACGTCCACAGGTGGGGGTTGTGCGTACAGCCCAACACTGTGCAGGACGTTTGGCATTTTCCAGAGAACACCAAGATTGGCAAATTCGCCACTGGTGCCCTGTGCTATTCACAGATGAAAGCAGGTTCACACTGAGCATGTGTGACAGACGTTACAGAGTCTGGAGACGCCATGGAGAACGTACTGCTGCCTGCAACATCCTCCAGCATGACCGGTTTGGCGGTGGGTCAGTAATGGTGTGGGGTGGAATTTCTTTGGGGGGCCGCACAGCCCTCCATGTGCTCGCCAGAGGTAGCCTGACTGCCATTAGGTACCGAGATGAGATCCTCAGAGCCCTTGTGAGACCATATGCTGGTGCGGTTGGCCCTGGGTTCCTCCTAATGCAACACAATGCTAGACCTCATGCTAACTGGAGTGTGTCAGCAGTTCCTGCAAGAGGAAGGCATTGATGCTATGGACCGGCCCGCCCGTTCCCCAGACCTGAATCCAATTGAGCACATCTGGGACATCATGTCTCGCTCCATCCACCAACGCCACGTTGCAACACAGACTGCTGCCGGATGCTTTAGTCCAGGTCTGGGAGGAGATCCCTCAGGTGACCATCCGCCACCTCATCAGGAGCATGCCCAGGCTTTGTAGGGAGGTCATACAGGCACGTGGAGGCCACACACACTACTGAGCCTCATTTTGACTTGTTTTAAGGACATCAAAGTTGGATCGGCCTGTAGTGTGGTTTTCCACTTTGATTTTGAGTGTGACTCCAAATCTAGACCTCCATGGGTTGATAGATTTGATTTCCGTTGATCATTTTTGTGTGATTCATTCATTCAGATCTAGGATGTGTTATTTTAGTGTTCCCTTTATTTTTTTGAGCAGTATATATTTTTACAGCAGGTGAAATCATCTCCAAAAAAGCCCAGCCCACAAGTTATTTAAAAAAAAAGATGAATAAAATGTTGTCTCTATTATCTAAAGTCACAAGCCAAGTCAACATAACCCTCTCCCTTGTTTCCACTTTCCCTTTGACCCTTGTCATTGTATCATAAAGACACACCTTATTAAAAAGTTAATCATTCATGTATTGGCATCACAAACATCATTCATTAATTTAGTCAATTCAAAGCTTCACACACCAAAGCCGTGGTGCCGTTATAATCACTCTGTTTTACATTCATTGTCCACTAATGGTCAGGCACTATCTTATCATATTTCCTGAACCATCCCTTAGTTATGCTGCTATAGGCCTAGACTGCCGGGGGATTTCCCATGAAGCACTGAGCTCCTCTCTCCTCTACTTTCTCTCCCTCTGTATGCAACCTCATCCATTATTGCATGTTACTAACACAACTTCTCCCCTTTCCGGTAGTCGTGTGCTTTCTCGTCCTCTCCTCTCTCCTCCTATCACTTCCTGCAGGTTTTCTGGTTCTGAAGCTGTGGAGTCTGGATCTGTGGTTGCGGGTCACCTGCTGCCCCGTGTTCCTGCTCGACACCCTCTGCTACAACTATTGTTACTAGTCCTATTGTTATTATTGTTATTATAATCATTAACATTACGACTGTTATCATTACCACTACTATAAATATCTGTACCATTTTTTCATTTAGTCTATAGCAACATCACCTTTACTGTCTGTACCTCTGTGTGTGTATATTGTGTAGGCTGCCTCCCTCCCCTCTCTCTCCTTCCATTCCTCTCTTTTTCTCTCTGTTCCTCTCCTGCCCTCTCCCTCTCTCTCTCTCTCACTCTCTCTCTCTCTCTCTCTCACCCCAACCAGTCGAGGCAGATGGCCGCCCACCCTGAGCCATGGTTCTGCTCGAGGTTTCTGCCTCTTAAAAGGAAGTTTTTCCTTGCCTCTGTCGCCTAGTGCTGCTCTTGGTGGGAACTGTTGGGCTTCTGTAAATAGCAGCATAGAGTACGGTCTAGACCTGCTCTTTTATGAAAAGCGCTGTGAGATAGCTGTTGTTGTGATTTGGCGCTATATAAATAAAATTTATTGAATTGAAATGCTGTATGTTGAGTTTATTGAAAGCTTTTACTATGAAGAGGACATTCATAAGTTTCTGGCTGGCTTGACACATCTCTGAAAAAGCCATCAGTAAACCTGTGATTGGATTCCCCTGAATTTTCTCATGGAAATGAAAATAAGTATCCATAGGTTTATGAATGTGGATCAAACGCCATGCTAACCCTAACCTCTGGGAAAAATTTAGAAAGTTGCGTGGCGCTGCGGAGAGCCCCCAGTTGCAGAAGTGCATGGATCATGCGTAATATTCATCCAGCCAACGATCACGAACCGCTCACAGCCTGTTGGCACCGGAGAGGAAGTGGGGCGGACCAGGGAAAGGAGATCGCGAGCGACTGACCCGCTGTGATTGTTTCCTCTGACGGGATGAAGTCTGACGCTTCGCATGATCCATGATAAGATTATTGTCAATAAAGCATGCTGTCAATATTTTAGAGACCCCCCAAAATATTGCAATCATCCTTTTAGGGGACCTGATGTCATATTAGGGGGAGCTAAGCTCCCCCTGGCTCCCCCGTAGTTCGCACCCTGAATTTCCTCAGGGAAATGAAAATATGTTCGTTTTATGAATGCAGATCAAACGCCGGGCGCACACACACTGCAGCACGTGTCTTATTGTGAGCATGTGCAAAAGTGTCCTTAAAATCAAGTAATAAGGGGGGGGTTATACGCAGTTAATTGGAGTTGATCTTCCAATCTTCCTAACGGGAGTCCCGCACACCTACTGAGATAAACATGCACATGAGTATACAAGGATTTGAAATAATTTGACTTTGTTCTGACCCGCTACATAACAGCTTAAATAAAATTTGGCCCGATGCCAGACTTATTTGCCGACCCCTGACGTATAGTATTTTTACAACAATAGCTAACACTGAGCGCTTCAGTTTACCAGCTGTTAGCAAGTTAAGCAAGCAGCCAAAAAGCAGTGGGTGGTGTCACGAATGTGATTCAAAGTGTTTTTCCCCCTTTTGCAGCGATTTTCTTTGATCATGTTTCTCTCAGCGCTCTGAAGTGTTTTTTGTAAGACTTGAAAAATCTCCAAAGCACCGTCACTGCCAGCTGCCATGTTTTCAATGACACAAAACATACTCGCATTTTTGCATGTGTATGATACGCTGCCGTTTGCTATAGCGTTGCAACACCTGGCAGCTGTAGGGTTAGCTGGTCGACATGCATATATTTACTGACTTAGATTTAGGCACTAACTTCTGTGACGGTTAAGGTTAGGGTAAGTCGCCTCGATGGGCTGCCAACTCCTTACACAAACATCACTAGCTAGCTAGTTAGCGACTGGAAGCACTACTAGTGTTTCAGGTCACCCCAGGGCGTCATATAGAGACACGCGTGGATGCGTCTCATACACACGCACCTCGGGGCGTCTCCTATTCACGGAAAATTGACGTTAATATCTTACACTAAAATGTGACGCTACGTTTCAATGACACGCCAATGGGTCTTGACCATGTGTGGCGCCCTGGGTATTTCAGTGGCTAAGGTTGGTTCTAGAAGTGTTATGGTATTATTTAAGATTGTTACCATAGCCCCCCCCCCCCATCATTTTCGTTTTGTTTATTACTACTAAGCGTGCTTTGTGTCACCGTTAATCTGGAGAAAACTCACCTGACTCAGAGCTATACTTATGCCAGCAGTAGCGGCTTTGGTACTGGAGTGACTGGCGCTATAATCCCGTTTTACAAGGAAGTTAGCCCAGTCGTAAACGTAAGACAGTCAACAAAGCAGCAGATGAAGCCAATATTCATTCAAGACTGTCTTTGTGTTATATTTACAGCAAAATAAACTGAAACTGGCACCTGAAATCACCATGTCTTCTTTTCGGGTATAACACATGCACCCATATGTGATGACTTGGGAGTGAGAACAGGTTGCTCAAGACATTTAAAAAGCAGGAAATGTATCAATGTATTGGCAAAGTAACATAATAAAAAAGATTTATGTCAATCGGTTAAAACCTGGAAGGAATAGTTAAAATAACCATGACTCATGAATGTCACACGGGTGTGATTAGGAGTGAGTCAATAACCATATAAAGTTGGTGGTCGCTTGAAACACTGGTGAGTTATTCCTACTTTGGCATGGTGTTGTGCATCTGCCATCACAACCCCGTTCTACACATTAACAGATGCTGCTGTGTATTAAGTGTAGACCACACAATTCGATTTCATGTCAATTGAATGATGTTTGTCACATTTGGCTTGCTTCCTGTTGTTTTTTCAGGTAGTGCTGTGACTATGACACAATATTGTTGTGTAGAAATATTCAGTTCAGTTAATGGAAGCAGATATCTGAATATCTGAGCGTTATCCCAACTAAGGCCTGTCATGCATTAGGTGCCCCTGTGTATTCTTGCAGTGTTCATGGGTCCTGATATGTGTGCCAAATTGCCAAGAGTGGTCGAGTACACCAAGGTACAAAAAAGGGTTTGAGCTCTAAAAGTAACAAAGGGTATTGAAATCTGCTTTATTGTATAACCTAATTTAAAATGCTGTATTTCTTCAGGCTGCTTCTGTGACATAGTCAGAGGTCCATTACAATCAAAACTATTTGAGGAATGAGGACAGGAAAGCAGGTATTACCACAGTCCTTATCATACGTAGTCCTAATCATAGCTCTGGTCCACCTCTGAATGGACATGAAAATTACTTATCAGCTGTCACAGTGACATTACTGGTGAAGAACGTGTTAGAGCTCTTGTATTCTTCTATCCTCCCACAATGTTGATATTACACCCTTCTGCTGAGTAAATGCCCATGAAAACCCAAGATGCTGCACACATTGAAATTAGGGATTATTATGATAGAGGAAAAGCGAGACAGGATTGAGAGGTGATTTTCTGTTGAAACATGACAGCATAAATACTTTGATAGTTCTGACTCTGCCCCGTTGTCGGAAAAAACAACTGACATGGGATATACTTGGGTGCCTGACTGCCAGACATATAATTCCTCTGTCATCATTATCAGAGCCATCTCTGATTCAACAGCACCAATTTGACTTGCAGTTTGGCTGAGGGATTAATAAATACTAAACAAACATCACATCCCCATATTCCTGGATATCTTGTTCAGTCTGCTGGTGAGTGACGGCTCAGCTCTTACAGACTAGTTTATCCATGCATCACTGATGGTTGAAATATCCAGGTGAGCAGCTTGTTTTTATGAAGTGCAGTATTTTAAAATGAATGACAGTCAAAAATAAATAAATAACTCAGTAATTGACTGAAATTGCCATTAATGCACCAAAATGATTGATTTGAATGAATGATAATTTATTAATGTGATATAAATTGATATTTCTGTGTTACCTTTGTATCAATATTCTTATTTATTTACTTTCTCATTTAATTTTCCCTTTAATTTATTCTTTTATTGATGTCTGTATTATTTTCCTATTGCATTTCCCCTATTTATTTCCGTAAACTTATTTATTTCTGTGTTTTCTTTTTGCATTTCTGCTTCATTATGCAAATGAGGGGCCGTCACTCAAGGTGTGTCATGGGGTCTACTTTTCGCCTTTTGGTTGATGGACATCAGCGTGCATGGACCGGCTTTACATGTCTTGCTCCTACAAACACACCGGTGGCCACTGAGACAGGCAGACAGAGAGTCAGGCTCACCGCTGTCATTCCGAAGTGATTCCAGCAGTTCCGACCAGGACTCTGTTCAGATTTTATGTAGAAAATATTTTCTGTTTTTTTCTCTGATGTCCTCCGGCTGCCCCGCCTCAGCTATCGACCTTATTCACCGACCTTATTTGATGGACAGATAGTATTAGCTGTACTTGTTAAGTGAAGCTGTCTTCAGCTAGTTAGCTCCATTAGCAGCAGACAACAAAAAGGTAAGACATCTGTCCATTAGGAAGATCCATAAATCACCAAGTTATGTTCTCCATCAGTTATGTTCTCCATCAAATACAATCCAGTTTCAATGATCTGTCATTTTTCCAACCTAATTCTTGTCTCATTTGCAGAGGTGGGTAGTAACGAGTTACATTTACTCTTTTGAATAAATTGTACTTGTCAGAGTACTTTTAATGCATCATACTTTTACTCTTACTTGAGTAGTTTTCAAGAGAAAAATCATTACTCCGCTCCATTTGAATACTTTCATTGCGCAACTTCGCTACTTATTTATTTACTGCAGTCAAACATCCACATGACTCTGGTAGAGCAGAATAATGGCTGGAGCTACAGCAGGGTAGTATGGCTTTCAAATGGCACTAGCAACTAATACTTAGGCTCCAGATTAAAATGTAGCGCACCATGTAGCCAGCCCCGTCTCATCCCAGGGCGTCCGATACCAACGCTTTCTCAAAGGGCTGGGATCCGACCCCCTGGGATGAGACGGGCTGGCTGCAGGTTTCGGTGGTGAAGTCAGTAGGCCACACCGTGCTGACACCGAGCTGACACCGAGCTCTGTCTGTTGTGTGTTAATGCTAATATGATTAATAATAAATAGCCACACACAGTATATCGTGCTTAAAAAGTCATGCTCGTTGGTGTAGCCTGATGAAGACAGACCAAATTCTGCACACACAAAACTACTCTTAGTTCATGTGGATGTGACTGATGTAATGTTTCAACCACAGATGATCTTCCTCAGGTAAACCTGAAGAAGTGAGCACACCTGTATTTAATAGGCAATAAATTATGAAACATCACAGAATTGTCTCCTAATTTGATTTGTTTGCCAAATTTAGGGGCAGCTGTGGCTCAGGAGGTAGAGCTGGTTGGCTGTTAATCGGAAGGTCAGCGGTTCAATCCCTGGCTCCCCCTGGTTGCGTGTCGAAGTGTCCTTGGGCAAAATGAACCTCGAATTGCCCCTGGTGGCTATTCCGCCAGTGTATGAGTGAGTGTGAGTGTGAATGTTAGTTTCCGTTTGAGCACTTAGGCTCAGTGTATGAATGTGTGTGACTGGTGGATGTAGTGTAAAAGCGCTTTGAGTGGTCGAAAAGACTGGAAAGGCGCTATACAAGTACGGAGCATTTACAAATCATAATTTAATATTGGGGACAGCAAGACAAGAATTAATATTTTTAAATAATCTTCACTTATCATCACTCTTGATGGGAATATTGTGTAAATGGGTGGTGTAAATGTGGCAGGCTGTCATTGACTTGTCATTTCATCACAAATCACAAATGTTTACGTCTTTACCTTTACCTGAGGAAGACCATCTGAAATAATTCTAGTCACATCCACATGACCCATTGTTTTTTCTGAAGTAGTAAATTGTACTCTTACTCTTACCACTTTTACATGTTCTTTGAGTACTTGTTTTTGCAAAGTAACAGTTTTTTTTACTACCCACCTCTGCTCATTTGTGGTCTGATAAACCGTAAATTTATCCAATTCAGTGCCTCATATTGCTGTTTTCCAAGCTACTGCAGCTGTCATATTTAGCGGAACCCAGGTCAGAAAATACCCTTCGTGGCCCTCATGGTTGGACCCTGAGCCCTCTGGGGCAGTGCTGTTCCTGGGGGTTTGGCTGACGTATTGCGGTAAGCGTGTCGACTCATTTCCGTTTCCGGTGCTTGTGTGTTGGTACCGTGTTGTGCTGCTCTCGCTAAATAACAGTTACATTTGTTTGATTACAGCGGCCAACTGTTCGCTAAACACTTATTCTTTACAGTAATTTTGCCTAAGCACTCACAGTTCTTTCCATCTTTTAGTGACTGCTGTTCAATCTCATACTTGTTCTAAAGTTTTGGTAGCTGACGCTACAGTACTTTAGCTTAGCCGTTAGCGACTTTAGCTTAGCAGCTAGCGATGGCTTCTCCTTCTACCTCTCTCTCTCCTACTTTCTCCTGCTCGGTGTGTCAGATGTTCAGTTACTCCTCTGCCTCCTTTAGCGGTAATGGTACATGTAATAAGTGTAGTTTATTTATAGACATGGAGGCGAGGCTCAGTGATTTAGAAGTCCGGCTCCGCACCTTGGTAGATCAGTCTTTAGCTACTGTAGCTAGCCAGTCCCCGGTAGTCGGTGCGGAACGGCCTGAGTTAGCCTCTGGTAGCCGTCCTCCGGCATCCCCTGTGCAGCCAGGAAAGGGGGGCTGGGTGACTGTCCGAAGGAGGAATAGTCGTAAGCTTTCAAAGTCCACGGGGCATCATCAACCTGTTCACGTTTCTAACAGATTTTCCCCACTCAGCGACACACCCGCTGAGAAACCAACTCTGATCATTGGCAGCTCCATTTTGAGAAACGTGAATTTAGCGAAGCCAGCGGCCATAGTTAAGTGCATCCCTGGGGCCAGAGCGGGCGACATTGAGTCTTATTTGAAACTGCTGGCTAAGGATAAACGTAAATACAGTAAGATTGTTATTCACGTCGGCGGTAATGACTCCCGGTTACGCCAATCGGAGGTCACTAAGATTAATGTTGAGTCGGTGTGTACATATGCAAAAACAATGTCGGACACCGTAGTTTTCTCTGGACCCCTGCCAAATCTGACCAGTGATGACATGTATAGCCACATGTCGTCATTCCGCCGCTGGTTGTCGAGGTGGTGTCCAGCAAACGATGTGGGCTTTGTTGATCATTGGCAGACTTTCTGGGGAAGACCTGGTCTGATCCGGAGAGACGGCATCCATCCCACTTGGGAAGGAGCAGCTCTCATTTCTAGAAATCTGGCCAAGTTTATTAGTGGACCAAATCCATGACAACCCAGAGTTGAGACCAGGAGGCAGAGTCGCAGTTTAACACACTTCTCTGCCCTTCTTTTTCAGCAGTTACCCACCCAAAACCCTACGCAGAGTCGCAGTCTAACACACTTCTCTGCCCTTCTTTTCAGCAGTTACCCACCCAAAACCCTACGCAGAGTCGCAGTCTAACACACTTCTCTGCTCCTCCATTTCAGGAGTTACTTAGTGAAAATCCTATAGTGACGGTGTCTGCCCCCCGACCATCGAAATTATTTAAAAAGGTAAACAGAAGAGAAGCTGTGCATAAAAACCTTATAAAAATTAAAACCACAAGAGCAATAGTGCAAACGAATAGGAGAGTTAAATGTGGACTCTTAAACATCAGATCTCTCTCTTCTAAAGGTGTACTAGTAAATGAACTAATATCAGATTATGATATTGATTTATTTGGTCTTACTGAAACCTGGCTGGGTGATGGAGAATATGTTAGCCTAAATGAATCCACCCCTCCCAGTCATATTAATACTCACATTCCTCGAGGCACAGGCAGGAGGTGGAGTTGCAGCTATCTTCGACTCTAGCCTATAATCAGCTCTAAACCTAAACTAAACTATAACTCATTTGAAAGTCTTGTTCTTAGTCTTTCGCACCCAAGTTGGAAATCACTGCAACCAATTCTTTTTGTTATAGTGTACCGAGCACCTGGCCCGTATTCTGAATTCTTATCTGAATTTGCAGAGTTTTTGTCAACTTTAGTCCTTAAAACGGACAAAGTTATTATTGTAGGGGATTTTAATATTCATGTAGATGTTGAGAATGACAGCTTCAGTACTGCGTTTATCTCTTTGTTAGATTCCATCGGCTTCTCTCAGAGTGTTCATGAACCGACTCACTGTTTTAACCACACCCTTGACCTTGTTTTGGTGTATGGTATTGAAATTGAACATTTAGTGGTGTTCCCACAGAATCCCTCTTTATCCGACCACTGTTTGATAACTTTTGAGTTTGTATTGCTGAACTACTCGCCATTGGGCAAAAATTTCTATACAAGATGTCTGTCTGATAGTGCTATAGCTAAATTTAAGGATGCGATTCCATCAGCTCTAAATACATTATCTAGTCACAAAGTAACGGAGGACTCCTATGCTAATTTCAGTCCCTCCCAAATCGATCATCTTGTTGATAGTGCTGCAGGCTCGCTGCGAATGACACTCGACTCTGTAGCCCCTCTAAAAAAGAAAATACTAAAACAAAGACGGTTAGCTCCATGGTATAATACTGAAACTCGCAAATTAAAGCAAATATCACGGAAACTTGAGAGGAATTGGCGTTCCACCAAAGTGGAAAATTCTCGTTTAATTTGGCAAGATAGTCTTAAAACTTATAGGAAGGCCCTCCGTAATGCCAGAGCAGCGTACTACTCGTCATTAATAGAGGAAAATAGGAACAACCCCAGGTTTCTTTTCAGCACTGTAGCCAGGCTGACAGAGAGTCACAGCTCTATTGAGCCAAGTATTCCCATAGCTCTCAGTAGTTACGATTTCATGAGCTTCTTTAATGATAAAATTCTAGCTATTAGAGACAAAATTCACCAAGACCTGCCCTCAATTGGCACCGACTTATCTCTTAACTCAGGAACCTTAGAAACAGCTGTAGAACCAGATACATGTTTAGACTGTTTTGCTTCCCTCAATCTTTACCAACTAACTTCAATAATTTCTTCATCTAAACCATCAACCTGCCTCTTAGACCCCATCCCGACTAGGCTGCTTAAAGATGTTT
Organism: Micropterus salmoides; assembly: GCF_014851395.1. Lineage (NCBI taxonomy): Eukaryota > Metazoa > Chordata > Actinopteri > Centrarchiformes > Centrarchidae > Micropterus > Micropterus salmoides. The sequence goes on along the minus strand of NW_024044459.1, from coordinate 531,397 downwards.
TACCCTTAGTCAGCACCTCTATACTAGATATGATCAATCTATCTTTATCAACAGGCTATGTACCACAGTACTTTAAAGTAGCTGTAATTAAACCTCTTCTGAAAAAGCCCAAACTTGATCCGGATGTTTTATCAACTATAGACCTATATCTAACCTTCCATTTCTCTCTAAGGTTCTGGAGAAAGCAGTTGCTAAACAGCTGTGTGACTTTCTACAGAGCAATAGTTTATTTGAGGATTTTCAGTCAGGATTTAGAGCTCATCATAGCACAGAGACAGCACTGGTGAAAATTACTAATGACCTCCTTATTGCATCAGACAAAGGACTTGTCTCTGTACTGGTTTTATTAGATCTTAGTGCTGCATTTGATACCATTGACCATCAGATCCTATTGCAGAGACTGGAATATTTCATTGGCATTAAAGGAACCGCTCTAAGCTGGTTTAAGTCCTATTTATCAGATCGATTTCAGTTTGTACATGTTAACGATGAGTCCTCCATGCACGCCAAAGTTACTCATGGAGTTCCTCAAGGATCTGTCCTTGGACCAATCCTCTTCACTTTATATATGCTTCCTTTAGGCAATATTATCAGGAAACATTCCATAAGCTTTCATTGTTATGCAGATGATACTCAGTTATATCTATCGATCAAGCCAGATGAAACTCATCAGTTAGCTAAACTTCAAATGTGCCTTCAGGATGTTAAAACCTGGATGAGCTGTAATTTTCTTATGTTAAACTCAGATAAAACTGAAGTTATTGCTCTGGGGCCTAAGCACCTCCGTGACGCATTATCTAAAGATATAGTTTCCCTGGATGGCATCGCCTTGGCCTCCAGCACCACTGTGAGGAATCTTGGAGTTATCTTTGATCAGGACATGTCGTTTAAGTCCCACATTAAGCAAATTTCAAGGACCGCCTTTTTTCACCTACGTAATATTGCGAAAATCAGGAACATCCTGTCTAAAAATGATGCAGAAAAACTAGTCCATGCATTTGTTACTTCTAGGCTGGATTACTGCAATTCCTTATTATCAGGCTGCTCGAAAAAGTCCATTAAGACTCTTCAGCTGATCCAGAATGCTGCAGCACGTGTTCTGACAGGAACCAGGAAAAGAGATCACATTTCTCCTGTTTTAGCTTCTTTGCATTGGCTTCCAGTAAAATCCAGAATAGAATTTAAAATCATTCTTCTTACCTACAAAGCTCTTAATGGTCAGGCACCATCTTATCTTAAAGAGCTCATAGTACCTTACTACCCCACCAGAGCACTGCGCTCCCAGAATGCAGGGTTACTTGTGGTTCCTAGAGTCTCCAAAAGTAGACTAGGAGCCAGAGCGTTCAGCTATCAAGCTCCTCTCCTGTGGAACCAGGTTCCAGTTTGGGTTCAGGAGGCAGACACCATCTCCACATTTAAGAGTAGGCTTAAGACTTTCCTCTTTGATAAAGCTTATAGTTAGGGCTGGCTCAGGTAGTCCTGAACCATCCCTTAGTTATGCTGCTATAGGCCTAGACTGCCGGGGGATTTCCCATGATGCACTGAGCTCCTCTCTCCTCTACTTTCTCTCCCTCTGTATGCAACCTTATCCCATTATTGCATGTTACTAACACAACTTCTCCCCTTTCTGGTAGTCTTGTGCTTTCTCGTCCCTCTCCTCTCTCCTCCTATCACTTCCTGCAGGTTTTCTGGCTCTGGAGCTGTGGAGTCTGGATCTGTGGCTGCGGGTCGCCTGCTGCCCCCGTGTTCCTGCTCGACACCCTCTACTGCAACGACTATTGTTGCTAGTCTTATTGTTATTATTGTTATTATAATCATTAACATTACGATGGTTACCATTAACACTATTATAAATATCTGTACCATTTTTCATTTAGTTATAGCAACATTACCTTCGCTGTCTGTACCTCTGTGTGTATATTGTGTAGGCTGCCTCCCTCCCCTCTCTCTCTTACATCTCTCTCTCTCTCTCTCTCTCTCTCTCTCTCTCTCTCTCTCTCTCTCTCTCTCTCTCTCTCTCTCTCTCTCTCTCTCACTCTCTCTCTCTCTCTCTCTCTCTCTCTCTCTCTCACCCCAACCGGTCGAGGCAGATGGCCGCCCACCCTGAGCCATGGTTCTGCTCGAGGTTTCTGCCTCTTAAAAGGAAGTTTTTCCTTGCCTCTGTCGCCTAGTGCTGCTCTTGGTGGGAACTGTTGGGCTTCTGTAAATATCATCACAGAGTACGGTCTAGACCTGCTCTTTTATGAAAAGCGCTGTGAGATAACTGTTGTTGTGATTTGGCGCTATATAAATAAAATTGAATTGAATTGAATTGAATTAAATAGATTAGAGATTGGGTGGGTTGAACCCTTTGAGGAAAATGATGACATTCTGAATTAAACACATAATTTTTTATGAAGCTGATGATGGAAATACGTGATCCCCTCTATGCAGTGACACATGCATGTTGCAGAAGCAAAAGTCCTTTCCATGATGAGTCATGTTACCACCATTTGTGCCTGCTTCAACTTGCAAAACACAATTTTTAATGGATTGGTGAGTGAGGCGCACACTTCTCTACAATTAGTTACTATAATTCATTGCTATGTGAAGATTTAAAAGTACATTGTGTAAGATATGGTCATAATTTTAATTTAAAACATTCAAAAAATTAACTAACATTTTTAATGGAATGTTAAGTTTTTATGTTACACAAGCTCTCTGAGCTTTTTAGTCAAATAACCAAAATACAGTCGACAGTATCAAGAAAGGAAATATTCTCACACTGATTTTCTTATCAAAGACACAACTGCACACCTTATGAATTTAAAACCTGGCTCCAGTTCTGGTGCCCATTCCGGACTTAGTCAGCACATAGGACCACTAAGTTAGCATAAAGCTAACTAGCTGATTTTAGGAAGAACCGTTTTAACCCAGAAGCCAGCATCATTCATGGCGAAAATGTTGAAATTGTAGAGACATATAAGTACTTAGGAACCATGTTTGACTCCAACCTCAAGTTTGACAAAAACACAGATTCAATCACTAAGCAGGGGACAACAAAGAATTCACTTGTATCTCAAAGGATCTTATGTAACTTTTATTATTCATTTATTGTCTTTTAACATTTTCTTTTATCTGCTGCTTTTATGGATTGTCTGTGAAGGACAAGAATAGCCTCAGCAGCATTGTTATAATCTGTACCAAGATTATTGGAGTTCAGCTGACAGACCTGAGCTCCCTCTGGAAAAAATGGGTGCTCCAGAAGGCGAGACAGGTCATGAGTCATCCTGACCACGTTCTTAGTCAGGAATTCTGTCTAATGCCCTCAGGACGGCGCTACCTCACCCCCCTAAGGAAAACTAACAGAAATGCAAATTCTTTTATTCCTTCTGCCATCAGGCTTTTAAATACTGCTGACAGCGGCAACTAGTCATGTGCCAGGCATCGTAAACCTCTGTATTTATTTATTTATTATTTACTTAGTATTATTATCTATTTATTTATTTATCTTCTTGAACTTTGCTCCCTGCTTAGTCCATGTATTGTGACCTGGGTATTCGCTGCTTTGTTCTGGTGCCCAAATGCAATATGATGTCATTGACAGTGTTTCTCGATTGATTGTTGTCTTCTTGTCTTGTTTGATACGACTGGTAGGCTAAAACTGAATTGCCCTACGGAGATAAATAAAGTTGTTTGAATTTGAATTTGAATTTGATTTGCTGTGTATGAATTGCACACATCCTACCCCAACACCAACTGCTGTTGTAAGCCATTTCTTTATCATTAGAGGTGGTTGGTAAGCTACGGCGCAACCTAGGCTTGCACTAGCACTGTGGCTAAAACATATTACGTGTGAGGCGCAGCATGTTAATCCCAGTGTCAGGTGTCATGTGCCTTGTCTTACTATATATTTTTGGGGAAAAGGTTGTACTTCTGAGGTAGTACAGTTACACCTGAAACTGCCAAGGTTGATAGTAAAAAGCAGAAAAGTAATTCACTGTATAACACTAAATTTCTGTCAATATGTATTTTTTAAGGGCTCTATATATTCCAGTTCATTTGCTTTACAATATAAAAACCACCATTTGCATAGAGAAGACAAGAAACCAGAGATATGAATGGAAAAACACAAGGCAGTGGAAACCTGAGGAAAGCTAAACCTGAGAAAGCTAAAATTACTAATTGGTTTACTGATCAGTTGTACTTTGTTCGATTGATTTGCAATTAATTCTGGTTTGCGGTGCATAAAAGACAGAGGCTGGCGCCAACCTTGGAGCTTGTGGATACCTTATACTCACTTAGAGGGTGAAGGGGGGAGAACATCAATACGTTGTTGTGAGTCTGGCCTGGGACTCACGCTGATACTGTCTTCTTCATTTGTTGGGGTTATGAGGCAGAGTGTATGGAACAAAACATTTTCTGAAAGTGAAGTGATGGATGATTTATCCTCTTAAGTGCAGGTGGGAGGTGTGTAACCCTGATCTGACAGTGGCATTAGTGTTTTCTTACGCTTTGGGATACATGTGGTGGAATTAATGTTTTATACTCCATTGGGATGCATTATACAGAGCTGTGCAGTAAATATAGCTCACCTTCCAATAATATTGTACCTCACTAAAAAGATTTTGTGAGCATATGAGCATATTCCAGGCGGCACGGTGGTGCAGTTGTTAGCACTGTCGCCTCACAGCAAGAAGGTCGTGCGTTCGAACCTTGGTCGTTCTAGGCCTTTCTGAGTGGAGTTTGCATGTTCTCCCGTGTCTGCGTGGGTTCTCTCTGGGTGCTCCGGCTTCCTCCCACAATCCAAAGACATGCAGACTAGGTTAATTGGTGTCTCTAAAAAAATTGTCCCTAGGTGTGGATGTGAGCGTGAATGGTTGTTTGTCTATGCCCTGAGATGGACTGGCGACCTGTCCAGGGTGTACCCCGCCTTTCGCCCGATGCCAGCTGGGATTGGCTCCAGCCCCCCCGCGACCCTGTACGCAGGAGAAGCGGTTGATGATGGATGGATGAGCAAATTCCAAATTAAACTCATTCTATGCTAATGTCAGGTGATCAATTTAGAGACCTTGCTTTCCAAATAACCTTGACAATTGGTTATATAACATCCCGAATGGGAATTCCATTGGCTTATCTTTTAAAATTGATCTTTTGATCGGAATTTCAGCATTTCAATCAGCCATGGAAAATGTTCATGTAAGAATTTACATTTTTTCATTCATCATTTTTTTTCCTTCAAGTCCTGCTAGCTTGTTAAAGTTTAATCTGCATACCAGTAGTTGAGTAGAGCAGAGAACTGATTGTTGTCATTGGGTTTGCTACAGTACGTTTTTGGTCCCACACATCAGAGAATGTAGTTTATCTAACTTTGCCCAAATAGTGCAGCTGGGCGACCTCTGAAGGTGTTACGATGGATTTAGAATGATCATGTTCAATTGTCTTTGCACTGACTTCTGCACCCTAAAAGCACTTCTGCAACTTTTCAATTCAACAATTTTTCGAGCAATGATCTCAATAATCACTCTTTACCCAGCCTGCATTCTGTTTCTTCTATTCCATGAGTCTGTTCCTGATGCCTTTTTTTTTTAAAAATTCTGGGATTAACTGGGGTGGGATATTGAACAATAGATTCTTAGTGGTGGTAGTGTTGATTACTGATTGGTTGTGTGAGTAAATCAGAGGTGCTCACTGATGGAGTGCACTTGAAGGGAGTTGCTTCCTAGATTTGAAATTAACAGGATGGCAGAGGAAAGCTGGGAAATAACTAACAGGAGTCTTCAAGTGAGACATAACAGTGAACGTAGTATTCAGTCTGACAGAACTTTTTCTGGGCTGCTGTTGGATGTGTACAGTATATTTCCCATTCATTCCATTTACATTTATTCATTTAGCTGACGCTTATATCCAAAGTGACTTACAATTGCTATATATGTAAGAGGTTGCACGCCTCTGGAGCAACGAGGGGTTAAGTGTCTTGCTCAGGGACACATTTGATGTGTCACAGTGGGAATTAAAAGTATCCAACACCAAAGCCATGTTTTTTATCCACTGTGGCTCAGGAGGTAGTGCGGGTTGGTCATTAATCGGAAGGTCGGCGGTTCAATCCCCGGCTCCCCCTGGTTGCGTGTCGAAGTGTCCTTGGGCAAGATACTGAACCTCGAATTGCCCCTGGTGTAGTGTGAATGTTAGTTTCCGTTTGAGCACTTAGGCTCAACTGGTGAATGCAGATGTAGTTTAAAAGCGCTTTGAGTGGTCAAAGACTAGAAAGGTTCTGTACAAGTACGGAGCATTTACATTTTAATTTCATCTGCATGACTATCTACTATTTACTGTAGATACTGTATGTATTAGAACAAAGAAAAATAAATGTACAATGTACTCAATGTACTCCACTGTGCTCACTGTCCAAAGCCCGTCATAATGTCACTGCTGGCAGTGAATCACAGCAGACAGGAGGAGGAGGAGGACAGGAGAAAGGACTGACACTGACTGATGTCTGAGGTCTGCATTGTTTCCAAACTTCACTCAGTATTATGTTGTCTGGAATATTAGGCTATTTATTTGACTGACATTTAAGATTTCTTTCCAGTAAGATATTTTTGAGTGTATCGTAGAAGACTGGACGATTGACCTCTGCACAGGTCTGAGCTCTCCGAGTGCCCTTCTAGTTGTAAATATTTGCTTAAAGCACTTTGTGTTGCATTTTGTGCATGAACTGATGGTAAGGTATTGTTAAACTTGCAAACACATTCAGCATTTATTTCAAATTAAACTCCTTTTAGGAAAAGAGAGTGGTTATGGCCTTTTAACTGCTGGAATGATTTAAATGTGAAACATCTGTCCAGGAAGTGTTAAGTTACATTAACGGTGGCTTAACAGGAGCTGAACATACAATTGGAAATAATTAGTGAATGAAAACAACAGAGAAACACAGAGCAGCGGAATTGTGAGACATGACATGACTCTGTTGATGCAATTAGCGCTGTGAAAATGTACATTTTTCTAAATGTATTAAGACAGCAGGTAAACATATATGTTTAATATTAACATTTTCTTGTTATTTCAATTTAATCAAACCTTTTGTAAAGAACATACCATGTAAAATAAGTTGTATGTAAATGTAATTTTTTTGAAGACAGGTTGGGTTTTGTAATATTGAGTATATTTGATACTTGTGTCAAAGTCAGTTTATAAATGTGTTGAACATAAAATTGAGAAGATGACTCCATTAAACAAGTTCCCAATAATATTATATTTTTACATGAAGAATGGGCATGTTAAGGGTTCATGTCCACTTGAAGGTGTGGATGGAGAGGAATCTCAAATTCTCATACTGATAAGAACAGGAATTTCCCTTATCCTTGCTCCCCCACTCCCCTTTTCCTTTCTCTCCTCTCCTCTGTGCCTGATGTGTGGTGAGCAACAGCAGCCTGGAGGAAACAGAGATAAGGAAGTGAGAGAAAGGGAAGAGAGAAAGTATTGACCACAGATGCTTTCTGAGTCCAGACTGTTAGCCTTTTAGCGCTGTGTGTGTAGTGATCTGGTTACCCAGCGTACCACCACCACATTCAGAGACACACTAGAAGCTTCCCGGGAGACACCGGAGAGCAGATCTGCTGTCTCCAGTATGGCTGAGAGAAAGATCTGTCTCGGACGTCACGGTGTCTGACCAACTGCCCCCAGACACACACATGGAAACACACACCACAGTTACCTGTCCACGATAGGCAGCGGATGACAAAGGTGGAAATGCCCTGTGAACCAGTGGCAGAATGTGCAGCTTGTCACTCCTGGAGAGGGACTGTTGTGCTGAAAACAGACCTCAAATCTTGGCTTAAGAAATAAGTGATGGCAAATTTATCCAGAAACATATTTTTTTCTATAAAGAAATGTTGTCACATACTTTTACAAATTATAAATGATATCAAAAATAAAAGTTCTCACCATTTGTATGATCATGGGTTTTAGCTGTAGTAGAGAAATAGTGGGAAAGGTCAGATATTATATTTTGTTTGATTGGTTGGTTTTGACACAGCTGTTGATTTTATTGGATGGATTACTTTGGAGGGTATCCAAAGTGTTTTTGGAAGGCAGGAATTCCACAAAAGGGTAATATTTTATTAAGGTATATAAAAGTTGTCTCTATCAACTAGGTAGACTGAACCCAGGACACACGTACTGTACCCAGGTATTAAGCAAGTGATTCAAACTGTTAGAACTTCCAACGGTCTTATGCCTGTAGGTTCACCGGTGCATTTTGAGTTCTTTGAGGCTACAGAGGCTACAAGGCTTTTTCTGTTGTTGCATCAACAGAATAAGGTACTAAGATGTCTTGAGGATATCCTTGAAAAAGTTTTAAAGGTCCTTTTACATGTCCACAGACTGTGACAATACACTAACTTCTGTGGTTTAGTGTCCAGCACAACAAAGAAAAGTTCCATTTCTGTCATGTCAGTTGTCCCTAGATGCTTCAGAGCCTCAACAATCATCCCTGCAGCAAATAAAAATCTGTTGTAACCTGTCTGAATGACTACAGCCACATTGCCCTGACCCCCATAGTGATCAAATGTTTGGAAAGGCTTGTCAAGCCTTACATCACAGCCAGCCTGCCCATCACTGGACCCCTTACACTTTGCATACCGTACACAGAGGATGCATTTCTTCCACACTGCATACAGTTCTATCTCACCTGGATAACAGAAACACATACGGCAGAATCATGTTTATTTCATCTCAGCTTTCAATACAATCATCCCACTGACACTAGTGGAGAAACTGTCGCTGCTTGGCCTCAACCCTACTGTTTGTCACTGGATTCTGGATTTCCTGACAGAGAGACCACAGTCAGTCCATGTTGGCAGGACCAGATCGGACTTCATCACACTAAGCACAGGATCCCCACAGGGCTGTGTGCTCAGCCCACTGCTGTTTACACTGCTAACACATGACTGCAGCGCGTTCAACATGATGGTGAAATTAGCTGATGACACCACAGTGGTAGGGCTCAGAGAAGATCATAGAGGTCTCCCTACCTAAGACCTTTTCCAGGTGCGTTGCCTCAAGAAGGCGCAGGACGTCCTGAGAGACCCCTCACACCCTCTGCATAAACTGTTTGTCCCTTTACCATCAGGCAAACGGCTCAGGAGTATCAAGACAAGAACTGTGAGATTCCTGAAGAGCTTCCTGCCACAGACCAATCTGAATTGTACCTTGTTGCTCCAACTCTGCTACTATATGCATACATGTATAGGTATATATACATGTACATCTGTATATATTGTATCCATGTGTATTTATGCATGTATACATGTGTCCCTCCTGCTATATCACATTAATTGTAGATTTGTTAGGCTACATGGTTGTGCTCTCTGTAAGTGAAAAACAGGTTACAGGTTTAATGTTGATCATGTAATGTTACTGTTTTATTCAGTTAACGTTACACTGGTTTGATAGTCTACGGTTGGTGTTGACTTACAATAAGTCAACTGTCATTAATTGCATTGCACATTACATGGTTGGGTTCTGTAAGTGAAAAACAAGTTACAGTTACAGAATTCGTTATAGCCATGCAGTATTATAAGCAGCCTGGATTGAACGCCGCAGGTGATACAACATTCGTTATAACCACGAGAGACTTGAGACTTGACTTAGACTCTTGCTCAGAGACTTGAGACTTGACTTGGACTCTAGCTCAGAGACTTGAGACTTGACTTGGACTCTAGCTCAAAGATGTGAGACTTGAATTGGATACTAGCTCAAAGACTTGAGACTTGACTTGGACTCTAGCTCAAAGACCTGTGAGCATCTCTGCTCAGTAGTACCAAGTGAGTCCGTGAAGGTAGTCATCCAAAGGTTAAAATCAAGGGCAACTGGACTTGGTTGAAGATACTAGAATATGTTTCATCCCTCATCCGAGAGACTTTTTAAGTTCTGAAAGGACGAGTAGGGAAATTTAACCTCTGTGAGGATTATTGATGCTGCTGGTTCGTTAGTGCTCCTGACTGTTGTAACGACAGTCGTTATGGTCGTTAGAACCACCTGGGGCCAAGTCTGAACGACCATCATGAAGTGAACATTTGTAAAGTTTACTGGGAAATGATGAAAGCACAGCATTGTGTGTATATATATATATATATATATATATATATAATATAATACAGGTCTGTGCATTCCTCACTGTATTGGACCGCATACACTAGATTGCTTTTCTTGTGTTTGGGTGTGCGGTCTTTGGGGTTTACCAGTATCTGTCTTAGCGTGTTCTTGGGTTTAAAAAACACAGGGATGTTGTGTTTGTTGAAAATCCTCCTGAGTTTCTCTGATACTCCAGACATGAATCACAATGTTGTTGCGGTTGACCTTCTTTCCTCCTCCCCTGTAGTTTTGTTCTTCCTGGATCTTGTGGCTGTTTTCACTAAGGTCCATTTTGGGTATCCACAAGCTGTAAGTGCCCCTTCAGGTGGTTCTGTTCCTTCTCTCTGGCTTGGGCACTTGTTGGCCCCCCTGGTGATTCAAATAGGCCACCACTGCCATATTGTCGGTCCTGACGAGGACGTGGCGACCTTGGAGGTCGGGCAGAAAGCTCCGCAGAGCGCGGAACACCGGCAACATTTCCAAGCAATTTATATGCCACGAGAAATGACGCTCCTGCCAGGATCCTCTCGAAGAGAAGCCGTCCATGACCGCGCCCACCCCGTGAGGGAGGCGTCTGTCGAAATAATTGTCCGACCACATGTCACCCCCAACGTGGGCCCCTGGGACAAGAACCAAGGTTTCTTCCATACAGACAGGGAATGAAGGCACCTGCTCATAACCCATATCAGACGAACCCTTGGGGAGAACCCCTTGGTCTTCAACCACCAGTGCAGGGCTTTCATATGCAGCAGGCCAGAAGGTATTACGCTGGATGCAGCTGCCATGAGACCCAACACCCTCTGAAAGTGTTTCAGTGTGATGGTGCAGCCTAGCTTCACCCCGGTTACCGTGGACAAAATGGACTAGACACGTGCAGGAGATAGTTCAGCCCGCATCGACGTTGAGTCCCATACCACCCCTAGGAACGTAGTCTGTACCTTGAACCCGAATCTCCTCAGAGACCGGTTCAGGCGCCGCAGATCCAACATCGGACGCAACCCTCCAGCCTTCTTGGGAACTACGAAGTACCGGCTTGTAAAACCCGGACTCCCTGACTGGCGGGGGAACGAGCTCCACGGCCCCCTTCTCCAGCAGCAAGCGAACTTCTTGTCCCAACACTGGGCCCTGCTCCAGGTGCACTGCAGCCCAGACCACCCCGTTGAACCTGGGTGGCGGACCTGGAACTGCAGTCTGTACCCACTCACTACAGTGCACAGGATCCATGGGGAAATGTTCACCAGGCTCCGCCCCTCGGGGCTGGTGGCCGGCGTTGTGCGTAGGTCCCAGACAGCACCCTGGAGCGGAGGTTCAGCGGAGGGGCAGCCCCGCTAGAAGCCTCAAGACCTCGTCCCCCGACCCCGGCGAGACTGAAGAACGGGCAAGGGAGATACTGCCGGAACGCCTCTCCTTGCGTCCTGGCAACGTTGCTGTAATCTAGGAGCAGGGGAGTAGTCAGGCATGCTGATTGCTCTTTGTGCAAATCCGGAAAGAACGGCAGAGATCGGCGCGGAGGTGGCGCGCGGTGCTGCAGGAAAAACTCATCCAGCTTACTCCCGGCATTTGTGTCAAGCACAGCCTGCGGCCAATCGATATGGAGCTTGGCCACTTCATCATAGCTGGGCGCCGACTGATGACGTCGGCCCGGCTCCCAGAAGTCTTCCTCCTCCACAATGCTGAGCAAATCCAATTCCTCAGAATCGGACAGCCGCAGCCTTTCCGGGCTCATGCCTCGAGCGGGAGAAGCCGAGAAGCGGGCTCCCGGATGGGAAGAGGGGAGTCGGAGCCAGCAGATGAGGATTGGGAAAAAGCCTCAGCAGTCCCAATGCCCTCAGAGATATCGTGCTGCGAGCCCCATGACCGAAGCCACCGCAGGAGAGCGCATCTGGCCGTCTGGGGAGAGCGCATCCGGCCGTCTTCGGAGAAAAGGGCTGCATGAGACCTCAGCACCCTCAGGGGCAGGGCCTCACAATGGCCGCAAGCAGCCCCCTCGAGAGCTGCCTGGGCATGCGACATCCCCAGACAAGACACACACAGGTCATGAGTGTCCCCAGCCGTGATGTAGCACAGGCATGGAAAGACACACTTTCGGAATTGCTCACCAGCCATGATCTCCTCTGCAAGACTTCCAGGTAAGAAAAATTCTTGTGGTTGTGTGTGGAGCTTCAGATTATCAAACATACCAGAGCACCTGCTAAGAGGACTGACAGATTGCATTTTCATTTTCATTGTGTCCCTCGGAAAGCTGCTTGTAAATGGAAATGCAATGCAATAGACTGGGGGCACTGTTTCACTCACTGCATTTGAATAAAGTCCCCTATAGAGCATGTTAAATCTTTGAAATGTAATGTCAATGATGTTCTCATTTTCATTTTCACATAGTTAGGAAATGGCATGTTAAACTTGCATGATAATTTTAATTTAGTCTCCTATATGCTTCCATAGTGATGAGGTCCACTATAGGCAGCTGCTGTGGTGTGATGGCCAGAACGTCTTGCTCTGGTTGGGTGAGTTCCCTATCTGACAGGTTTTCCACCCATCTGTTATGTGTTTCATGCCTTGTGGGGTTGTTGTCCTTTCTCCTCCTAGCAAACTCCTAGCTGTTTTATTTGTGTTGCTGGTCTGTCTTTCCTCGCTCTTGTTGTGTTGAGATAGCTTCTTGATGAAATTAATGACATTTTCCTGTACTGTACTGGGCAGATGTGTTTCCAGTTTGTGATGTATGTTGTGGAATAGGCCGTGGAGCCTATGTGTAGGCTGTTTGGTATAAGTTTGTGTTGTCGCCATCTCAGGTTAAACCGTAGGTGGTTTCTGTAATTTTCCTGGCTATCCTTTCATACTCACATACCAATCTAAGGGTGGTTATCCCAAATGATTAGCAAGATGTCTGTGAAGGTTCTCAGTCATCCAGGTCTTATATTCAAAGAAGGTTAAAATCAAGGGCAACTGGGCTTGAGGTCGTTTGCCAAGATCATCAATACTTCATGAGCTTCATTAATGATAAAATTCTAATTTTCAGAGACAAATTCAACAAGGCCTGGCCTCAACTGACACTGGTTTATCTCTAAACTCGGGAACCTACTCAGGAATGCTTACGGTTTGGATCTGACCTCAGCCTGGCGTCAACTCACACTGGAAGCGTCTCAGAATCGTTTCAGCAGCGGAGCGTTTAGCCTGCCCCACGTTGTTGACTTGTTTATTTGTCATTTTGTGTGCTTCTGCTACTGATCACAGCACTCTATGAACCGTTTCTTTCCCTTTCCCTGCAGGGCTGCACATTCCACATGGAGCATTTCAGAGTAAGACTGTTTTGCCTGACTGATTTTGCTGAATTGTTTAGATTTAGTTGATTTGGTAAGTTGTCCTTGTCCTTTTGTGCTTCTACCATAGTTGAGTAGTCTACATAGTTAAATTGTTATTTTAATATCTGTTTTGACTGTGTTTATTGTTAATATACGATTGGGAGTCTGCTCATGGTATTTTATTTTGAAATTAACTGAATTCTCTCTTTCGTTTCTATGTCTGACATTCTGCCAAGGTCATCTGCTCTGTGCTATATCTAACCTTCCATTTCTCTCTAAGATCCTTAAGAAAGCAGTTGCACAGTTGTGTGACTTTCTACATCGCAATAGTTTATTTGAGGATTTTCAGTGCAGGTTCAGAGTGCATCATAGCACAAAAGCAGCACTGCTAAAATTACTAATAACCTTCTAATTGCATCAGATGCAGGACTTGCCACTGTACCAGAGCTTGAAGTGGAAAAAATATGTACCAGTACTATCCATTCAGTTTTATTGGTTTTAGTGTATTCATTATAATTTCAGATAATAGTCTACACTAGGCTACTATACAGCTTACCACTGGTAGGCTACAATATTCATTTTATTTTTGTGTATTGTTTTCATTCATTAAATTATTGTGCAAGAAAAATGCTCTACATGGTGTTCAGTCTCTGTCAATAATCATAAACATTTATCCAGATCAACGAGTTAAACAATTTGAAAAGTTTCCAAGTCACCAAGGTTTTCACTTTGTGTAGAGAAGTGGTGGGGACATTAGGGCTCAGGTTAGGCTGTGACAATACACTTGGGTCACAAAACTGCTCACAAGTCTTTGAGCTAGAGTCCAAGTCAAGTCTCAAGTCACTGAGATAGAGTTCAAGTTAAGTCTCAAGTCACTCGTGGTTATAATGAATGTTGTAACAGCTGCTGCGTTCAATCCAGGGTGCTTATAACACTGAATAGCTTTAAGGAATTCTATAACTGTAACTTGTTTTTCACAGAGCACAACCATGTAATGTGCAATGCAATTAATGACAGCTTATTAACTACTGTAAGTCAACACATTCCCCAGACTCTCAAACCCAGTGTAACATTACTAAATAAAACGTAATGTTACATGATCAATAAACCTGTAATTAATGTGATGGCAGCCAGTGGGACGTAAATAATTAACTTAATCGACCACCGCAAGTTTGGCAAGTAAACAAACGCTCATTCATCTTTTCATAACGAATGACAGTCGGACCTAGGTCATAGCTAAAGCAAGAAGCAAGCTAACGTTAGATGCCAATGCTGAGCTAAACATGTTTACTAACCTCAGGTTACTAACCTATTTTGATTTCAGCGCTTCTTTGTTTGGGCCTTGTTGGATGAAGTTTTAAAGCCAAAGTCACTGTGTGTGCGACTTAAGTCGGACTCGAGTCCCCATCTCAGCCTACGCTGACCGTGTTCTGTGATTTTATGTGGACTACCACTTTGTGGCTGAGTTTCTGTTGTTCCCAATCGCTTCCTCTTTATTATAATACCACTAACAGTTGACCGTGGAATATTTAGTAATGAGCTAATTTCACGAATGGACTTATCACGATAAGTCTAACATGGTACCACACTTGAGAGCCACTCATTCTTTGACAAATATTTGTAGAAGCAGTCTTCATGCCTTGGTGCTTGATTTTATTCACCTGTGGCCATACAAGTGATTGGAGCACCTGAATAAAAGGATTTGGAGGTGTCCTAAAACGTTTTGACACACAGTAGGCCTATAACCTATATGTTACTGTATGCTGACATGACATTGTACTTACGGGGGACTTGAGGAGCTTCAGGTGGTACAGGTTTATGAGGAGAGACACTACTGTTGTACAGGGTGCTGTTCATTGTTATTATGGAGAACAGAAAGTACAACTTTTTTTATGATGAGGCTTCCACAGTAATACTGCTCATCTGAAAACCAGGATTGATAACAGGTGTAGAAGATGTTATGTTAAATGTTATGTCCTGTCACAGTGTAACTGTCATGAACAGTTTGGACCCGAATACATTGAAAAGCTTTATAGAGAACCATTGCCAGCTAAGTTAAAACTATTTAAACTTACATCCAGAACTGAGCAGACCTAATGTTAAAACCACAGCTCTCTATACTTAACATCTCCAAAGTGTTCCTCAACAACAGCTCCACACAAGACACTGTATGACCTATGTGCAGCCCTCAAGGATGGTCACCCACATACCCCGCAGGGGTAAAAATGTAAATTACAATGAAAAATGTAATCAAGAACATAATCCAAGTACCACAAAATTAAAGTAATGTAATCTTACTACTTTTAGTTACTTTTGGATTACTTCAATGCCAAATGGCCAAATGAAAACAAGAGAAGTGTCAATGATGAGTTTTCTGCTCAGTGTATTTTTAGAGAAACATAGAATAAAAACATCTCCCGTTCCCAAAATCCCTGTTAAAATGTTTTTATAAGATATGATTTGCACTATGTCACCACTATGGCAGTATCTGGCCAATCGATGAAAAAAAAAAAAAAGAAGTTATTTTGTAGGTATTCTTGATGACATTTAAGACTTTGTCATTTGGAAAACCATTTTAAAATGTTGATGACTCATTCTGCATCTGTTATATTAATTTAGCGTCAATTCAAAGATTTCTCAATGTAATGCTGCTGAAGCACTGTTTCTGGGACTGGGCCCAGTGATAACTGTACAAAAACAGAAAGTGGATCATATTTGATGGAGAAATATTAGAAATATGGATCAAATATTTTCTAGTTTTCTGATATCTAGATGTTGATTCTGATGACAGCTGCTCTGCCTCATCTCTGTGATTCAGAGTTTCCTGATGGACAGATAGCTTTACTTGATGCTGATGTTAGTCAACAGCTAACTTAACTAGCTGCTGTTATTGGCACAGTTAGCTGTGCAACCACTGGTCAGATTAGCTTAATCTGCCTGTACTGGGAGCTCCGAGTACCGGGGGAGGGTTTATGTTTACACCTTCACTGAAGGTTTTCAGGCAAGGGGCGGGGGGCCCAGCAGGGAATTATGGCGGGGATAGCTTTACTTTTTGCTAAACTGCTAACTGTAGCCTAGCTGCATCTATTTGTGGCTGGTTAGCTCAGTCAGTTAACTTAGCCGTGCTTCTTGCGGTTCTATTAGCTTACTCAGCCCCGGGGTGCCAAGCAGGGACGTTACTAGGATTGAAAGACAGTGGGAGCTTAGCCCCCAGGGTATGCGTAACTTTCGCTTGCAAAATATTTGCACTCGCATCTTTTGTTACTCTATTACTACACTTGTGTCAACAACCAGTGAAGAAGCAGAGATGTTAACAAATAAAAAGCGACAGACATTCTCTGTTCATACTACTGTTTTTATTTCTCCTCTGTTGAACAAAAGTTACCGTGTTACATGGGTGTCGGAAGCAAAAACAATGTGGGTGGGTCCTCCTCCAGGATTTTTCATCTATATAGACTATATATATATCAAGAGAACAAGATGTAATGTTTTTTAACACTATTTTATTGAAATCCTCATTGTTTATTGCGGTAGCACTTTATAATAACTACACACTATAAAGCATTAGTCATGTATTAGTATATACGGAATTCATCATTTATAAAGCATTGTTCATACATTACATTAGTAAGTCATTCATAAACACAGTTATAAATGTTTTATTTCTTTATTATCTGCACACTATGAATGCTATTTAATTACACTAGTTACTGCACTGTGGATTGGTTCGATCAGAGTGTGATTTTGCACTGTAGTTTTGCTTGCATACAAACAAGCTGTTGATAAGGATCCTAATTAAAGTGGCTACTGTCTGAAGTTAATAACCTGATGGTGGAAGGAATAACAGATTTGGATTCCTGATATATCTGTGGGTATATGCTCATGTATAGCCTAGCCATTTAGGCAACATATTTATTCAATTTATTACAGCCAATAAATGCAGAAAGTTAAGTTGGTCAGAATATAGCAAATATAATAAATATTATATTGGTGCCTAGATCAGCCAATAAATGTCTGTTGTTAGAAGAAAACAAAAGAGCCAACATTTCCTTCGACCTGTAGACCACTACTGACCTGTAGACCACTACAGACCTCAGAATCAGCTGCCCAGCCAATCTCCTGCTTCTCTCTCTCTCTCCTAAAATACCTTCAGTATCCATCTGGTCAATGAATGGAAGGATATACAACTGCATTAACAGGGACACTATGACATTTTGTTTTCACTGACAACAACATCCTATGGGAACTGATATTGTTTTGAAATAGGCTACTAGAGACAGGTAATATTAATGGCGTTCACTTTATCAACACTAGTGTTTTCCAGCTAACTAAAATATCCCCTTTCCTTTAACTCAAGGAAAGTAGCTTCTGTTCAGCAAGTAACAGTCACTAACAACAACTTACAGTTTCACTCTGTATCACTCACTAGTTGACTTAATCTTCCTTCACCATGTCTGTGTGTCGCTGTGTGTGTGTGTGTGTGTGTGTTTCTCTGTGTGTAGTAACATTGCTCGGCAGCTTGGCAGAGCAGGGATGAAAGGCAGACTCCCTCAGGGTCCTAGTGTATGGAGCTAGAATTGTGTCTTTATTACATGCGAGAAAATAAATGATCTGAGAGAAAAAAAAAAGTTTGAGAGAAAAAGTTATCACACTGATAGCAAAGGTAGGTGCTACACCTATTTATTCTGGGTTTGTGTTGTGCAGACCTACTCACACACCAGTAGTGAGCACAGACCATGTTACATCGTAAATAGCCTACACCACCCCTGCTTCCAACTTCTGTGTGTGTGTGCTGAATGAGTGAGTGAAATGAGCGACAGTAGCTACAGCTGTTGGAGCACAAGTTAACTTGAGCATTTACCGTGGCCACAGCTGACTGCACGCTGTGTTCAGGCGGAGTGTAACTCAGCACATCGGCTTGCCAGTCACATTGTATGATGCATTATTACCTGACGTTGAGTTGCTGTCAGACGAACAGTTTGTCATCAGCCTGTAAGTGAACAGTCTGGAGTTACACTCCGCCTGAACACAGCGTGCAGTCAGCTGTGGCCACGGTAAATGCTCAAGTTAACTTGTGATCCAACAGCTGTACTACTGTCGCTCATTTCACTCACTCATTCAGCACACACACAAAAGTTGGAAGCAGGGGTGGTGTAGGCTATTTACGATGTAACGTGGTCTGTGCTCACTACTGGTGTGTGAGTAGGTCTGCACAACACAAACCCAGAATAAATAGGTGTAGCACCTACCCCAAAGCAAATTCCTCATATGGCAATATATAATACAACTTGATCTCACACTGATAGCAAAAAATATATATTTGAGATTTTTTTTTTGTATTTTGAGAGATTATTTTTCTCAGAAATAATTTTAAAAATTAAAAATTAATATTTTTTTATGTTCTATGAGAAAATACTTTCTCTCAAAACTTTTTTTAGTCTCAAATATTATTATTTTTTGCTATTGATATGAAAACTTTTTGTCTCAAATATTCTTTTTTCTCCCATGAAATGTTTTTTTGCTGTCAGTGTGATAACTTTTTCTCGCTAAAATAGGCCTAACAATGTCCATGGTGCCAAGAGCCAAACCCGAAAAAAAACACACCTCGGTACTGTTTTCCCAGTGGTCAAACTCGACTTTGGCTTAGGCTGTGCTCGGTCCCTGTCCAGCTGCTGTGTCCACTGAGAGCTGGAATCAGTCCGTTTAGAGTCTGCATGATGGGGCGGTGTGCGTAATGTTCAGTGCTACTGGCCACTGTAAACGCCAATCAATATCTGCGACACGTCCCTCCCCAGCTTTGTGTTTTTACAGAAACACACATACATATACCATCTGCTGTTTATAAAAAAACATATATGGAGGCAAACAGCACTGCGTTTTTTGTTTCATGGAAACTTTCTGCTTAAAGTAATCCCAATGAGTAATCCCTGATTTTTCAAAATGTACCTGTAATCTGATTACATCTTTATTTTCTGTTCTGTAATGGAATACAGTAATTTTGTTGTAATCTGTTTTTATTATTATAATTGGCCCCACCCAACTACTTAAAAATACTTAGTTTGATAATATCATAATAAAACAGGTTACAATAAACCTAAAGTATTTTTAAGCTCCTAGATTGTTGCACTTATTCCTTGACGTATATAGAAGTATACTGTAGCCTACTGGTACACCATTCGCATAAACAATTACACTGTAAATTGCAGCATAAAGATTCAAAGTTCAAACACATGTACTAAGCACAGGAAGTACAATAGTCATCTTTTGGTAACTTTAGCTATCCTCACAGGAATTGTCAACTTCTCTCAGTTTGGCTTCACAATAAATGCCTACTGCTGCCTGTACATTAAAACACGCTTATTGTAAAGCTCATGTACAAAGTGTAAAGTAAAAGTAAAGTAAAAATCAACAATATCTATAGTCATCAATGAGAGCAGAACAAAAAACAACAGAGCTTGTACTGTGACAGAATTGTATTAACCAGCAGTCATGTTTAGGGTATGAATAAGGTAGCTTGGATGAAGACCATACACTAAGTAACAAATCCATAGACATCATTACCCTGTGGGTGAATAATTCCACTGTTATGTCAGGGTATTTTCAATGAGATAAGAAAAAATCCATAGGCAGCATCATTGGAAAGATTTAGTTTGAGGCCCCTGTGACCCATCCTCTGACCCCTGACACAGAAGTCAAATATTTCTGAGGGTCTTTAAATTTGCCTCTTAGATATAGCCTCACCCAACCTGCTATTGATAGTTGTATTGATTTGTATGTGTCAAATGACTACAAAGCTGAAAAGACTAATCTAAAATCAAGAACTCATATACTGCAGTGTCCAGTCAAGCAAATATGCTGAGCCTAAATGTAAATCTATTAATCTAATCTATCAGTCTGTTGCCGGCTATTATGTAGTTAACAGTAAGTAATTCACACCTTTACCCAGCCTTTACTTTATCTGTGAATTAATGTGAATGTGACTTAATTAATTGAGAAAAACTGAAAGGAGGGAATGTAGAGAGTAAAACAGTGAAGGGGAGCCAGAATCTCTTTAGATGATACAGTACTCACATGATGTATGTGAGCAAGGGTTGTTAGTTACTGTTATTCCTCCTCTCCATATCGGCCTTGATGTATCCCTTCGCACTGTAAAAAACACTGAAGGAGAGGTCCTGTTGTTGTAAATAAAAATGCATTTTGAAGTTCAGCTGAAGACAATATGACACTCCAGAACTCTAAGTTAGTCAAATCAATCAGATATCCTTGGTCACATGTAGGTTTATTGACACTGTTTTGTAACCAACCTACAGTATACGCAACTACCACTATTCCCCAACCGCATCTTAGCAAGGACACACTGTCTATGGAAACCCAAAGATGGAATTTATGAGAGCAACTTCTGATTTAACCCTCGAAGCAACTAGAGCCTGAGCCGTAAGTCCGTAAGACTTTGAGATGAATGTGAAGCAATGCTATTTGGAGCTTTATACACAATGAGTAAAATGTTGTAATCAATTCTTAAACTAATTGGGAGCCAACAAAGGGATCTGAGTACAGGTTTAATGTGATCTTTTATTTTTAAAGTCTAACCGGACGTTGCATATTTATTATTGCTAATTTGACCACGTCGAAAGGGGTACCCAGGTTGTTAAAAAGCGACGACAAGGGGTCTTGTCCAAGAGTCCATATGTGACGAGTTGGGAGTGAGAATGTGGTGACTCACCACGTACTGAAGTGGTCTACCTTATTCTTTTACACCATAACCAAATATAACTAATAATATTACTATCTATACTAAATCCATGACACTCTCATTCTGTTGCTTGACTGCCCGCTCCTCCTCCTGGCGGTATGGTATGGTATCGAAGGCTTCACACAAATCTGTTAATACCAAGAGAGAAACTTCTCCATTGTCGCTGTTACCCATAGATCATCAAGTAACTACTAAAAGTTTACTAAAGAAACCAGTGACCCTGAAGGGTTTTGCTCCTGTGATACAAATTTTTTGTTTCAGAGAATAGCTTAAAGAGGTGGTATTATGCTTTTTCTCTCACTTCCGCTTCCGGCTCATGGGACCTTATTTCAGAAAATATCTGTACGGTAGTCAATGGCGAGAGACAACTTATCTTTTTATCCCGTTAGAATTGAGCCTTGAATTACACATATGATGTTGGTCAATTTAAAATATAATTTTGGAAGTCAAGAAAGTCGCAGTTTGTCATAAAACAGCAAAGTTACATGTCGTTTTGTGTGAAAACTGTTCAACGAACTACATCTCTCGTCTCGCACAATATATGTCACCAACATGTTAGCGCGGTAATGCTAACTAACGTTCGTTGCTTGGTTGCTACTAGCTGGATTACTTAGCTGTGTTCCACGCAGAAATATATCTCACCTGATGTGTTTAATCCAACGACTCTCAGTCCTTTTATCACATCATCCTCTCATGTAAGTTTTTTGACGTTAGCTTCAGAAACGTTAGCTTCAGTCACTGAGAGAGACAGTTACGACGTCACACCCCACTCTGAAACTCTTGCTCCAGTCCATGTTGCCAAGCTGGTTGGCAACATGTACAGCTGAACCGAAGCCCTGTTTACTGGCTTTTCATTGGCCCGCCCTTCTCTGCTTCTGATTGACTAGTAGTCCTTAACTAGGAACTGAGCATGTGCAACTCCCAACAAAGATCATTTAGAGACAAGATGTATCACTCCATAGCTAAAATGAAGCCTTCAACACAGGGTGAAAAGAGAAGCTGCAGCAATGTGTAGTATGACAAAAATATGGTGTTTTTTGAAAATTAAACCATGTAAACGTGTTCTGGTACAACCTCTAAATAAGATTATGACTCTGAAAATGAGCATAATACCACCTGTTTAAAAATTACAAATTTACATGACATTTCTTGTCTATAATATGTCTAATCAAAGATATTTAATTACAAATATATGTTAGTTGAACCATAAATAGCATGAAAATCTTAAAAATCTCAGATTTATTAGATACACAGATCTCATACATTCATCTATACTATTGTCCATGCTGTGAGACACTGGTTCTTTCAAGCCTTAAAATAAGTCAATTTGCTTTTTTGTGTCTTTCCACCAGTAAACCCACAGTAGATGTTTTCCTCTGTCTTTTATGCATCTGTCCTAGCAGACACCAGCTTATTACAACTGATTTATTTTCTTTTGTGAAGGCCATTATGAAATGCTGCTCTATAAATAACAAAGCAGCAATCCATAGGCAGCTTTCACATGGCCTCAGAGAGTATGTAGCCTGTACAAAAGAACGCCCGGTTGCTAGGAGCACAAAAGCACAGCCATTAGGGGACTGATAGGGTTTTGCCTCCTGCCATCAGGACAAAACTATAATTAGACATTAATTGGGGACTCCATGGTGTGTGTGTGTGTGTGTGTGTGTGCATGGATGATGAGCACACATATACATGTATGTCTGTGTGAAATGTAGCCCATGACATGTTATAGAGGAGCTCCTTGATGCTTCATTGTGCATTTCTCAGTTTTAATGCATGTGTGTTTGTGTGTGTGTGTGTGTGTGTGTGTGTGTGTGTGTATGAAATTAGGGTTTTGTTGAATTTCACTTAATGTAAATCAATATTGTTTGATAATAATATTCAAGGAAGAAAAGTGCCTCAGTCTTAATGTATGTTGCTGCAGATCAAACTTAAATGAACAGTGTTGCATGTCCTCTACATTTCACCCATCATAGAGAACCTTTATAACACAGTGGTCTGAACTGGACTTAAAATCCACACAACAACATGCTAGACTTTCCTTCAAATGTAGAACACTCCGAAGAAGCTCAAAAAATACCAGATTTTTCATACTGGTTCTGTGTCAGAAAATACACTTTTGTAGGGAAAATGGCATTATTTTGTGCCACTGCACCTTGTCCAATGGCATCTTATATCCCTTTGAAGGAACAAGAACTTCAGATGCAGGAAAATGAAAAAATTGCAATACTTTTCTGTCATTTTGTCTGGCTATTTTGAGTCAAATTAGATCAAGGGGTGTTGCATCTGTCCTGTGTAATACAATGAGACGCATTGGTTTGTTGGGAATAGCAGATGCACCTCTCCAGGAGATCAAAAGGGCTTGTGATAAAGCTGTATTCCCTTGTCATTTGTCAAGACATATCAGTATTCCTCATGAAATTACACCAGGCTAAAGCAACCCCTCAAACAGGACTGAATAGGAAAGATACGGGCGCAGTTTATTTAGTTTAGCTACTACAGTTTCATGTGTTTTCTATGCTAATTATTTTCAACTACCTACATATAGTGTTCACGAAGCACAATTCATTCAAACTAAAGTACATCAAATGAATGCTGACTTTCTTTTGGGTAATTAATATTAAGAGGGTCATTATTTCTCTGCTATTTCCACAGTGTCCAGGCTGTCAGCGTAATCCACACATACTCTGTGACAACGAGCAGACATGTATGGAATAATTATCTCATCGTCATCCAGAGGGGGAAAAATCTTGGCTGTTAGACTGCTGGAAAATCAAATCTCCATGCCAACTAATTGATGTATTTCCAAAGGGAAAGGACCACACATAACTGATTTGCACGCTTGACAAGCTGCTACAGGAAATTCCTGGAAATATAGACTGCAAACATATATGAAGAATATAGACGTTGAGCACCTTCACGTGTTACCAAACAGACCTGAGCCACACAACCTCCTGTCTACCATAAAGACCTGGAAGTGGACAGACTACACAAACAAAAGAGAAAGGACTCAAGCACACCATTCACACAGGTAGGAGAAAGGAACAGAGAAAGAGAGAGAATGAGAAAGACTGTGCCCTCAAACCCAACGTGTTCTCAGCCCACCATATGACTCTCCACCTGGACTGGACTGGAGAAGTTTCCACTGGTCGCCCTCACGGCACTGAGATTTTTATTCCATCAACAAAAAATCCCACAATCACCCAAGGAAGAGGCATTCAGGAGGCATGATTATTTGGAATAAATCAGAACTGAGCCAGTCCATTACAGTTATTAAAAAAGAAGAATCTTATATATGGCTGAAAATTTACAAAAAGATCATTTGTGCTAAGCAATATGTGTGCAACCTACATATCCCCATCAGAATCCCCCTACCACAACCAAGATATTTTAGATAGAAAATTAACCATAAAAAGCCATGGGAAATGTTTGGATCTGTTGTGCCTTGAACGCTTGAACAGGGGAAAGAGCTGACACTATGAACAAACTAATACAACAACTACTACAAGCAGTATGCAGCTTTTACAGCTCTGCCGTACGCTGGGTCGGTACAGAGTCAACGGCAGGCTACGAGGGGACTCTCTGGGCCGCTACACTTACTGCTCAGTTCTTTGCAGTAGTACAGTAGATTATTTCATTATAGATCTAGATCCCATGTCTCTCAGAGCTTTCACAGTCAACCCCCTCACACCCCTCTCAGAACACAGCAAAATCACAATCTAACTGACAAGGGCGTAGTCTAACTCTGGAGCCCCTAGTGCCTGTGAACTGTTTAACAGCACATACTCATATAGATGGACCCCAGACAGCATGGGGTCTGGGGGCGTACCAAAAGGCACTGGAAAATCAAAAAACATGACTTAACTAATTTTTTTCTAACATTTCCCCATAATAATTCTGGTGTAAATTCTGCTGTGGACAAAATCAGTTCAATGTTTCATAATTTGGCTGTATTGTCTAATTTAAAAATCTCCAAACCAAAACCAAATGAACAATAACAAATAACCCTAACCCTAACCCTAAACTCAACTTTAAGAAAAGCTTTGTTTCAACTCATGATGTTACGTTATACAATTTGTTTAATTAATTATAATTTATTGTTTGAACTTAATACTGTGAGTTAAAACAATTATCTATATTACATTACTCTTGTCAAACAAACATACAATTCTACACCCCTTCAACTCACATTTTTAAGTTTAGATAACTAAATATAAGACATTGTTGGTGCGCCTGTGCACGCCACAGTCAAAGTTCAAAATAGCAGCAAATGTCACCTCCTTTCTGAAAGGGCCTTAAGGCCGATGTCAGGAACCCTTTCCACCGGTGGCACTAATCTTGTTTACCACAGAAGTGTCTATATTTTGGTTTGTTTGAGCACTTAGGCTCAGTGTATGAATGTGTATGAATGCAGATGTAGTGTAAAATGCGCTTTGAGTGGTTGAAAAGACTAGAAAGGTGCTATACAAGTACGAGCATTTACAATATATGACGTATCTGCAAGAGACCACTATCTCTATCTGTATCTGTTAAACAAATTAAATTTTCTGTATCTGTACTGAGAATGGGCGGGGCTTAATCTTTAAATGGGCGGTATTAAATGGAAGTTATTTAAGCCTGAAATTTCTACCAGAACTTGCTGTATTTATTAGAAAACTTTTTACAGAACAGCCTCAGAATTGAGCTTCAGAGCAATGTTTTTGATCACAATAGTAATTGATAAAAAAGGTTCCTATATTTATAGTTTTTAATAAAACAGATATTGACACATTTTACTCTGATGATACTCATTAAAAGTATCTGTAACGGATACTTGTTTCAACTGAGTACTCGCTAAACCCTAATAATTAGTTGATTATGTATGTTTTTCTCAAACTCAAAAGACGCAGCACCTAGGCAATCCTCGTACTCTTTTTTTCAACTGATAACTTAAGTTCAATCAACACGACAAAAGTGTGAAATAGTCAACACAATGAATTAATGCAAGTTTAATTTTCTAAAACTCATACAGTTGAGTTCAAAATCCAAACTTGTCAGAGCTATTTGAGTTAAAAAGAAGAAGTAAGTTGACATAACTAAATGGGTCTATGATTTTTCAGTGTAAAGAAAAGAAACGTATGTGCCTGTTTTGCTGACTTCAAAAAACATTTTCCACTTCATGTACACAGCCTTACTAGAACTAACTAGAAGATTGTTGAAAATGTTATGAAATGCACAGTTAACACCTAAAATTGTATATTTAACCACTTATCCTGCGTACAGGGTCGCGGGGGGGCTGGAGCCTATCCCAGCTGACATTGGGCGAAAGTTGGGGTACACCCTGGACAGGTCGCCAGTCCATTGCAGGACCATACATAGACAAACAACCACTCACACTCACTTCCATACCTAAGGACAATTTTAGAGACACCAATTAACTGCAACTAGCCTGCAGTGGGAGGAAGCAGGAGCACCCGGAGAGAACCCACGCAGACATGGGGAGATGTATCAACCCCTCCCACCCAAATCTTTTTTATATGTGGTGGGAATGGAAGCAGATTTCCATCAGACTTCTTACATCCTGCGTTGCTTCTCTCGCCATTATGCATAGATGATGGTTGCCTTGGCAAGGGGTTGATGTCAAAAGACGGTACCCAACCTTCCTCAATTGTTTCGACCCTTAAGGCTCGTGCAGACTGCATGACTTTCAGCGTCGGCCGATGGCCGTGCCATTCACACTACACAGCTTGCCGTCTTGTGACGGGAGTCTTGAAGTCACTGTGGCGTTCACACGACATGACTGATCGGTGACAGGAGGTCACACACTACACTGCTGACAGCGGCTGAGTCACCCGACACTAGTCTCCAAACCATGTTTGGTCAAGAAAACATGCGTGAAATGTGAAACGGGAAATGACGCGAACCTACAGACAAAACAGCTGTTGTTTGTTATTACAAAGATACCAGTTATAAAGACAAAGAATATGAGTGAAAGAATGGATTAGCACACGCAGGTCACAGGGATTTTCTGAGCTAGAGCGAGAGCTGGAGGGGCGTGAAACGTGTGTGAAAAAGTAGCTGCCTGCTCTTATTGGCTGGATGTGGATGTCGAGTCGGCCGACTCCGCCAAATATTTGGCATGCTAGATCTCTGGCAGACGTCGGTGATGTATCAGAAATGTGTCACAAAGCCGTTGTGACGCGTCGTTGAGTAGTTCACACATAACGACTGGCGACCGTCACCGAGCTCGTTATGTGTGTAAAAGTCGTTATGTGTGAACTAGGCTTTAGCCGTAACACTCTCCAGTTCACCAGTCTCCAAATCCTTCCCATCTTCCCCTGGCTTCCAGCTCTCCTCCCTCCAGTTCTATAACCAGCAGGAGGCTCTTTCAGCTGCCTCTCCCACGAGCTATAGATCTCCTTGCATTTCCTCTCATCCTATCTATGGCTGTCAACAGACTCCATACCAATTGAGCAGGGAATGCTCTACATCCCACCTCCACTGGGAACATCCAAGCTTGCCAGCCTTAGTTCCTGCACTCCTGCGCCAGATCCTGGTATTTGGCGCATTTCCTCTCAGCTGCTTCCTGGCAGTTATCTTCCCATGGCACAATCAGTTCCACAAGGATGATCTTCTTTCCCTCTGTCGACCACAAGACCGCATCTGGCCACAGGGTTGTCAGTAGGATTACTTCTGGGTACTGGAGCTTTCTTCGCACGTCCACTCTCAGCTCCCGTCCTTGGGCTGACTGCTGCAGGTTTGGCTTTGCTGTAGTCAGGGATGATGGCCTGGCTCCTTCCTTAACAAAGGTGATGGCACGCATTGACATTGCTCTGGCTTAATGTTTACTTCTTCTCTCCTGCTCCAAAGTAGCCGCGAGCATGGTTAACACCTTGTCATGCCGCCATCTGTATCTTCCCTGGGTCAGTGCTGTCTTCCAACCTGACAGGATGTGCGCCATACTTCCCCTCTTTCCACAGAGCTTGCAAAGTGGGTCTTCCCTCATTCCCCAACTATGCAGGTTCAGTGGGGTTGGAAGGGTGTCTTAGACTACCCGCAGCAAGAAAGATATTCAGAATGGTTTCAGCTTCCACAGGTCGGCCTGGTCCATGGATCTCCTCTCCCTTGAGTTGGACTTTCCCCATTGCTGGAATTACGTCATACCCAGCCCGTGCCTTCACACGTTTAAGCGCCCCCTCCACCAAGGCTACAGATTCAGAGGCTGCCCACTTCTTTCCTGATCTTGTGATGACCCCAGCATCTCTGACTTGATCATCCTGGGAGTCTCTGTAGGTCATGACCAGTCTGCATTTGGCTACTTTAAACTCATCCACTACAGGGGTAGATGTAGCTGGCCATCTCTTATATATAGTCCAACTGATGTGAAACTTGTAGGGACTCCGCCACCTGCCCAGGTGCTTGTTGATCTTTCTCTCCACTCTTCCTGTTTTGATGGTTAGGTCATCCATGAATCCTCTGATGGCTGGCTGTCGGATTCCAGAGGCCACTTTGGTTTCTTTCCCAACAGCTGTAATAATGAGGTTCATTCCCATAATAAACAGGATGGGGGAGATTGTGCATCTTGTTACAATTCCTTTCTTCAGACTCTGCCTGTTGTAAATTTTTTGGTTCTGAACCATAACTCGATGCATAGGTTGATCCATCAGTTTCTCTGCAGTGAAGACTTTCTCATATTAACCACACCTGGGCTAATAAGGGAGTCAGCTGTTTATGAATGGGGTGCTTTTCTGTTGCATTTCTACTTCTTTATTCATTCTGACAAGTAAGTATTAGGGCACATTCTCACTCTCAGCTTGTCACATATGGACACTTGGCTAAGACCCGTTGGCGTCACTTTTTACACCCTGGGTACCCCTTTAGCATGGTTTTGCGATGGGCTCTGATGTAAAAACAATAAATATAAAGGCACTTTAATGTCACATACATGTTGAGAAATTCATTCTCTGAATGTAACCCATCCCTCAAGGGAGCAGAGGGAAGTGTCCGGTCAATGTTCAACATGCAAACTCCACACAGAATGGCCGAGACGACCCATGAGGCCACAGTGCTATCCACTGGGCCACTGTGTCGCCCCTATGCAACAGCCGGTTAGACTTTGAAAATAAAACTACATGTTAACGTTGTGAAACATCGCAATTTGGTTAGGTTTAGGCACGAAAACTAGGTAAGGTTTAGGAAAAGATAATGGTTTGGGTTAAAATAATGTTACTTGTGTCACTTCACTTACGTAGGCCTAAGTTAAACAACTTTACTTGCGTAACTTATGTAACTTAAGCAACATAAATAAAATCATTCACTGTTGACTTTTTGTTTCACACAGAGAAACAATCACTGGTCTCCTGAGTGGAAGTCCAGTTTCTGGCCCACCCATCCACCTTCTTATTCAGCCTTCTTTTGTTAAATATCCTACACCTACATTTAGCATTCAAATGTGATTCTACAGGGCTTTTCCCCAGTCCACTGAACTATGACACTAAGGGGCACCTCAGTGCGTTACAAACTGATGGCAACGAGTCTTGACCACGCGTCCGTATGTAAATACTTGGGAGTGAGAACGGGTTGGAGTTAGGATGAGTGACTGCATGTCCTCTTTGCTTTTCACTGATCTATGCTATGTCCAGACTCATATACTCATACGATATAAAACACACAGTGAATTAACTGCTGGATGTCTATACTAACATATAATTAATCACATGTAACACAAATCTGGAGTATTTGAAATTTTGTTGAGAAAGCAGCAGCCAGACATTTCACCCAAATTTGGTCATCCCTTCAACTTCAAGTGTTGAAATAGAGATTTAAGATAAGATTTAATTGTTTATTAACAAAGACAAATGTGAGCTTGGTCGTTATCCAGCCAATATGTTCTTGGGGCTCCTGTAAGGGTTAATGATGATCTCAATAAAATATGGGCCTTGTGGTAGATAAACACTGGCAAATGTATAACTTTGTCCACAACCTTTAATGTTTTATTGATAGCGAATTCTTTATTGACTCTATATTCATTCAAATTTTAAAATGTACAACCAGCACTTAAACAGTACTCCAGAGTGAAAACCTGAGTCTGCATATTATGACAGTGTTTATATCTATCCAGTGTCACTACACAACACATTCTCACTCCCCACATGTCACATATGGACGCTTGGTCAAAACCCCATGGCGTTTCTTTTTAACACCTGGTTTCCCCTTTTGCATTGTATTTGGAAGTGTAGGGCTATGGTACTATATAACCTACGTATACAATATACGTAACTTAACTAAAAACAATCAATGCTGACTTTTTGTTTGAGACTGGGAAACAAACACTGGTGTCCTGGGTGAGAGTGGGGTTTCTGGCCTACCCATCTACCCCAACCACCTCCTTACTTGGACTTTTCTGTTATTTAAAATGCTTTTAGCGTTCATAAATGACGCTACAGGGCTTTCCCCTGTGCGTTACACTATGACACTTAGGGGCTTCCCAGTGCATTACAAACACAGAGGGGTCTTGAACATGTCTCCATATTAACAGTTTGGGAGTGAGAAGGGGTTTTACTACACTGGGAAGCATCCACCCATTCACCTCCCATGTGACTCAGGTGAGGTTATGTCATGTGCCTACTTTTATCCGACAGCTTGTTACTTTCTAGATTAAGATCTTACATAAGAAGACCTAGATGTTGAATCATGCGGAGTAATAATCTTCACATAGAATAACTCAGGGGCCATCTCTGCTGATATTTATTTCATACTTTTACTTTAAGATTTCTTACTAACTTTTGCCTTGATTTTAAATTATGACTTTTTTGTACAATATCATAAAATAATCTACTTCTACTACTGACATTCAGCAGACACAGAGCAACATTATCATTCATTTGGAGTTGTGTTTGTGTCTACCTGATCAATGTAAGTTCAATATTCACATCTTTTAAATCTGTTTTTGAACTCCACCAATTCCACAAAAGAAACCGTAACTGGCTCTTTAGATGCTAAATGATCCACTATGTTCACCAGCTAGCCTCCAAAAATGCTAATGGAATATAGAAATAGTTATATAGTATAGAAATTACTGTTAATATTATTACTAACAATAATATTATCAAAATTTTACCTGTACAGCTTTGAATCCTGTTGCAAAATCCCGTTAACTTGTGTGTCATTATTGTGTCCTCTGCCCTACCCTCATGAGCCACATTCAGTAAATCTCAATGTAGTGATAAATGTGTGCTACAGTGTGTCGGAAAAATCTAATTCTCAAGGCCATTTGCTTTTAATCATCCTCATATTATCATTGTATTAGTAAAATATTTTCTTCAGTGCCATGGCAGCAGTGATTACATTATCATAGCCACCTGATAGCAAGCTGTACATGCTGCAAGACTGATATGGCTGGCAAGCTGCAGGCTCACTGTAAAGATAGCAACTTTAACAAGCAGGCTTAGTTTTCACTATATATAGGATCTCAAAAACTATCACATTTAATAATCTATAAACAGCAACCTAACCCTATTTCCCATTTCTCTGGTTGCTATATGTTCAGTGTCACCTCAATTTGTGTCTGTTTGTTTCTCACATATGAAAGCAATACCAAGTTAAATTGATGGACATTCTGAAAGCAATTATATTTATTATTTGCTTGTCATTAAAAATTATAATAACAATGTATGACACCATGCAAGCTGGAAGAGTGCTGGTAGGTAGGTATTGAATGAAATAATATTATTGCAGTAAACCTTCACCAAATAATCAAGTTTCCCTTAACCATTCATTGTAACAACAACAACAGATTTCATTATGACCTTGAGTTCATAAATTAATTTTAAAAACACTTCTAAAATCTAATTGTGTTTAATCCTCACCAAATTAGACACCAAATTACAAAAACCAAGTCAAGTCAAATCAAAGATAAGTATGCCAATATTGAGAATATTCCAGAAAACATTTCTAATCAACTACAAACTATGGTCCACAAGACAATGGCGATCGGGAGGACTCAGTCATGGAATAAATAACACCAGCAGAGAGGCAGCTGCAGTGTAAAGTTGGTGTAAGACTGCCCTCTGCTGTAGCTGTCTGACTGACACTGGGTGGGGGACACCTTTGTAGCCTGTGATCATCATGTTAGGCCTTGGCAGTAACTGCACTGCTTGACTGTTAGTTGTAAAAATTGTTTTTGAAAAATGGCAAATTATTGCAACCACTTTGAGCTCTGTATTTAAATCACTTCTTTCTCAACTCAAAAGCAAAGTGTTTCTTTATATACAACTGCATTCCTTCTGTTCAGTATAAAAAACTTGTGAAACACCATCATGGGACACTAACACTTGTTGCTGGAAAAAAAAGTATGAAGGCAAATCTTACAAGCAAGTGAGTACCAAATTGTACAACTTAACCACATCTGAATATTTAAATATCACTGAATGTATTGCATTGCATTGAAGTGGATATTCAGTAGGTCATTTCAAGTGGTTTAATTTCAAGAACCTGATTTCTAAAAACAAATTTCCAGCTTACAAAAAATTTAGTGAGTCACGTTTGGTGACAAAATTCATGTCTGGTCAAACAGTCAGGTTGCCAAAACTGGACTTGAAATTCAGACAAAAAATCCAAGCTGAAAAATTCAAACTGAGCCTGAATTGAATCAAATGTTGTCCTATCAAGTTATGTTCTGTCGCATGATTGAGGTGTCTAATCTGTCTAAAATAGAAGAACATGTACAAATTATTATTATTATTATTATTTTTACCTGACTTACATTTTGAACATAGTTCTTTGAATACTGAACTTGAATGTTCTATCTGGATTGGTGAAACTCTTTTTAAGATTTTTACACCACTTTAAATGGCTACTACATTTTTTTCATAATTTTAAAAAGAGCAATTCAAACCGTTTACATTCAGATGCTATTACAGCTGCCATTAGAAGTTCCATTTTTGCTAATTCATATTTTGTTGAAGTTGGAGTGGCGACCTGTCCAGGGTGTACCCTGCCTATCGCCCAACGTCAGCTGGGATTGGCTCCAGCCCCCCCGCGACCCTGTATGCAGGATAAGCGGTTGACGATGGATGGATGGATGGATATTTTGTTGAAGTTGCTTTCCAGTTTTTGTCACTCACCCATTCATGTCACTTAATCTTTCTTTCACATCACCTCATGTTTATTTTAAATCACTAAATTGAATTCAGAAAATATGCTTGCTAACCCCCTAGCTGGAGCTATGACATCCATGTTTTCACATTTTAATCTGGACAGGTGTTAATTTTAATGTTGAAAGCAATTATCAAAATAATATTATATGTGATAATAAAAATAAATACATAAAATATAAATATTTGAACAATATATTGCATAGCATAAGGTGTGCCCCAATAATTGGGACAATTGTTCGATTTAAGTCAGAAATCTCCATCACAACTGAGCAAACTCCATTCACTGATGAAGATGAATAAGAGAACCTTGATTTAAAGCAGAATAACATTAACATTAAACCAGAATAATCTAACCTAATCTTATACCCAAAAACAAAGCCAAAACTTCATCAAATAAGTGTAGAAAACAACGTCGTTTTTACAAAGAAATCTCACCTCAAGGTTGATTTACAGAGTAGCTATTCAGGACTTTGCATCATGTCATATCTTTATACCATGTATTCCAATGGATAAGACTATGCCTTTGGTGTGAGAGACCCGGATTCAATCCCCCACTGTGACCCATCCACCAATGTGTCCCTGAGCAAGACACTTAACCCCTCGTTGCTCCAGAGGCGTGCAACCTCTGACATGTATAGCAATTGTTAGTCGCTTTGGGTTGATCAGATAAATCAGGATAAAAGCATCAGCTAAATGAATAAATGTAAAATCAATTTAC
Organism: Micropterus salmoides; assembly: GCF_014851395.1. Lineage (NCBI taxonomy): Eukaryota > Metazoa > Chordata > Actinopteri > Centrarchiformes > Centrarchidae > Micropterus > Micropterus salmoides. The sequence goes on along the minus strand of NW_024044459.1, from coordinate 497,374 downwards.
TTTGAACCTAAATTAAGTTTTCTGTTTCAAAAAGTTTAAATTCTATATGGGGTCACGACAGCGACCGCAACAGCGACCGCAACAGCTGCGCACAGAGCAGTGCCAGCGTGAGCAACGGCCGCTCCCTCCACCGTCCAGTGGGAGAGGGCGTACCGCACTCTCACAAAGGAAATCACTCAGTCAATACACTTAGCACTGAGTGAATCAGCGAGAAACGGGAGACATCGTGCAGGTAGAAACGGACGAAAGTGCACGGGGAAGACCAGGAGGTCGCCGTGTAGAAGTCGTCCAAAGTCATCCCGCCATGCAAGGCCACGGAGGAGGAGACGCCTCTCGTGGCATGCGCCCTGATGTTGTCCGTGGGAGATTCACCAGCTTGGACGCCACGCAGCCGACATCAGAGCCACGAGTAAGGCATCCTTGGCCAAAAGAAACTCAAGGTCCTCTGTCTTCAAAGTCTCAAAAAGGGCTTAGGTTAGCGCATGTAAAACCAGCACCAAGTCCCACTGTGGAGCAGCAGGCCGCGACACCGGCCTATGGCTTCGCACCCCTTTCAGGAAACGCTTCACCAGCAGGTGAGCAAACACCTGTCACTGAACCCTTCGTGACAGGATGACATGGCGGCAGCATAGGTTTTAACCATACTGAACGCCAGTGCTCGTTCCATGAGCAGCTGGAGGAACAAAAGCACCCCCAACAGTGGACAGGCCACTGGGTCAAACCCCTGGTCCAAACACCAGTGTTGGAACGCTGACCATTTGGAGGAGTAAGAGGAATGAGTAGAGGTGGCTCTTGACCCCAGGTTGGTGCACACCATCTCATGGGAGAGACCTAGACCCTCCAGACGCTGCCTTTCAGTGGCAAGACCCACGGGGGCTTGCTGAGAAGCAGATAGCTCCTGATCTCGCCCTCCACGGGCATCCCCCCTCTAAGGGATTTTCCACGGTCGGCCCGCCAGCAACTGCTGGAGGCAGGGAAACCAGGATGCGCTTGTGCACTTCGGAGCCACCAGGATCACTGCCAAGGCTGAAACCTATAGGTGGTCCAGCAGGCATGGGATTAGCCGAAGATCTCAGTGTAACCCACAGGACACACTGAGCGTTCTCTCGGTTGGCAAACAGGTCCACCTCTGCCACACCGAACCAGAACCAGATCCGGATGGAGGCACCACTCGTCTGGGCAAGGGGCCCCCCCCAACATGATGATGACCCCTCTGTTTAACACGCCAGGGATGTAGTCTGCCTTGATGTAGAGCAGATGAGTGTGCGGCCAGAGGAGGCTATCGAACCACCGTTGTAACCTCCCCATGTACAGGAGGCCCAGGGGGACCACCACGTGAGCCACCGACATGAGGCCCAGAAGCCTCATGATCGTCAGTGCTGTCACCACCACCTGTGGAACAACTCGGCGGAGCAGCTCCACCAGAGTCTCCACTCTCTCCTGAGAGAGGAGTCTAGCACCACACCCAGGTAGGTGAGCCTCTGGGAGGGGAGTGCTCTTTTTCCAGTTCATTGTGAAACCCAGGTGAGACAGGTGTGCAACAAGCTTGGCTGTCTGCACCACCGCCTCATCCTGGGACCGCGCCAGCAGAAGCAGGTCATCCATATAAAACAGGACCCTGAGTCCCAACCGATGCAGCGGCTCCAGAGCCATCTCGACACACTTGGAGAAAGTGCGCAAGGCCAGGGACAAACCAAACAGCAGGCAGTTGTACTGGAGACACCGCACAAGGTGGGGAAGCCAGACTCATAGGCTCATAACCATGTCGCTCCCGCAACGAGTGAGAGGAGGCAAGGACAGGCAAAAGAGGAAATGGTCTGCCTGCAACATCGGAGCCAGGTTGCATGAAGGCCTTTCGGCCAGCTGCAGCCAGTCTGCGCAGTGTGCACACCACTGACTCCATAGGCCAAGGAGGAAATATTATGCTTGTGACATTGGTCCATGTTATGCCGCTTCCCTTGTAACGGGAGGAAGAAGGGGCAGACACATTGCTAGCAGTGTTGGGCAAGTTACTCAAAAAATGTAATATAGTACTAGCTACTGATTAGGGGTGGTAATGGCACATAGATAAGATGCTTACCTTTGGTGTGGGAGACCTGGGTTCAATTCCCACTGTGAGATATCCACCATTGTGTCCCTGAGCAAGACACTTAACCCTTAGTTGCTCCAAAGGCGTGTGACCTCTGACGTATAGAAATTGTAAGTTGCCTTGGACAAAAGCATCAGATAAATGTAAATATTAGTCCTTAAAAAGTAATATTAGAGAAAGAGGGAGCTCCTGTAGAAATGCTTTTAAATAAGCCTAGTAAAAAGTGTCAGTCAGGGTTGATAATTATCCAAATTATAGGCTAATTGTTGGAAACACTGCTTGGCCTGTTGGAGGTTCAACAGCATGACGAAGGCCGTGTTACGGACGCCACACACCTGGACATTGGGGGCAGCAGGAAGCCCGCAACCACAGATCCAGACCCAACAGCTCCGGAGCGAGAAACACCTACAGAAAGCATCAGAAGGAGAGAGGAGAAGGACGAGAAAGCACAAGACTACGAGTTGCATTCATGAGATAAGAATGCATACAAATGGAGAGGAAGAGATAACTAAGGGATGGTTCAGGACTCACCTGAGCCAGCCTAACTATAAGCTTTATGAAGGAGGAAAGTCTTAAGCCTACTCTTACAGTTTTTTTAAATTGCTAAGATGCAAAGGTCAAAACTGAAGCCACTTTTTCAAAACTCTTCACACAGTCTGCATTACCAAAGCATTTTTTCTACATGTCTGTTACATATCAGGGTGACTGTGGCTCAGGATGTAGAGTGGGTTGTCTGTTAATTAGGAGGTTGGTGGTTCAATCCCAGATGTAGTATAAAAACGCTTTGAGTGGTTGAAAAGACTAGAAAGGGGCTATACAAATATGGAGCATTTACTTTTACTTTCTTTGTAAATGTTAACCTTAGGGGGTGTTTTCTTGTTTCCATTTCGAATTTTGAAATTTTTTCCGTCATGCTATGAAGTGCTGTAAAATAGTCTCATTTTTGTTATTTTCTGAATCATAATGACATGCTCTGTCAACAAATTACAGTGCATACAGTAAAAGTGGAACTGTGAATCTTATCCCAATCCAAACCCTTGCAATGTCTGCACTGTTGTAATTGATCTATGCTATACAGAAAAAGTGCTGCCTTGTGCATTTTCAATCATTGTCATCCAAACCTTAGCCATAGTTTACCAATAGACATAGTTTTGCAAATGTTACTGTAAGGATGATTTTAGAAATGTACCGAAGCAACTGAGAGAAACCGTAAGAATACAGTTTTTTTCAATTGCTAAGATGCAATGGTCAAAACTGAAGCCACTTTTTCAAAACTCTTCACACAGTCTGCATTACCAACATGCATCTTGGCCAAACAATTATTCTCACCTGCAAAAGTCACTCAAACCACCAAAACACTTCATACAAGTCTCAAAATGAACTCGTTCAACCAAAACACTGTCAACAAGTCTCACTCAGAAAGCATCCATTGTCACTCATACCACACTGACCTGCAAAACACTAATAACAGGAAGCATTATGTAAATTTGATTAACTTTATCTTCAAAATGTGACAGATTTTTCATTTAAATCAGTAAATTCTTATAGAATACAGTTGTTCTCAGTCACTTTGGTACATTTCTCAGATCAGAATTGAAATTCTACTTGTTCAACCTCCACATCATCTAGTCACGTGTGCACATCATATGTAAAAGCAATTTCCCAAATTGATCGAAATTGCAAATGGCAAATGCTTCGACACATTTATGCAAATGATTATGTACAATTGTCTGCTGTTTCCTACATTATCAGTTGCTGACTGTATGTCATGTTGATCACAATGTATTACAGTATACTGGTTCTCTGTTGAGTAGCCCTAAAACATCTAGTCATAAATTCATTGCGTAAGTCATAAGTCATGTCATAATGTGCAAATAATTTTTTCTACATGTCTATTAGACTATTTTTTTGTAAATGTGTGTAAATTGATGAAGATATCTATTGTCCTCCAATAGACAGGAACATCAACCTGAGGGGGTGTTTCCATGTTTCCGTTTCTTATATTGTAACTGTTTTCGTTATGCTATCCAGTGCTGTAAAATAGTCTTGTCTTTTTCTTTTCTGCATCACAGTGACATGCTCTGTCAACAAACTACAGTGCATACAGTAAAAGTGTAACTGTGAATCCTGTCCAAATCCCTGCAATGTATAACTCTGTTGAAACTGATCTATGCCATAAAGAAAAATTGCAGCCTTGTGCATTTTCAATCATTGTCATCTAAACCTTAGCCATAGTTTACAAATATAAATAGTTGTTTTGGTGTGTTTGGTGTGTGTTTTTAACACAGTGTGTTAGCATTTGAAAAATGTGCTGAATATATACAGTGTTTTGCAGGTGGTGAAGTAGTAATGAGAAAAGAGTTCATAGATTTTGGAGAAAGTGGTCATTGAATGCATTTTGTGTGAAAGCAATGAAAAATGATTTACAGTTTGGTCCACATACACTTCTGTTTCGCTGACTGTGTGAAGAGTTTTGACAGTGTGACTTCAGTTTTGACCAGTGCAGGTTAGCAATTGAAGAAAACTGTAAATGTGGAGATGGTGTCTGCCTCCAGAACCCAAATTGGGACCTGGTTCCACAAGAGAGGAGTTTGATAGCTGAAGGCTCTGACTCCCATTCTACTTTTGAAGACTCAAGGAGTTACTAGTAACCCTGCATTCTGGGAGCACCGTGTTCTAGTGGGGTAGTAAGGTACTATGAGCTCTTTAAGATAAGATGAGCTGTTTCTCAATCTGCGTTCTTGTCTGTATTTGTGTTCTTGTGAAACATCATCAGTCGCATCTAAGTACAGTGTCATACCCGTATGTGTTCTCGCGCCGCCCGTTTTATAGAGCCTGCATCAGCCAAAAAGTGGAAATGTCGGACTAGAAAACTCACAACTGTAACTTATAATACTGCTGTTCTCGTGTCACACATAGTAGTTTTAAGAGTTTTTTTTATGTGGGAATATAGTTGTTTAAACTCCAAATATGCAGTTGATTTCTCAAGACAGAGCTGATTTAAAAAAGTGATATGATGTTTTTGGAGATGTGAGATCTCGCCTGCTAACGGGTCCGGCCGTCATCAAATCGCCTGCTGTTCCAATTGCTTAATGACTGACTGCGTATTCCCGTTCCTGGGAGTTTGTACTCCCAGCTTTGAAGTACAGAAGTCAGAACTTAACGAATTCGGTATTGAGAAACAGCCATGGTCCCTGAACAGAAGGATTTTAAATCATATTCTAGATTTTACTGTGAAGCCAGTGCAGAGGATACAGAAATAATATGAGATATTTTCCTGGTTCTTAAATATATATATATATATATAGAGAGAGAGAGAGAGAGAGCTTTATGTAGTCCAAACTGCTGTAAATTCTCTGCTTCTGTTTTCATCGATTCTGTGGCAGTCTTGTATTTTTATTTACATCAATGCTTATATATAAGATGACCACTGAATAATAATGCAAATGTATTTTCTGCAAAAATATATACAATTTATGTCAAAGGGCTGGGTAATTGACCAGCCAGCTAATTGATATTCAGCACAGTCTCATAGGCAGCTGATTGACGTTCATTCTCCGCAGCCTAAGAACCACTACAGAGCAAACAAAGCCACTGTGAGGAGGCTATATCACTGATGAGCTGGTTGAATAGCTTTGTGTCCCATACACTCAGACTTCCTTTTTCCTTTTTTTTCCTTAAGATTTCTTTTAATGTATAAGAGCTGGGTTTTCTACAAAGAAGATCCAAGAGAGCACCTGCGTTTGATTTGTGGGCCCTCATTAGTTGTGTATTCAATTAGCTCCACGTCTCCTGTATTGTATGGCTAAGATCTGGGTCAAACACTCACGTCACTTTGAATTGCTTGAGCACTCTATCCATGGCCTCATGTTTTATACCAGACAACTGACTGAAGATTATCATCAAACACTTGTGGCTGATCTTGAGCTAAATGAGTGACAATGACTTTCTGATTAAATGTTCCTCACGCTACAGTCTGCTTATCTCAAAAACTCACCCACATTATAAAGTCTGAGTACAACATATCTGTCCAACAGAGTACTCTAAACAAATGAGTCTGCTTGTGTGTTTGATAATTGTTGCAAGATACTAAGCATGTAAGAGGTAAAAGGAGGAACATCAAACTGACAAGATCCTGTGCGGGAGTTCAAGACATCTTCATCAGCAGCTAAAGGCCAAGGGTTCTATCAGAATAGGAACAAAATCAGAGAATGAACAGGGAAACATTGATGAGAGCAAGTCAGAACATTACAGTGAGAACAGAAAAGCCTGTGTTACTTTAACTGACAATGTCCTGACTGACAATGTATGCTAGCGTTGAATGAAAAATGGGTTAAATCTGCCATTCTCCTGCAATGACATATCTTATCCTGAATAATTAATATGTATACAGAACTCTCTGTGACATCATTACATTGAAATCACTTGTAATGGAAAAAATCAAAGCCAATACTAACATTGACATTTCTAAATGTCACTTCTCTCAGTGTTCAGAAACCACACCCTCATCATATTTTTCCTGTTTTAGCTTCACTGCATTGGCTCGCTGTAAAATCCAGAAAAGAATTTAAACTCCTTCTTCTCACCTACAAAGCTCTTAATAGTCAGGCACCATCTTATCTTAAAGAGCTCATAGTACCTTGCACTAAATCACTGAATGGTTTAGGGCAAAAATACATTTCTGATCTTCTGCTTCATTATGAACCATCCAGACTCTCGGGTGGTCTGGGACCAGGTCTGCTTTCTGTCCCCAGAGTCAAAACTAAACATGGAGAAGCTGCGTTCAGTTTTTATGCTCCATATATCTGGAACAAACTCCTAGAAAACTGCAGGTCTGCTGAAACTCTCAGTTCTTTTAAATCAAGACTGAAGCCTTTGACTAAATCAAATTTAAAGCTGTGGATTGATAACTTTCACTGCACTGTAACTTTAACTGTCCTGTTTTCTTTTTCTTTGTTTGTAGATTTTCAGTGAACACTGTTTAAAAAGCTTAGAGTGCTCTTTTGATTGTACCATCTCACACGGCTGATCCTCAGTTAACAGGGCCGAGTAGAATTACAAGGGTTAGAGTCCGTGTTTTCCCCGCTGTTAACTTGTTGACAGGGCCCGCTGTCAACCACTTTTACCAGACTTTGTAGTGTGGATGTTCTGGATTTACAGTGATGACTGTATCTAAGGAAGGGCTAGAGTCCCCTTAGGGTTAGAGTCCCTAATTAAGTTGCTGACAGGGGCCCGCTTTCAAACACCTTTACCAAAGTTTGTAGCATGGACTATCTGGATTTACAGTGACGACTGTATCTAAGGAATAAGGGTTAGAGTCCCAAAGTGTTAAAAAAAAAGGATAGAGTGGGAGATAGGGAATCAAAGGAGTAAAATAAGCAAAGGTGAGAGACCTGCCTGCTTTTATTTTCTATTTAACTCTTGGAAAACATTTTTATATTTCCCTGTTGCTTGTATGTTTTATGTAAAGCACTTTGAATTACCTTGCTGTTGAAATGTTCTATACAGATAAACTTGCCTTGCCTTGCTACCCCAACAGAATGCAGGGTTACTTGTGGTCCCTAAAGTCACCAAAAAGTCGAATGGGAGTCAGAGCCTTCAGCTATCAAGATCCTAACCCTTAAGACTTTCCTCTTTTATAAAGCTTACAGTTAGGGCTGGCTCAGGTTATAATACTGCCGGAGGACTTCCCATGATGCACTGAGCTCCTCTCTCCTCTACTTTCTCTCCCTCTCTGCGCAACCTCATCCCATTATTGCATGTTACTAACACAACTTCTCCCCTTTCCGGTAGTCTTGTGCTTTCTCGTCTCTCTCCTCTCTCCTATCACTTCCTGCAGGTGTTTCTGGCTCTGGAGCTGTGGAGTCTGGATCTGTGGTTGTGTAATGTTACTAAGCTAAGCACTGGACAGTAGCTTTTTATTAGTGCACATGTCCCACTTTGTTTTTCACTGAGGTTTGTTGTTGGTTAACGTGATTTAAATTTTGTTCTCAGCCACTGCAAAAATTCATGTTAGTAATGTTATTCTTCAGACAGACACACAGTCTTTGCATTCTAACTAACTCATTTTAACTTGGCACCATTACACAGATCACATAGATAGACCTCTGATTTGGGACAACGCTACACAAATGAACATTTGTTGTAAATGTTACATTAATAGGGAGGTCACTTTACTGGATGTAAAATATTCTGCAAAAGTGCGGTTCAGATGGCCCTTCACCCAAACATTGTTACAGCTAGACTGTAGTGAGAACTCAATTGCAGGACAGTACAAAGAGTCAGGTACTTGAGTTAAGACGGATTTAATAACACAGTACTTAGTCAAAAGGAGCAGAGTCCAATGGATCCTGGGAATGTCTGGGTTTGAGCCTCGGCAGAGGCGTCAGGCACGGAAGCAGGTAGCGGAGACAGGCAGAGAGCGACCAGAGATCCAGGAAGTTAATTCCAATCGCACAAATCAGTCCACAGCGAACAGGAGCAGAGAAGGAGACTTACGTAGGGCACAATAATTAGCAAAACTTCAACAATTCGCTAAGCAGACAGAGCTTGGCTGGAGCGTGACTGACTAGTTAGCTGAGTCTATGATCTGGCAGTGTGTTGAGGCAGGAACCAGGCATTAAAAGCGGAGCAGATTGATGATGGCTGCACCTCGTGTCCCGACTCCTGCATACCTCACTCCACTCCTTTAATCAGAGCATGAACAGGAAGAGAGAGAGAGAAACGGAGCAACTACCAACTAGGCAGAAGCAGAGGGCAAAAGTAAGATAAAATATTACAACTAGTATTTGATCCTCAAACCATACATTTTTTTTTATACTGTAAGAAAATGTTAGATGTCTTGCAACCTGCTCTGACCTGTGAACTTTGAAGTGGATCCAAAAAATCTTCTCCCCAGTCCTGCTATGACATTTGGTGTCAGGTACAGGACTCCTTTGAGGCAGTAAAGTGGCATAGGCCACCACTGCTCCCCAAGGTCTTGTAAGCCTTGGCCGCAATCTATTGTCGGGCCATGCTGGGGTAAAGTGATATCCCACCCAGCACATCTGTGTCTGGCTCCTTAACATGGTAACTTCATCAACCCCTATCAATGTGATATCAGTACAGAAGCAATCATAGAACAAAAAACTGAGTTTTAAAGCAGGGTGTTTAAACAAAAAGTGCAAATAAATGCTCAGGAAGGTCTTGCTATTTTTTAAAAACATCAACTTTCAACCCTGCTCCCCACTTTCGTACAGCTCATTGATGGCAGTATAATTTTAAAAAGCTATGGTTGGAGTGTTATCACACTATTTACTTTTTCTATCACACTAGAAAAAGTAAATATTATTTGCAGGAATGAACTGTCATATGTCATGTGTTGCTCATCCAGGTCTCTTAAATCTTAAAAGTTGAGAATTTCATATTGTAAGCAGAATTAGCAAGCAGAAGCAAATAAAAAATGTGGTAGTAAATTTGAACACACTGTCTTCTGTCTGTGAAAGACTACATAACAAAACGGTGATCTGTACACCCAAATAAAAGTGAGCATAATTTGTACAACCTCCATGTGTTCACACAAGAGAATAAAGCCAAGCTCATGTGGAGATGCACTTATTTGCAACACTATATTGGTGAAATGAACCTTTATCAAATAGCAATATTCTCCATATACCACCTGCTAGTCTCATAATGAGAAATGATTCAAATTAGGGAGAGGCGCTCCTTTCTTCAATGGCGGCCTGTTCCTTTTCATCAGTGAGCGCTTCAATAGAATGCAATGATGGAGCAGAAAAGAGAAAATGTACAACACAAAGCAACCATTTTTCACAGTGTGAAGTCTTTACAAGGTGGAATTTTCTGAAGCAAAAGTGCTCATATTGTTCTCTTTACCGACATGCAGCTCACCATAACAGTTTATCTCACATCCACAATGTACTAATACAACCCAAAACACTTAATACACATTTCAACTTTTGTACCAGGACAGTGACAGCCAACTGTAATACTTTGTCACTTAGTGGCTAAACCTCTGTCTGTGGCTGCTTTTGCTCAAGTCAAAAACTCTGCCGACACAGGCGAACATCAAGCAAGCACAACACAAGAAAGCAAGCCAGTTAATAAGTTGCTACTAATAAGTTACTACTGACTAGTCCAACAGAAAGAAGGCCAGCTTGCCACTTGTCCTGCATCCTTTTAGCTCTTTTAACTCACACCAATGACCAAAAGCAAGTCTGATATTTACTATTGTCTGGTCTCTTGCTCCGTCACTCTGTCTTTTTCTCTTCCTCCCTTCCTCCGATATTTTCTTTCAGGGGTGGATTGATAATCTGGCATACTGGGAAAATGCCCGTGTGGTCCAACGCTCCTATGGGGCTGATATAACTTACCGTAAAACTTTGATTAATAGCCCGGGCTTTTATTTGCTAAAATCACTGAATTGACCCTGCTTTTGTTTGAAACAGGCCTTTAATTCGTCTTGCACAAAACTGAAATAGGCTATTAAACAGTTTATTTATTTCAAACAGAATATTACTTGTATAAAAATTATCCAATAATATCAAATACAATATAAGTACAATATAAGTTAGCAGACGGAGGACTTCACGTGACAGGATTAACAACTTGGATTCAAAGGAAGATAAATAATCAGGAACGGACACATTCACAAGCACTTCTACCATGCCAGTTACACCGGTAAATCTATATGAATTTGACTTTGTATTTGTATCAAGTCACAAAGTAACGGAGGACTCCTATGCTAATTTCAGTCCCTTCCAAATTAATCATCTTGTTGATAGTGCTGCAGGCTCGCTGCGAATGACACTCGAAATAATAAAACAAAGACGGTTAGCTCAATGGTATAATACTGAAACTCGCAAATTAAAGCAAATATCGTGGAAACAAACTGGCAAGATAGTCTTAAAACTTATAGGAAGGCCCTCCGTAATGCCAGAGCAGCGTACTACTCGTCATTAATAGAGGAAAATAGGAACAACCCCAGGTTTCTTTTCAGCACTGAAGCCAGGCTGACAGAGAGTCACAGCTCTATTGAGCCAAGTATTCCCATAGCTCTCAGTAGTTACGACTTCATGAGCTTCTTTAATGATAAAATTCTAACTATTAGAAACAAAATTCACTAAGACCTGCCCTCAACTGGCACTGAATTATCTCCAAACTCAGGAACCTTAGAAACAGCTGTAGAACCAGATATATGTTTAGACTGTTTTGCTTCCCTCAATCTTTACCAACTATTCTAAATAATTTCTTCATCTATCCAATCCTCTTCACTTTATATATGCTTCCTTTAGGCAATATTATCAGGAAACGTACCGTAAACTTTCATTGTTATGCAGATGATACTCACTTATATCTATCGATCAAGCCAGATGAAACTCATCAGTTAGCTAAACTTCAAGTTCCTTCAGGATGTTAAAACCTGGGTGACCTGTAACTTTCTAATGTTAAACTCAGATAAAACTGAAGTTATTGTTCTGGGGCCCAAGCACCTCCGTGACGCATTATCTAAAGATATAGTTTACCTGGATGGCATCGCCCTGACCTCCAGCACCACTGTGAGGAATCTTGGAGTTATCTTTGATCAGGACATGTCGTTCAACTCTCACATTAAACAAAATTCAAGGACCGCCTTTTTTCACCTACGTAATATTGCGAAAATCAGGAACATCCTGTCTAAAAATTATGCAGAAAAACTAGTCCATGCATTTGTTACTTCTAGGCTGGATTACTGCAATTCCTTATTATCAGGCTGCTCGAAAAAGTCCATCAAGACTCTTCAGATGATCCAAAATGCTGCAGCACGTGTTCTGACAGGAACCAGGAAAAGAGATCATATTTCTCCTGTTTTAGCTTCTCTGCATTGACAGTAAAATCCAGAATAGAATTTAAAATCCTTCTTCTCACCTACAAAGCACTTAATGGTCAGTACCTTACTACCCCACCAGAGCACTGCGCTCCCAGAATACTTGTGGTTCCTAGAGTCTCCAAAAGTAGACTAGGAGCCAGAGCGTTCAGCTATCAAGCTCCTCTCCTGTGGAACCAGGTTCCAGTTTGGGTTCAGGAGGCAGACACCATCTCCACATTTAAGAGTAGGCTTAAGACTTTCCTCTTTGATAAAGCTTATAGTTAGGGCTGGCTCAGGTGAGTCCTGAACCATCCCTTAGTTATGCTGCTATAGGCCTAGACTGCCAGGGGACTTCCCATTATACACTGAGCTCCTCTCTCCTCTACTTTCTCTCCCTCTGTATGTAACCTCATCCCATGGTTCTGCTCGAGGTTTCTGCCTCTTAAAGGAAGTTTTTCCTTGCCTCTGTGGTAGGTAGGGTGTGTGTCATGTGACGATGATGATGATGATGATGATGATGATGATGATGATGACAATTTCTTCAATTAAGGAAAATGATAATAATATAATTGTTAACGCTATCAATAAGTGAGACTGACACCTACTGCTGGTGATCACTCAAGCAGTCACTGCCAAATAGCGCAGCAGAAGCTTTTTGACACTGTTATTGTAGCTAGCATAGTTCACAAATGCAGTAACTGTGCTAATTGCTGACTAGGTGATGTTATTTTGTCAGCATCACGTTGGCTATGCCAACATTGCTGTAAGTGACCTAGCTCGATGTGTATCATGATAATATTAACAAAGACAATATCTTCCCATACTTTTCTGGGGGATGTAGATCCAATGGTAAGATGGAAAAATGTGCCAATGGTTAAGTCTACAGGTGGATTAGGCCGACCATCAAACCCGAGCATACAAAGTGTGTGCTTAAAAATTTGTAATAAACCTCAGTGTTCCATGGCAGACCGTATCCAGTGCTTCTAGACACGGATAAGGGATGGGTCCGTGTACTTGGTGACCAACAGATTTTTGTTTTGATATGAAAAAGAATAAAGAAAACGAAAAACATTTACCAGTTACCATTAGGAAATAGGGAAACAAAAAACAGAAAACAACCCATTTTTCAATACACTGGCCAAAAATAACAAACTAAGACTAAAATAAGCAAACTGATCATTTAACATTAGCCTACACATTCTAACAATATCCTCACTTTAATCATTTGACAAGACTAGTACAATAGCTATATGGGCTTCATTTATTTTTGACAGTTCAAAACCTTTGCATATTAACAAGTTATGGCATATGAGAGAAAAAGCTTAACAGCCAATGGTAACTTACATGGTAATCGACGTCCTTTATTTCAATTGAAATACAACACTTTATGGCATTTTTCGACAATCCAAAAAATAAAATATGTTGAAATAGTATTAGATTACAGCAAAGCCAAAAAACTCTAAATGTTTTTGGATGAATATGCAGGTTTTATAACAAAAACAAAAAACAGAAAATAGGATGTCTTGTAAGGATATAGCCGCTGCATTGTGTACACAGTTTGGAAGGATACGGGAGGGGTTTGAGAGGAGTGTGAGGACGTAAGTAGCCAAGCAGCAACTTAAAGATTTATAGATTTCCATCTATGAACACATCAAAGAATCCGATAAAGAGATTCCCTCTTTTAATATCAAAACAAAAAAATGAAAATGGGTTGTTTTCCCTTTTATGTTTCCCTATTACTAATGTTAATTGTGAAATAAGCCGTTTTTCAATTATTTTAATTTATTTTTTCATTTCAAAATGAAAATCCATTGGCTAGCATACATGTATATAACATTACCATAGTCCAGGAGAAACAACACTTTCACCCAATTTCAACTTGTATTTAGCTTACCCTGATGGTGAAGTTCTTGATTTACCATTCAATCTGCATCCAACTGAGAGGAGGCCCCGGGGCAATATCCAGAACATGCTGTAGATATAATATACCTATCTGGTCTGGGGACACCTCAGGATACCCCAGGGGGAGCTGGATGATGCGGTTGAGGAAAGGGATGTCTTGGAAACCTTATGCAGCCTTGCTAATATCACAATCTAGACCAGGATAAGCATCAGAAAATGGATGTATGGATAGATGAACGGATGTGAGGATTGTGATTCCTATGATGATGCATCTAGCAATATGTTATGGGAAAATCATTGCACAATAAAAATGTTGAGGTCAATATATACTTTTTTTACTTATAGTTTTACCAGTACTTTTCCTTGGTTGGGAAACAGTATTACAGCATTCCTGCTTTGACAAATCATCCAGGGTGTGTAGGAACCTTGTTTATAACAAAGCAGGGTTGTATAATTGAGCTTATTGATTTTGTTACAGCCAAATATACAGTACCCTCTTCTATTTTATGCAAGTCTACATGGGCAGACTGTCTGAAAATCACTACTGTGCCAAGCTTTGATTTCAGAAAGCAACTAGGATTGCATCACAGGTAGCTAGCCAGCTAACTGGCAAGTCAAAGTAGTAAAGGCTGACAAAAAATCTGAATGCATCCCAAGCTCATACAAGGTCATAGTCAGTGAGTGTGTAATAAATCGGGAGGGAGTGTGCTGAAGCCATTATCTTTCTCTCTCTGCTAGCTGAGCAGTGCAGTGACCTGACATTATAACAAATGGAGAGGAAAACTCTGCCATGAGATGTAAAATCCCACTCTGCTGCCCATGAATGGTGGAGTCTCTTTAGAAAGTGAGGCATTGACCCGTGGCGGCCACTAAGATCTGACATGACAGGAATGGAGGGATCAGAGAGATGGAGGGATGCCAGTGGAAAGAGGTGGGGGAGGGGAGAACCTGCATAAGGGAAGGCGGTGTAAAAGGGAATTATGACTGCAGAGGATAAATGAGGTGTCATGGCAAGCAACATATAACTGTCAAATGGACT